>NW_023458555.1:2604163-2617418 GCF_013731165.1 Rhagoletis pomonella
CAGTTTTATCACAGTTTTGAAGAGTATTTAAAAACAAAAGTAAGCACGAACGCTTTTGACCACGAAGCCGAGAAAATAATTCGAGAAAATGGTCGCTATTTTATTATCACTTTAATAAAGGAAATACGCCAACGCCTCCCTACAAATATTGCCAAACTAAAAAAAAATGACTTTTTTCGGTTGGAAATGCATTAAGAGTAATTAAACCAAAAGTATTTGTTCAACTACAGCAACAAAAACACAAATATAATGCCGACAAAAAAACATCCATAGAGATGCAATGGCAACGGTTAACGTTACATACCTGGAGTAATTTAGACTCAACTGTAAAATTTTGGGCCGAAGTTTATCAATTTCGAAATGCCCTAGGAGAAAACCCTTTTGCTGACCTTTGCAACCTAGTTTTCTTGTTTTCCCTAAAAGTAATGCAGAAGTAGAGCGAATATTTAGTTCAATGAATATAATAAAAACTAAGCAAAGAAATCCAATGTGCGTTAAAACGTTAAACGCTATTTTATATATAAGATACGGTTTAAAACGTGAAGAAAAATGCTGCCATAATTTTACTGTAGATGACGATCTCTTAAAATTAATGAATTCAGGTGATATATACAATAGTGATTCATTTGATGATGAGGAATATACACTCGATATAAGTTAATGGTGTTAACTAGTCTTTCGTTTCTTGCGATTTATTTAAATAAAGCATGTGGATTTTCACTAAAACATTTTAGCCGTTTTTTGCCAGAGTCTATGTGAAATTTCACTAAAACATTTTAGCCGTTTTTTTTTGCCAATCTAGCCGGTCGGCCCAAAAAGTTCTGGCAACACTGTCTCCCACTAAGAGTCGAGTATACTTGTGGGCCGCGGCGACTATGCGCCACAAATCAATAAAAAGCAATGTAGCCCATTGCAGCGTTAAGTTTGCCGACACCTCGCACAGTGGAAAAGTTAGAAGCAGTCGGCGTAGAACCTCCATTTTCCATATTGGTATTTCCAAACTGGCATTATGTGACGCTCCTATGACAAAATTTAAAAAAAAAAAAAATAATTGACAAAATAAAAATTTTAAAAAGGTTTTTCAATATCTGCTTGACAATTAAATGACCCCTTATTCACTAAAAAAATTACAACTGTTGGTAGTAGCGATTTAAAGATATTAGTTAACTTACGCGCTGGCGTGACGTTACAAAAAACAGAACTGGATTTGGACTTCGATTACAAAGTTGCAAAACTTTGCAAATTGGGGCAAGTCTATTTGTATAAAAGCTTTTCTATTAATATTGGAATTGTTTAAGGGTAATTTTCCTAGTTTTGAATGTAAAAATCTTTTCTGCTTTATGCTAAATTATCTGACTTGACGTTAACTGGCGTTACGTTGCTTAAATTTCCATTGAAATTGTTCTTAAAAGAATTTTTAACGGGATGAAAACATGCATTTTAGGTCGAACGTACTTTTTGTTTTGACATCAGCGCCACCAGCGGTTTAATTTTTTGGAAAATATCTGTCCTACTACGTTTCAACTAAATGTGAAACAAATCAGAGCATAAATACGGGTTTTTAAAATACCTCGACCCTTAAAAAGGGGGCCAATGAACATAATCCGAAATTTTACCCATACTAATAATATTATAACTAAAATCCGAAAATTGGGAGTAATCGGTTTATTTTAACACATACCTCCCATGCAAACTTAACCCCAAAAACGTCTTAAACTACAACAAATGCCATCATTACTAGATGAGGTTACGTTAAAAGTCGCAAATGTGAGTAATTTTTTTTTTCAGAGATCGATAGGGAATATTCCGGTATTCCATTTTTTTTATAGTAAAAAGGCGTAGAAAGATGGATTTCCTTTATAAGTTTTTGTCCATAACAAGTGTCAAAGTTAGTATTTATAAAGTGGCATTTTTGTCTGCTAATACATATTTATTAAAATATTTGCTCGATTACCTTATTTTTTCAATTTAGTGTACGAAATGCTATGTTTTCATATGAACCTACAGCAAAAGCAATAAAAACAAAAGTTATAAGAAAAATACATTGCTTAAGTAAACTAAAATCTCAATCAGTTTTAGTTGAATAAAATTCTTCTGACTGGTGTTGCTTTTATTTTGCACATAATTCAAATACCACTTTCTTAAGCGAAGATCACACGATTTGTACATTTTTACCGTCACCGAGTGGTGTTGTTTAGAAATTTGAGTTCAGCTCAATGAAAGAATTTCCGAACAACACCACTCTGTACCTGCCAAAATGTACAAATCTGTGCAAATGTACAAATCGTGATCCCTGCTTTAATCTAAAGCATTCAAATATAAAAAAATGAATATTCCAAAAGTTGTATTTTTTCCGGCAAAATGCCACTGTGCGCCGGTTGGCTAAGGCGAAAGGGAGAAGAAGAGTTCGGGATTATGTTACAGACTTCATCGAATACTCAGTGCTGCAGACTGCGTGGGTGGACGCTCGCCTACTTAGGCGATGATAAAGAAGTATAGAAAATTCGTTGAGATTTGGTTTTTCCATATATCCTTATATTTTTGGCTTTCTTCATTTTAACTTTTTTATCTTTGTCTTGGTTGTGGCGAGACGCTCAACGCAAGAATTGAGCTTGTGCATGGATATTAAATATTAGCGGGTGCTTTAAACAATGAATTACGGGAATAAAATTCAGTTTACAGGAACAATGGGATTTTTATGCTGTTTTATTTTTAACACACTTAAATACATACATATACAATACATACATACGTACGTATGTTAAATGCATATAAACGCTACAGAACATAATAATTTTTGCAGCTATTTGGTTGTCTTCCGCAACCTAAAATTTAGTCCCTTCATTTGGCCAGCTATAATCCACCATCAACTTTTAAATGCTATATGTAACCAATGGCGTTGTCATTTCGTCAAATTGTTACTTCAACCACTTTCGATTTGACATAATTTTGCCACGCTCTCTCACACGCAGCCACCTGGGCTTCAACCTCAGCCTGCAATTTTCCGATTTGATACTTGTCCAGTTCCAATTTCATCACCATATCTATACTCCATACTGCGCTTTCCGCCATTAACACCGCCAGGCGGTTCCTTAAGCTTATCCGCTAATTTTAAAAATTTTCGCAAATATTCGAATTTGTTGGCGGGGTTGGTGGTGGTGGTGTTCGAGTTGAGTGCCTCGGAAGCTGCGGAAGCATCCAGAATATTAATGTAGTGATTGATCATTTTCACCTTCGACGACACAAAATCACTGCGTCCTACAACTGGCCATATCTCCTCATTTAGCTTGGTCAATGCCTCTACGATTTCCTTCAATTTCTGTTCAGTTGGGTCGATGAGATTCTGTTCCTGCAACCAAAGGTCATTCATTGGCTCGAGGAGCGGCCCAGCCGTGGTTGTGGCTAAAGCCAACTCATTGGGGCGTGCTGTAAGTTCTTCTTCTATCGGCTCATCAGGATGGAGGTTATTTTTCACGGTAACACGATTATTTTCAAATATTAAAGTTTTATTAATAACACCTTCATCCTCAGAGGAATCGCCAGATTTTACATGAAAATCCAATGCAAAGCGGAAGAGCACATTGGCATGCGCAGGCTATTTAATAAAGCAAACAAGAGATTTGCATTGTTAATGTTGTTGTTTTTTTTCTCATGCACTCGAGCACTTTGTAAACAGTTTTTCCTTTTTAATTACCTTTGATTCTTTGACGATTGTAGTGGTAAGGGCTAACAATAATAATCGCATCCGCAATTGCATTGCGATGCTGTAATCCAGTGTTTCGAAGACAAACTAATTGAATATTAAAAAAAAAAAATGAATTTTTGAGGCTAACTGGCGTCATTTTTCGCTCTCAACAAATACTGTGACAACAGCCAGATTATCGCTTAACGGTGCTCATAATTATAGAAAGATCAGGCGAAGTTCAGAAGAGATTAAAGCAACTTTCGATTCTGACGTCTGTAAATGTTCATACATATGTACATACATACATACATAAATATATAGTGCGTGTGTATTTATGTATGTATGTGAGTCAAACTGCCAACTAAGGACTAACATGATAAGGGCTAATTAAAATTTGCCTCTAATTTTTTGTTTCAGCCGGCTCAAGTCTTCGATACCTCCCTTCGGGCAATAGAGAGTTTCATATAAACAAATGTATGTACATATATGTACATATGTAGTTGATCAAATTGGGGTACTCCTTTGAGGCTTTTTATGCATATACATGAGACCTCGTCAAAAAAATAAAAATCCTTCTCTTTTGAGGTCAATACAATTTTTTAGGATTAATCAAAATGTTTTTGTTATTTTATGGCCTTATAACAATTATATTCAACAATTTTTATTGAGCTCGAATATAATTAATCAATATGTTCAAAACTGTATGAAACATTGAATGTGCGTCATTTTAGTGTTGTACAGACCGAGATTCTTTGAATTCCTAATTGTTCTTTTGTAATTACTAGATTTGACCCAAAGTGGGCAACCGATTGAGAAAATATATAGTTTCGAAGTTTAAAGAATCTCAGCCTGCATAATACTTAAATGGAATGTAATCATTTAATACATACGTTTATAAGTAGTTCTCAAACTTGTTTTCATATTTTTATTTTAAAACCGAAACTAAATTTGAGGAACGAAACCAAAACCGAAACACTTTGCAAAATCGAAACCGGAACGTTATTTTGATTCGCTATTTGATATTTTTCTGAAAAAGGAATTCATTAAATACATTTGGTATTTGAACTAATAAAGGGACACCTCATTAATAAGTTCAGGTAGTATAAAGTGACTTTAAGGAATAAGCTCATCAGCGTTTGGTTAAAAGAAAGTTAATTAAAACCGGATAAAAATCAAGACCTGTAGACCGTTTTGTCCACGATCACCTTAATTTTCCCCACTGTATGCCGCCACCAACTGGCAGATGGCTCCAATGAGAAACCTTTTCATGGCAGTTATAAACTCTGAGGTTAGCTATTGCATCCCGAAGAGCAAGCGATACATTCATAAAAGAGTCCTGGTTAACACAAAATCCGCCATCAAGTAACTGGGTATCATATTAGATGCAAGGCTATGTTTCAATGAACACCTTGAATACGTTTGCGAAAGAGCTGCAAAAACATGCGGAGCTTTATCAAGAATAATGTTCAATGCATTATACCAAACAGAACGAAGGCAAATTTTATCCGGACACTAAGTCTTACAGACGTGGTCTGGCATCTATATACATACAGAATTCGCGCCCCAAGGGTTTGCTCTACATTTCGTCCAGTATCCGAAGACACAGCCTTTGTTGTCGATACATTCGCAAAGTGGCAAACGCGAAGAGACGCAAGTGGAAATAAATGGACGTTGGACGCACCGTTTTATACCAACACTCGAATCATGGATAAACCGTTCCCATAATGAGGTAAATTTTCAAATAACCCAGTCGCTTACAAGTTATGGATGCTTTAAGGCTAACCTCACACGCTATCTGAACGATCTGGAAGACACTGACACATGTGTTACCTGCGCTGGAAGCGATACCGACGGCGAAAACGTATTCTACTAGTGCTGTGGATTCGCCAGAGAACGGAATAATTTGCCAGATATCTTTAAAGCAGACCTAAAACCTAAAAATATTGTTGCAAATATTCCTCAATCCCCAGGAAAGTTAAATGCAGTTTCCAACGTAGCAGCAGGATTCATGCACAAACTCAGAAGAGTTGAAAAAAGACAGAAGAGGAATCTTGGTGAGTTAACTCAGTATCTTGGCCTATCCTGACCCATATAATCGATACGGTGGTAGCATGAAATGACTAATAAGCTGAAAATGCTAGAACGTTCTTGTGAGATTCGTGCGTGCTCAAACTGCCTCCCGATGAAATACTTGACGGTAGTTCCGGGCGGAAGTGTATGTACTACTTATGTATGTATGTACATATATACTTTTCCTTATGTATTTACATGCAATAAATATGCAGCCATATCCCTGCTTCATTCAATTGCATTCGGTGCAATGAATTCTCCCTGTTATGAAAGCGTCTGCAACTTTGCGCGGGCACACCGTTAATGGTGGGTGGGTTGGCTGTCTGGTCGTTGAACTGTAGACCCAACATAATACATACATAAACACGAACGGGTTTAATACACAGAATATACATACATACGTTGTCCTTTGTTTACCAAGTTCATTTACATACATATCTTTCTGTTGGCGGCGGTAAATTTATAGACTAATCTTTAAACTCGAATGTTGAACAAAAACAAAAATGGTGTGTTTAAACCTTAAAGTTCTTTTCTTTGCTTTTTTTTTGTACCTTATGCTTTGTATATATGCACATTGTACATACATATATGTATGTATGTATTTTGAAAGAGTCAGCATTCATATGTATGTATGTATGTACACATCAATGCAAATAGGGCCGATCAACAATATGTATGTATGTAGGTGTGTACATATAACACTTTTTCGGAAATACGTTTTGACGTAGAATACGTCTTACCTTAAGGTATGGGGGCTATGTTCAAATGTTGTAGTTGTAATTTTTAGAGCTTCACAAAAACGCTTACTGCACGAGAACTAATAAAGCGATTTCAAAGAAAAGTGTGGCGTTTCAAAGATAAAATTCCAAACCTGTCGACAGATTCATTTTTGTAAATAACCAATTCGGTTTCTGTCGTAAAAAACCACGGTAAACATTGCCTTATTTTGGGGTCAATTTTGAGCCTTTAAAGTGCTCTAGCAACTTATTGTTGGCATATATAACTTTCATTTTCGGGATATAGGTTCTTTGGAGCAGTAGAAATATTATCGGGTACAAATTTTATATAAATTTAACAAATAATATTGAGCATTTTAAGGCAAAAAATTGTTGAAAAAATTTGCAAATTTTTTTCATTACCAAAATGCTCGAAAACCGCTCGAATGATTTTGTTTTTGTTTTCTTTAATCAAAAATTCAAGAGTTTTCCTTTCGTTTGGTATATGGGAAGTATTGGTTGATATCTTCTATATATGTTTATTTTATTCAAATATATGGGCATAAATGATTTTCCATACAAAATCACCTCGTCATCATTTTGCAAACACGTGCATATGTTGGAAGTGTGGGAAGGAGACAAAAAGTATGTATGCGTATGTAATGCGGCTTTTGATAAACAGAGGCGCGCTATTTATAACCTAATCGCAGCGTGTGTACATATGTAAATACATACATACGTACATATGTTGTTTGCAGTTAATGTGGATCTGTTTCTATTTTTAGTAATCTATGTATGTCTATACATACATATGTACATACATATTATATATGTACAATGTATTTCATGAATTTCACTTCAGTCTGCTTTCAGTTTTCATGAGAGTAACACTGCGCTTCGCCGTTGAATATTTTTATTCGTAATTTTAGCGCGTTGTTGCCACCTATATACTATGTAACAATGCCCAAAATGGCTGCGTATGAGTGCCAATTATAGTTTTTGGTTTTAAGAAAAGCCAATAATGCCCAATGCTTGTTACGTGGTAATACGACTACTTGGAATCGTACTTTTAATATAAGGCAACATTATTTGTCATGGTAAAAAAGTCAAACTGCCGAACTGTGTAAACCAATTTAAAGTGTTTTGTAATGAGTTTTATGTATATATGTATGTACGATACGGCAATTTAATATATTTAGTATTATTTATTGAATACTGAGTTTTTTACAAAGTTTAGAAATTTTAAATTCGTGAATTTTGTTGTTGAATAAACTATCATTTTTTAAAACATTAGTTTAATGAAATTAAATTAAAAAAACTTTTCCTGCGCGTACATATGTACTTATAAAAATTAATTTCATAATTCATTATTTGAAATTATTTCTTCATTATTTTTTTATTATATTTTATTATTTTCGTTTCATGTTCATAATACAAATTAAATATAAATTTGTAAGAGCGTTTTCTAACACGCGCAAAAAACGACGCACTTTTGTACAATATAGAAAAGTGGCAACTGTTACTCAGCGCGATTCACGAATACCATGACAAAATGAGACTGTATTGGTGTGCCCATCTATGGCATAGACTGTTGACAACTGTCGTTGCTTGCGCTGATCTGCTCTTTTGCCAGAGTGCCAGGCCACTTGCTCAATTTGGTGAATACCACTATTGAATGCTAAACGCCATCTGTTAACTCACAGATGTCACTGGAAATATTTGTTGACTGATGGCACCAGTGGTGCCAGATTGTGGGTAATTTCCCTATTTGAGGGATATTTTGCATCAAAAATTATTAAAAGGGAAAAAAGGGACACTTCATATAAATAAGGGATTTTCTTTTGACGCAGTTATTATTGCATAATTGATCAAAATTCAAGAATATTCGACATTCTTACGAAATTAATCGTTCTGAAGATGTGATGTGGAGTGAAATGGTATATGATTGTTAAAAAGTATAAGGACAATTTCGAAAATGTTCTTACCTTAACCAACTCAAGCGCTGAGTAAGAAAGAATATTTTCAGTTGTAACTGGTGTTTCATGTAAAAAGCGGAACAAATTATCTGATGAAATGTTAAATAGCACATGAATGTGCTTCAATTTTAAAGTCACCAAAAAATTCTTTTAGGCCCTTAGTGAGTGAGCAAAAAAATGAAAGGGAAAAAATGAATGAGTGAAAAAAATGCAGAAAAAGGGGTTTTTTCTTAACAGCGGTCGGCCCTCGACAGGCAACGGCAAACCTCCGAGTGTATTCCTGCCATGAAAAACAGCTTCTCATAAAAATACACTCGCCATTCGGAGTCGGCGTAAAACTGTAGGTCCCTCCCCTTTGTGTGATATCAAGGGGACCGCCACAAATTGGAGGAAAAGCACATATGAGTAAGCGCCAAACTATTATTATTATTTTATATGAATTTTACTTCTTTACTACTGAAACATGTATATGTTTAAATTTGTTGGGAATTTTGTGGGATAAATTTTCAAGATGTGGGTAATTGAGGGATTTTTTCCCCATTTCCGTGGGATATTTAACAGAGAATGTCTGGCATCACTGGATGGCACACAAATGTGTCTGTATGTATTATTGGAAGTTAACTTGTAAATTTTTGCCCCCTTTTCTTACTTTCTATCAAATATATCGAGCATGTGCTGGAAATTATGATGGCGTCCTTTCCCGTTTAATAATATTAGGTATAAAAGGAAATTCTTGAGAAAACGGTTTCATTTGAAAATAATTCTTTGCACATGTACATATGTTATAGTGACATTGATAAACTCACTTCTCTTAAGCCATGCCGCGCATACGAAGATGCAAGAAAAGTTGGCGCATAAATATTTCAAGAAACTGTTCATCAAATGCAACAGGTAATTTTGTGTTACACTTATTTAAAAAAAATATATTCAAAAATTGTAAAATAATATATTTTACATATTCAGACATTGTTACAGAAGCAACAACAACAGCAACCGCACCAGCAACTGCTACCACAACAACAACCGCAGCAGCAACCGCAACAACAACAGCAACCGGAATAGCAACAACAACCAATGTAGCAGGTAGTTTTCGTGTTATTACGTATAAAGTTTCAAAAGCTATCAGAAAAGCAACAACGGCAATATTGCTTTTGCTTTTCTTTGAAAAGTTTGATTGTGTATATTCATTATAGTATTTATTTACGTATATAAGTAAATTCTGATAAATTATTTGGTTTTTTTTTTTGGTTATTTACATGTATGAGCTGAGTGCGCTTACATATTTACATACGTATGTAACGAAATGTTGACTATATTTTGAGATAGTAGGTATAAACGCGTTTTCGGTTTTTCTCTGAAGTTAGGAATATTTTGAGAGGACTTTGAAATTTCGTAGAAGGGATTAATGAAAAAAAAATTATTTAGAAATTTCAGCGCATGTAGAATAACATTGTGGGTATCTAATATAAAATAAAATTCTGAAGAATTGAGATTGAATTGTGTTCTTTTAAAAAATTTCCCTCGATAATTTTTGAAAATGTTCAATAGTTATCAGGGTAGGCAAAATTCGGAGTTCGCGCGAGTGATCGAGAAAACTCGTACTCAATGCCTCGCAGGCAACGAGGCGCTCGCAGCTCGTACTCGTAGCAGAAATGAGGTGCGCCACGAGAAGTTTGGCTTGCTTAGCAAACCAGCGAGCGCCGCTTGTTTTCACGTGCTCCTATTAAACTAGCGAGGCTGCTGTGTGTTGCCTCAATCGCAGGGCTTTCGCTTATATTCTCATTGAGTTCTTTTCACTTAGAAGTATGTATGTAAATTTGTAAAATTTTGGAAAAACCCTTTTTTTCTTAGTGTGTGATTTCGTTTTTGACTTGGATATGCTCTTAACCATACCACGTATTCTACGTTTAAATATAGCGGCCTGCAGACCAAGACGAAGGCGCTGGACTGTTCCTTTTTTCCATATTTTGTTAGTTTTCTTTCAGACACGCTTCTATACTAAAATTAAAAGCCATATCTTAAAAAGTACGCGATTTATTGCCATCAGCTCTGAAATCACTTTCAATGGAAATTTAAAAAACGATTTTTGTTTCTCAAATTCTTGAATAGAGCCTTTTGCTCTGATGGTGATTATTTGTTAGCGCAATTAGGTATTAAAAAGTCAAAATCTGCCTACAAAAAACCTTTGCGATTTAGTAAAATTTAATCATATTAAAGAACTTTAAGAACCTAACAACATATTCAGCTCGGGCAGACAATTTTGAATAATCGCAATTCCCTATAATCCATTTTATCTGTATGTATGTATGTATCTACATATGTATGTTTATTTGTATGTAGATATGTATGTCTGCGATAGGTACGCACGGCCTTGGCTAGCAGCGTGCAGTGACAATGGCTTTCCTTCAACTTGAAAAGGATACAACAACAATAACCAAAGTCTTAGTGTCGGGGAAAAATCCATAATGCCCGGGGTCGCATAAAGTAGCGTCTGCAAAAATTTCAATGTCAGATCGGCTGAGGCAGCTAAGCTTAAACATATGTATGCATGTATGTATGTATGTATGTATGTACATACGTACATATGTAAGCCGACAGTGCTATCGAAGAAGGATATGTCTATGACAACGTAACCTGGACAAAACACCTCCGCCATCTTCCAACAAACAGCTATTTAATAAATAGATGCAAAACGAAATTAAATTGCATTCTCTCGTGATGCATTGCATAAATTTAAAGCCATATGTATATACAGTGACAAACAAATGTATTGGTACAGTGAATTTTTCGCAATATACGCAAAGTTTTTTATTCTAATTTATTTTCAATCATTTTTTATAAAAATATATTCATTTTTACACCAGATAACATAATAATAAAATCTCTAAACTTTGTGCAAAACTCAGGCAAATTCAATAAATTTGCACACTAATTTTCAACTTTCTATTCAGATCGTTTAGAAAAATTCTAAGTATACAGTTTTATAGTCCATTCAATTTTAGTATAACAAAATAAAATGCAAGTTTAAAGTTGCTGGAAGACCGCCTTGATTTTTGGCAATTTTTTTTAATGGAAGGTGTTGCTCATTTTCCCCATACAAAAAATAATTGTCGAATATACATATACATATATATATGGAAGAACTTGCGGGGGAAAAATTACCAAAAATCAACGCGATTTTCTAGCGTCTTCAAACTTGCACTTTGAATGGACTATAAAACTGCATACTTAGAATTTTTCTAAAAAATCTGAATAAATAATGAATTTTCCTGCGTTTTGCACAAAGTTTAGAGATTTTATTATTATGTTTTCTGGTGTAAAATGAACAATATTTTGATAAAAAATTATCGCAAATGTATTAGAATAAAAAAAAACTTTGTATATATTGCGAAAAATTCACTGTGCCAATACATTTGTTCGGCACTGTACATACTACGCCTGGTTAAAATTTATATGAGCGCATTAAACAATTTGTGTCTATATTAAATAAATGGTAGGGCTAACAAACGCAGTCTGGCACGTTCTGCAGTGATGGCGGTGAGGTGAGGTAGCAATCGTTATTTGTCAAGGTCGTGTCCTTGAAAAAGCTAACAAAACATAAAATACAATCGACAACAAATACGCATAGATATACATAATTTACTAAAACATTGTCCGTATACTAATACGCGCAGAAACAAAGCACTTCACCCCTGCAATTATTGCTAGATATGTATACATATTAGTTTGTACAAATGCTATACTCACATATGTATGTACATATGTATTTATGTAATGATATGTACAGACATACATACATATTAATGTATGCACATGTGTCTGACTTTTTTCCATGTTAAGTATTTATAACTAAAACTGCATTTATCTACATATCTAGTCTAGTTATTTAATTAGAAACGAACGCTGCAGGCAAGGTTAAATACATAAATGGTTAGGACGGTTAAATAGAGGGGCGAATGGGACGGCTGCCTGCTCAATATATTCCGTTTTGTAACCACCCCATAGAAAAAGTGTATTTGTGCGTAACATATCCGCGTTTCAGTGTAAACATTTTCACATCTAGCATACACAAAACAATTCCTTTGTTCCTTTTCAACTTCGGAGACTAAAACCTGTGGAACTGTGAAACTACAATTTTTCCCTCTCAAAAGTGCGAGTAAAACGAGAATAGATGCAGAACGGTAACGCAAAAGCACTGATGTTGTTCACACTTGCCTGGTTATCTGGTTAAAAATTATTTATGTGTAGTGTATAACTGAATAAAAAAATATAACCATATAATCACATAACTTGATAACCAGGCAAGCGTGAACATCCTTACTATTTCCTGAAAAAAAGTCAGTGGTTTGTTTACATGCCATTGGTACAAGACTGTTTCCGCTGAAAGATCACTAAATACTAATTACTAAAATCTATACAGTTGAGAATAATTACGTACATATTCAAATATTTCTTTGTTTATTTCCATTTTTTAATAAATGTACGGTTCTTTGCTTTCATAGTGTTCTGTTTGTTTCTTCACAAATGCAACCCTGCCCATTAGCGTAGGCCGAAAATCCGCGTTTTTAGAATTTTGATTAATAATAGCAAAATAATGGTTCAGTATGCTCTAAAACAATATGTGTGGAAGATGACAATTTTTGGTCAACATCTTAAGCTGATGTCACATAAAACTTTTGCTTCGCTTTACGTGACAGATTCGCTTTGACAGATAAGATGAATTGTATGAAAATGCACAAAGCATGCCACATAAATCGTTGCAGCGGCAGCGCGAAGCGAAAAGATGGTCAACTCCCATCTTTTTGCGC
>NW_023458555.1:2617518-2619034 GCF_013731165.1 Rhagoletis pomonella
TTATCGATTTTGTTGTCGATATTTATATCGATTTTGTCATCGATATTGTTATCGGTTTTATTATCGATATTTTTATCGATTTTGCTATCGATTTTGTTATCGATATTTTTTTATCGGTTTTGTTATTGATATTTTGATTTAGGTTACAGTCGATTTTGTTATCAAAAAACACCTTAAGCAAAGGAAGATGTACATATGTACATATGCATAGACTGTTGACAACTGTCGTTGCTTGCGCTGATCTGCTCTTTTGCCAGAGTGCCAGGCCACTTGCTCAATTTGGTGAATACCACTATTGAATGCTAAACGCCATCTGTTAACTCACAGATGTCACTGGAAATATTTGTTGACTGATGGCACACAAATCTGTCTGTATGTATTATTGGAAGTTAACTTGTAAATTTTTGAGATTTTTTCGTCTGAATATGATTTCGTTCTGTACTTTATTGATACTTTTTCGTAATTAAGAAAAATCAGAATTTATATTTTGCGTTTAACAGCATTCGAACCCGAGTCTTCCCGAAAGTTAACAAATAGTAACAAGTATCTCTGCGCCCTTAGCTACAACCACAACATGTAAATGTGTTTTCAAATGTTCAGTTTGAATTAAATTTCTTTCAAGCGCTCAAACAATTTTATATTAAGTTTTTTCAATAAATATCTTTTTCTGTTCAAAATTTCAAATCTTTAAATCTCAGTAAGCTGTAGAAAAAAACAATGGTATAAAATAGAAATAAAAATAGGGCTTTCGCTTATATTCTCATTGAGTTCTTTTCACTTAGAAGTATGTAAATTTGTAAAATTTTGGAAAAACCCTTTTTTTCTTAGTGTGTGATTTCGTTTTTGACTTGGATATGCTCTTAACCATACCACGTATTCTACGTTTAAATATAGCGGCTGTATCTCCGATACAGCCTGCAGGCCAAGACGAAGGCGCTGGACTGTTCCTTTTTTATAATATTCCTATATCAGCCTTACTTTTATTGTAAACGAAGGCGTATAGTTCATATTTTACAACACATAAACATCTTTCTTGAAAATTCAGTGTTTTGGCAAAAATTCATCTTTGAGTGCATAAAGATAAAATAGAGTTCTTTTCAGTGTCCCACGAGTCACATTCATACAAATGATAGTTACACAGAACTAAGATATCGCTTGGTATTTTTTTAAGGAATTTTATACATTAACTAGCTTTTACCTGCGGGCTTCACCCCACGTCTTTAAACAAACTCATTTATATAAACCTTAACTAAAGCATCTACCATAGATATGACTTCATATAAAATTTCAAACTCATGTGATGTATGTATGTTTCCGAAGTTATAGCTGAAACAAAATTTTGTCGATATTTTTATCGATTTTGTCATCAATATTTTTATCGGTTTTGTTACCGATATTTTTATCGGTTTTGTCATCAATTATTTTTATCGGTTTTGTTACCGATATTTTTATCGGTTTTGCTAGCGATACTGTTATCGATATTTTTATCGATTTTGCTATTGATATTGTTATCGAT
>NW_023458555.1:2619134-2625121 GCF_013731165.1 Rhagoletis pomonella
TTTCGCAATTAATAAAAACCAAAAACAAAAATAAAAAACTACACATGTTCCCTCTGCCGGCATTCGGATCCGAACCTGCTGGAAGCTAACAAATAACAGCAAACACCTCTACACGTTCAGCTACAACCAGACATGCAAATGTACTTTAAAACGCAAGCAATGATCGGGTGACAATAAGCTAGTACAAAGAGACGAGTTGGTCCGCTACAGCATGACCGAGGATCACTTTCGTAAGTACTCCAATATACCACAAATAGACTACATGGTCCAACGATTTTTGCAGGGATTGGATAAGGTAAATTTCTGCGACGCAATAACCAAAAACATGGTTCCATCACAACCCGCATTTTTTGCGGTGCTCATGCATATATGTACATATGTACATACTAGGTATGTGCGCAGCCATGCAAACAAATGTATGTAGATATATTAGGGTGGACCAAAATGTGTAAAGTCGGAATGTTAATGCTCTGACCCCCTGGGTTGTTCAATATCGAAAGAAATATAGGCTCTATTTTTTTATTTTGAAATCAAAAAATATTTTGAGGTCGCTCAAAGCGCTCAAAGTTTTCTAAGTATTTTATATGGGAAATAAACAACTTCTCGCAGAAATGGTATGGAATTCTTGAAAATCAATATTTTTCGATCGGACCAGAGCCTGGTTGTCTTCAAGTGACTTCCAATAACAATACCCAGTTCTTTATTTAACCAATTTTTAATAATAAATATTTTTTTTTTACCCCCCAATTTCATTTTCTGCGTGTTTTGGTGAATCTATAAAATATAGTCACTATGAAAATGGTTAAATAAATAACTGGGCATTATTATTGGGAATCTTCCGAAGAGAGTTTTCCATACCGTTTCTGCGTAAAGTCGTTTATTTTCCACATAAAATACTTGGAAAACTTTGAGCGCTTTGAGCGACCTCTAAATACTTTTTGATTGCAAAATAAAAAATAACGGTAAATTTGTTCGGTATAGAACAATCCTAGGGGGTGAGAGCATAAACATTCTGACTTTACTTCCTCACATGCATTTTTTTTTTGACCACCCTAATGTATTTATGTACACATACATAGGTAGCTCCATTTCACCCCTGTAATATGTATTTTCTTTTTGCCTTTCTTTGCATTTCTTGCCGAGCAAACAAACACCGAAATCCGTGCTGGCACAGCAGGGCATTCCCCGGGAAATGAGCACAAATTCAGTGAGCATATTTTTAGCCGGTTCAACGCTGATGGAACACCGACAGTGCAAGCAACAACCTACAACATTGCCAGTGAATTGCCATTTCCTGGCAACGAACAACGAAACGCGCGCTCTGCCCACTCAACCGACGTCTTTTTTTACATATACATAGCTAAGGGTGTGTTTCACAGACAAGGGCAACGAGGGGCGGCATTCCTTGCAAGCCTTACAGCTATGGATCTTACAGCGCCGCGGCAAGCCTTCACTTGCTCTTTACCAAACAAAAACTGGGAAATTTTAAATCCTGCAGATATCTCAATTTGTTATTACCCGTATTTTCCAAAACGCAATTTCCACTGCGCATGTCCTGGACGCGGTGTGTATCTGTAATGTAACGATTGTTGCCGCCTTTAAGAGCCATTCACTTTGATGCCTAGTTGGGCACACGGTTGCCACTGTTGGTTGTTTCCAACGA
Organism: Rhagoletis pomonella; assembly: GCF_013731165.1. NCBI lineage: Eukaryota > Metazoa > Arthropoda > Insecta > Diptera > Tephritidae > Rhagoletis > Rhagoletis pomonella. The sequence goes on from NW_023458555.1 coordinate 2,620,798, forward strand.
AACGTGGTTGTTTTTCTTTAATATTTTCTAATTTGGTTGTTTGGTAGTTTTTTACAGGTTAATTGTTTTTTTTTTTTTTTGAGAAATTAGCCAATTTTTTTTTTACAAAAAGTATTATCACATACAATCACATGAATAAATGAATTTTTCAAATTCCTATTCTTAATGTAACGTGTTTTATGTGCACATTGTATAAAAGTAAATATGTAATTGAACGCACAAGTATTTCAATAATTTTTGTTTTCTAAAATTGCAGCATAGGTCCACAAAATTTACATTAAAAAGGGCCTCAATAGAATTGTTGAATTTTTCTTTTTAACCGACTTCACAAAAAGGAAAAGGTTATCAATTCGTCGGAATATTTCATTTTTTTTATGTATGTTACCGCATAACTTTGGACGACGTCAACCGATTTCTACAATTCTTTTTTTGCTACATCACAGGTGACCCTATACTAATTTGGTTCAAATCCGATCATTGGATCATGAAGAAATTAACGATAATCTTAAATTTTTATATAAGAACTGAAGTCGGTTTTGTTTTTTGCTTGCAAATTACTTGTTGTAATAGATAAGTGGATAACAAATTTTTTTTTTTTTTAATTTGGCTTTTATTTCAGATTTTGGTTGGTTATTTTTTGAACAAGTGGCAACCATGGTTGTGCAACGATATAAAATATATATGTATATAAAGGGTGTACCAAACAAAGCGATTAAATCGGCAGCTGAATCAAACCCTCACTACCCTCCAGAGAAAAGCTTTATTTATTGGTATTAAGGCAGCAATAGATATAAACCTTTTAAAAACGGAAGTATGTACAAAGGTATGTACATATGTAGATACAACAATGAAATCAAAGGCGAAATTCAGCCCAAATAATGCTAGGATATTACACCATGAGTACTAGCAAATATAAAAAGAAAAGGGATAATGCCTAGAACACCTTTTCCGCTATTGTCCCCCATATTTCTTGTAAAACAGTAAGGACCAGTAAGTAACTAGTCTGTGTAAGATTTTATTGATCAGCAGCACCCTTTATTTCTCTCTGTGACATTTTTATCCGCAAACGCATTTTCCTTATTCCTATACAGAGAGAACAGTGTACAGTACACACAGATTAAGCCACGCAGGCCATCCATAAAATTGTTTTGCTAATGCTAAGGATAACATGCAACAGTTTTATTTATAACTTTTGTCACAAGCAGCGGCATAGCACATACATATGTATATAAATATTAAGTTATTAGAGCAGCCATGCCAATACTTATGTATGTACATTCACCCCAAGTGGGAGCTGTATTAAAGGAGTGAAAGAGGTTTTGATGAGATGCATATATGTACATATGTACATATAGGTATAAATATGTAAATGCAAAAATAAATAATGTCCGACAGCTTGGCTAAAACAAACAATTTGGATTTTGTGCTATTCATTTTTACTTTCTATAAAACACCCACTACTCTGCGGAGCTATAGAGAGCAAACCTGTGGTTTTTTTTTTTTAAATTTTAATATGCACACGCATACATACCTTCATATAAGTACCCACTGGGAAAATTGGTAAGCACCTTACGAGGTAAGCCATGTTTTCTTTCAGTTTTTAGTACCAAAATTGTTATCATGACCAATGTCATCTACTAGTAAAGCACAAAATGAGCACCTCCAACGACACATTACGTTGTCAGTTGCAAAGTAACGTGCAGCCGAAGTTATCTCCAAGCGCCGAACTACTCCGAGCGACTTCTCTGCATTACACGTAACTTACTTTGTAAAGCGGCTCAGAAGTATGTCCGATACCAAATGTACATTCTAAATTCCTACTTACATAAGGCGGCCATGCCTTTGTAAAAGTAAGGGACGTTCGGCAGGGAAATGGTAATGACTGCCATGTGAAGAGTAAGTTGCTAATAAGGTATTATTACGTGCTCCTAATTCCCACTGGGTATGTATGTATATATGTACACACATATACAAAGGCGATTCGTTTAATGCTAGAACTTTATTTTTAGTGGAGATATTAGCCCCTATATATTAGTTAATTCGGTCTAATTCAATATGAGTACAGTAAATCATAATTAATTTTAATCTGATTGAACAGTTGATCGTAACCGCGATTAAAAAATTTAATAGTTAATCATTAATCCTTAATCATATTATGATTAAGTAGGTTTGGTGATTAAATATTTTGGCGCATTTTCATTAAGATCCATACTAACGGACGTTTTGCAAACTAGGCATTAATGTCCCTCTGCATATGGGCGAAGGGTTTGGTAAAATTCCCAGCTTATGTAATACTAATAACAATAATCATTATTTATATTTTATATATAATGTGATTTTTATAATCGCAAAATACAAAATAATAACTATAACTGGTGTTTGGTTTCGAATTCGGACAAACTTGACCACTTAATCTGCTTTTCTTTTTAATTGGATTAACGATTAGTGATTAAAATTAATTAATCGTAATCACAACCGACGATTAACGGTATAAAAAAATAATAATCATTAATTGTACAGTTGATTACGATTAATTAATTTTAATCGTTAATCAGATTAACATTTTGCCAATACTGTCCTATAGGTAGAGTCCACTTTCTTAATAAAAATATGCAAATTTTCTGGGGAAACTGATTGTTTTTGGTTGGGGGTTTAAACCCCTCTGTAGAGGGAAATATGCATAAAAATTTGCCATTACTTAGTTTAAGATAATAATAATTCAGAGATAGTAGTCGAGAGATCTAGCTTTAATTTAAGTCAGGAAGGTTCTATCACCTTTTGTTTCTTTGCTAGAGCTTCTAAAATATTGCAAAAACCTCGATTTTTTTGACACTTTGACCTCGTTTTTTTTTCAAAATCTGAAGCTCATGCGAACTTTATGCTTACGGATTCGTAATTAGCACAAAAACCCTATTAAAAACAGCTTTAACCTTTGCCGCACGAAAATATTTTTATATTTTTGTTGGGCTGTGTTAAACATTAAAAAATGAGCAAAAATTCAGGCTTTCGTTTTTTCTACAGAAATTTCCCCTTATATGGTCTACGACATCCTTCGCTCCCCTATTTAGTTATAGTTTTGCAAAATAATTCAAAGAATATCATCATGCATGCGTAGTAAACGGCGCCTTATTTGGCAACTTTGTCCTACAAAGCAAGACTCCACCCAGAAAGGTTCATTTGGTCATAAAAACGTGACCTGCGAACAATTTTTAAAATCGGGTAACGGAAAGACGTGCCTCAAAGTCCCTAAAGTTCAGCAAATTCATGGAATTTTTCACAAAGCGGTCAATATTTTGCCTATAAGTCAGTGGGAAATTTAATATATTTTAATGGCACTTGATGGAGTTTTGTCCCCCGATGTCCGCCAAAATACACATAAAGAAAGAGATGTAAAACCCAAAACAAAAATAACAAACTTTAAAATTATGGCTGCTCGTCAACGGTCAGATATATTGTAACTGGTTCATGCTAAGGACTGGTGCAAGGCGAATTCATACAATGATGGCATCGGTAGAGCAAAAACAAAAATTACAACAAATTATACACACAATGACAGCAAGAATCACTACAAAATTACAACAAACTCAGCATTTTGACATTCAGAACAACCGCACCGAAAATCTTAGCTATGCTGACAACACCACCTTGTATGAATTCGCCTTGAACGGGTGGTATTGGAAATAGACAAAACCACGCCTACCTTCCATGTAACGGTAGTTTGCAGAAATACAAGAACTGCTATATATGAGTAAATACTGAAGCTAATTCACGCAAAATTTACGCTACCAATTATCCCGCAAAAAAAAAAATAATAATGTAACAAATTTTCAGAAAATGGGCGAGCCACCACCTATTAACATACATATATGTATGTATGTATATATGTATCTCGGTGATCGCTTTATCAATTTCCACCACCCTTGGTAGAACAAAAAAAAATTTGGAATCAGACTAAAGTTACGCCCACATCCCATATAAATAAAAGTAATTTTCAGAAGTACAGAGGAAGAATTAATAAATATAATTTATTAATAAATTTTTTGTTACTAAAATTGCAAGTATTTTCGAAAGTATTGGTCCTACTTAATTTGGTATATGGACCTTTTTTGTATAGAATAGAAATAAGCAAAGAAAATTTTTTTTTTGCACTTGAACTTAGATGGACTTGGACGAACCTAAAGCTGATGCCAGATAAAACTTTGTAGCTTTGCGTGACATTTATAACTTTGCCAGCAAAGCGCCAGACGCAAAAGGTATGCCACAATGAACGCCAAGAGAACAATGTTGTACCGCTTTTTTACTCATCAAAGTTGCTGTGGATTTT
>NW_023458555.1:2625221-2631134 GCF_013731165.1 Rhagoletis pomonella
ATACAGTTGAGAATAATTACGTACATATTCAAATATTTCTTTGTTTACTTCCATTTTTTAATAAATGTACGGTTCTTTGCTTTCATAGTGTTCTGTTTGTTTCTTCACAAATGCAACCCTGCCCATTAGCGTAGGCCGAAAATCCGCGTTTTTAGAATTTTGATTGATAATAGCAAAATAATGGTTCAGTATGCTCTATAAACAATCTGTGTGGAAGATGACAATTTTTGGTCAACATCTTAGGTTCGTCCAAGTCCATCTAAGTTCAAGTGCAAAAAAAAATTTTCTTTGCTTATTTCTATTCTATACAAAAAAGGTCCATATACCAAATTATGTAGGACCAATACTTTCGAAAATACTTGCAATTTTAGTAACAAAAAATTTATTAATAAATTATGTTTATTAATTTTTATTTTTTTAGCACATTGAATACATAATTTTGTTGTACTTCTGAAAATTACTTTTATTTGTAAGGGATGTGGGCGTAACTTTAGTGTGATTCCAAATTTTTTTTGTTGTACCAAGGGTGGTGGAAATTGATAGAGCGATCACCGAGATACATATATACATACATACATATATGTATGTTAATAGGTGGTGGCTCGCCCATTTTCTGAAAATTTGTTATATTATTTTTTTTTGTTGCGGGATAATTGGTAGCGTAAATTTTGCGTGAATTAGCTTCAGTATTTACTCATATATAGCAGTTCTTGTATATCTGCAAACTACCGTTACATAGAAGGTAGGCGTGGTTTTGTCTATTTCCAATACCACCCGTTCAAGGCGAATTCATACAAGGTGGTGTTGTCAGTACAGCTAAGATTTTCGGTGCGGTTGTTCTGAATGTCAAAATGTTGAGTTTATTGTAATTTTGTGGTGATTCTTGCTGTCATTGTGCGTATAATTTGTTGTAATTTTCGTTTTTGCTCTGCCGATACCATCATGTATGAATTCGCCTTGCACCAGTTACAATAGATCTGACCGTTGACGAGCAGCCATAATTTTAAAGTTTGTTATTTTTGTTTTGGGTTTTACATCTCTTTCTTTATGTGTATTTTGGCGGACATCGGGGGACAAAACTCCATCAAGTGCCATTAAAATAAATTAAATTTCCCACTGACTTATAGGCAAAATATTGACCGCTTTGTGAAAAATTCCATGAATTTGCTGAACTTTAGGGACTTTGAGGCACGTCTTTCCGTTACCCGATTTTAAAAATTGTTCGCAGGTCACGTTTTTAGGACCAAATGTACCTTTCTGGGGGGAGTCTTGCTTTGTAGGACAAAGTTGATGATATTCTTTGAACTATTTTGCAAAACTATAACTAAATAGGGGAGCGAAGGATGTCTGTAGAAAAAATTTTTTTAATGTTGAACACCGCCAGACAAAAATATAAAAATATTTTCGTGCGGTAAATGTTAAAAATGTTTTTGATAGGGTTTTTGTGCTAATTACGAATCCGTAAGCATAAAGTTCCCATGAGCTTGAGATTTTGAAAAAAAACACGAGGTCAAAGTGTCAAAAAATCGCGGTTTTTGCAATATTTTAGAAGCTCTAGCAAAGAAAGAAAAGGTGATAGAACCTTCGTGACTTAAATTAAAGCTAGATCTCTCGACTACTATCTCTGAAAAGAGATCTTAAATATTTGAAGTCTTAAAATATTTTTTACCATTATTATCTTAAACTAAGTAATGGAAAATTTGTATGCATATTTCCCTCTACAAGGGGGTTTAAACCCCCAACCAAAAACAATCAGTTTCCCTAGAAAATTTGCATATTTTTATTAAGAAAGTGAACTCTACCTATAGGACAGTATTGGCAAAATGTTAATCTGATTAACGATTAAAATTAATTAATTGATGATTATTTTTTTTTTAATCGTTAATCGTCGGTTGTGATTACGATTAATTAATTTTAATCACTAATCGTTAATTCAATTAAAAAGAAAAGCAGAGATTAAGTGGTCAAGTTTGTCCGAATTCGAAACCAAACACCAGTTATAGTTATTATTTTGTATTTTGCGATAATAAAAATCACATTATATATAAAATATAAATAATGATTATTATTATTAGTATTACATAAGCTGGGAATTTTACCAAACCCATCGCCCATATGCAGAGGGACATTAATGCCTAGTTTGCATAACGTCCGTTAGTATGGATCTTAATGAAAATGCGCCAAAATATTTAATTACCAAACCTTCTTAATCATATTAAGGATTAATGATTAACTATTAAATTTTTTAATCGCGGTTACGATCAACTGTTCAATCAGATTAAAATTAATCATGATTTAAAGCTTAAACAGACGGCAGCGTTGATCCCGATTAACTCGGTCTTAATCCGGATCAACTGCAGTTAATTCCCGAGTCGATCCGGATCAACGCTGCCGTCTGTTTATGCTTTTACTGTACTCATATTGAATTAAACCGAATTAACTAATATATAGGGGCTAATATCTCCACTAAAAATAAACGAATCGCCTTTGTATATGTGTGTACATATATGCATACATACTTATATGAAGGTATGTATGTATGCGTGTGCATATTAAAATTAAAAAAAAAACACAGGTTTGCTCTCTATAGCTCCGAAGAGTAGTGGGTGTTTTATAGAAAGTAAAAATTAATAGCACAAAATGCAAATTGTTTGTTTTAGCCAAGCTGTCGGACATTATTTATTTTTGCATTTACATATTTATACCTATATGTACATGCATATATGCATCTCATCAAAACCTCTTTCACTCCTTTAATACAGCTCCCACTTCGGGTGAATGTACATACATAAGTATTGGCATGGCTGCTATAATAACTTAATATTTATATACATATGTATGTGCTATGCCGCTGCTTGTGACAAAAGTTATAAATAAAACTGTTGCATGTTATCCTTAGCATTAGCAAAACAATTTTATGGATGGCCTGCGTGGCTTAATCTGTGTGTACTGTACACTGTTCTCTCTGTATAGGAATAGGGAAAATGCGTTGGCGGATAAAAATGTCACAGAGAGAAATAAAGGGTGCTGCTGAATAATAAAATCTTACACAGACCAGTTACTGGTCCTTACTGTTTTACTAGAAATATGGGGGACAATAGTGGAAAAGGTGTTCTAGGCATTATTCCTCTTCTTTTTATATTTGCTAGTACTCATGGTGTAATATCCTAGCATTATTTGGGCTGAATTTCGCTTTTGATTTCATTGTTGTATCTACATATGTACATACTTCCGTTTTTAAAAGGTTTATATCTATTGCTGCCTTAATACCAATAAATAAAGGTTTTCTCTGGAGGGTAGTGAGGGTTTGATTCAGCTGCCGATTTAATCGCTTTGTTTGGTACACCCTTTATATACATACATATTTTATATCGTTGCCCAACCATGGTTGCCACTTGTTAAAAAAATAACCAACCAAAATCTGAAATAAAAGCCAAATTAAAAAAAAAAAATAAACAAATTTGTTATCCGCTTATCTATTACAACAAGTAATTTGCAAGCAAAAAACAAAACCGACTTCAATTCCCATATAAAAATTTAAGATTATCGTTAATTTCTTCATGATCCAATGATCGGATTTGAACCAAATTAGTAAAGAACCACCCGTGATGTAGCAAAAAAAAAATTGTAGAAATCGGTTGACGTCGTTCAAAGTTATGCGGTAACATACATAAAAAATAAATAAAATATTCCGACGAATTGATAAACCTTTTCCTTTTTGTGAAGTCGGTTAAAAAGAAAAATTCAACAATTTTATTGAGGCCATTTTTAATGAAAATTTTGTGGACCTATGCTGCTATTTTAGAAAACAAAAATTATTTTGAAATACTTGTGCGTTCAATTACATATTTACTTTTATACATATCGAGCCCTAACCGCCAAAATAACGTAAGCGACATTTTCTTCAGAATTTTCTTTTTGATGCAGAAATGCATCTAGATGCTCTAGGAATATTTCTGCATCAAAAAGAAAATGTTGAAAAAAATTTCGCTTACGTTATTTTGGCGGTTCGGACTCGATATGTGCACATAAAACACGTTGCATTAAAAATAGGAATTTGAAAAATTCATTTATTCATTTTTGGGCATTCAGTATGCAATAACACTTTTTGTAAAAAAAAAAATGGCTAATTTCTCAAAAAAAAAAAAAAAAAAAACAATTAACCTATAAAAAACTACCAAACAACCAAATTAGAAAATATTAAAGAAAAACAACCACGATTCGTTGGAAACAACCAACAGTGGCAACCGTGTGCCCAACTAGGCATTAAAGTGAATGGCTCTTAAAGGCGGCAACAATCGTTACATTACAGATACACACCGCGTTCAGGACATGCGCAGTGGAAATTGCGTTTTGGAAAATACGGGTAATAGCAAATTGAGATATCTGCAGGATTTAAAATTTCCCAGTTTTTGTTTGGTAAAGAGCAAGTGAAGGCTTGCCGCGACGCTGTAAGACCCATAGCTGTTAGGCTTGCAAGGAATGCCGCCCCTCGTTGCCCTTGTCTGTGAACACACACCCTTAGCTATGTATATGTAAAAAAAGACGTCGGTTGAGTGGGCAGAGCGCGCGTTTCGTTGTTCGTTGCCAGGAAATGGCAATTCACTGGCAATGTTGTAGGTTGTAGCTTGCACTGTCGGTGTTCCATCAGCGTTGAACCGGCTAAAAATATGCTCACTGAATTTGTGCTCATTTCCCGGGGAATGCCCTGCTGTGCCAGCACGGATTTCGGTGTTTGTTTGCTCGGCAAGAAATGCAAAGAAAGGCAAAAAGAAAATACATATTACAGGGGTGAAATGGAGCTACCTATGTATGTACATAAATACATTAGGGTGGTCAAAAAAAAAAAATGCATGTGAGGAAGTAAAGTCAGAATGTTTATGCTCTCACCCCCTAGGATTGTTCTATACCGAACAAATTTACCGTTAATTTTTATTTTGCAATCAAAAAGTATTTAGAGGTCGCTCAAAGCGCTCAAAGTTTTCCAAGTATTTTATGTGGAAAATAAACGACTTTACGCAGAAACGGTATGGAAAACTCTCTTCGGAAGATTCCCAATAATAATGCCCAGTTATTTATTTAACCATTTTCATAGTGACTATATTTTATAGGTCCGCTAAAACACGCGGAAAATGTAATTGGGGGGTAAATAAAAAAGATTTATTATTAAAAATTGGTTAAATAAAGAATTGGGTATTGTTATTGGAAGTCACTTGAAGACAACCAGGCTCTGGTCCGATCGAAAAATATTGATTTTCAAGAATTCCATACCATTTCTGCGAGAAGTTGTTTATTTCCCATATAAAATACTTAGAAAACTTTGAGCGCTTTGAGCGACCTCAAAATATTTTTTGATTTCAAAATAAAAAAATAGAGCCTATATTTCTTTCGATATTGAACAATCCTAGGGGGTCAGAGCATTAACATTCCGACTTTACTTATTTTGGACCACCCTAATATATATATATACATACATTTGTTTGCATGGCTGCGCACATACCTACGTACATATGTATATATGCATGAGCACCGCAAAAATGCGGGTTGTGATGGAACCATGTTTTTGGTTATTGCGTCGCAGAAATTTACTTTATCCAATCCCTGCAAAAATCGTTGGACCATATAGTCTATTTGTGGTATATTGGAGTACTTACGAAAGTGATCCTCGGTCATGCTGTAGCGGACCAACTCGTCTCTTTGTACCAGCTTATTGTTACCCGATCATTGCTTGCGTTTTAACGAAATGTGATTGAAGTTGAGCATTGGAAAGCACATTTGCATGTCTGGCTGTAGCTGAACGTGTAGAGGTGCTCGCTGTTATTTGTTAGCTTCCAGCAGGTTCGGGTTCGAATGCCGGCAGAGGGACCATGTGTAGTTTTTTATTTTTGTTTTTGGTTTTTATTAATTGCGAAA
>NW_023458555.1:2631234-2631719 GCF_013731165.1 Rhagoletis pomonella
ACAGACAAGATGGCGGGATACTACCAAACAAAAGTTGCTTCACAAAATCGTGGTTGATCTGTCAAAGTCACTCTATGCACCTATTTACACCTTTTCACAAAAGGGGTGCTCCCATAAAACCCTCGTAAACTTACGAGTTTTACACAGTTTAAGACTTTACGAGTTTAAGAGAATCTCCTATATGTGTAGTTTTTATAATATGAATTTAAGAACACCAAGCTGTTAATAGATCCTGGCGCTAGTTCATTTCTTTTTTCAGTAATTAAGTTGCCAGCCAAAGAAAAATATCTCTCAGCCGATGCACTGCTGGCTGGCGTTGAATGAATCTGCAATGCAAGATTTGATAAATAAGGGTATTTATCCCGATTATTTTGCCACCACTCCATCAAATTAAAATTTTCAGTCATCTCTACGGCTTCTCTGCTATATCTCTCAACTTCGTCTGCAGGCTTTCCTCTGGTTTTCGAGACAGTTTGTTTAATCAA
>NW_023458555.1:2631876-2651547 GCF_013731165.1 Rhagoletis pomonella
AAAAATATTCCATTAATGCATTTTTATTTTGGCCACCAGCTGGGATATGTCTATATCTATAAAAACAATCGACCACCAACTAAGCGTCCACATTTGCTCCGCATATTTCTACTCGTCTGGGCGCAATGCCACTATCGTTGCTGCATTCTCTCATCGGCATTTTCGCGGTTTGGATTTCCAAAACTCCGTCGATGGCCGAAGGTCTAATTGCGGTTAATTCTACAATAGATTTGCCACTAATTGAGAACGCCAGCGACATTTTGTGCAGTTTCCATACGAAAGTCGTCTATGTGTATTTCGAGAATAAGACCTCTTCCGGTTATTCGGGTGACATACTGCGCGATTTAAGTGATTGTGGTACTTCGTATATAACATTGAGGTAGGTAGACAAATTACAAATCCCTTAAGATAACTTATTCGGCCTAGCCTAAGTCAATTAAATCCATTGATAATCTTGTGGCTTCTTCTGCATAGGAATCGCGTAAAGACTAAGCCATTGGAACTCATCAACAACGACGGTATACTGTTATATCTGGTAATGATCTTTCACGATGCTTCACAGCGCATCGATCTATCAATTATACAAAAATATTCCGCTGCGAAACACCTCTCGCACGTTATGATGCTAATCGTCAATTCGGAGACCGTCACCGAAGCTTGGTTGCGTCATACCTTCGCGATTTTTTGGCACATTTGGTTTCTGAATGTCGTGATAATGTTTCAACGCAACAATGAGCTGCATGTTTACAGATACAACCCATTTACCGATGAATTTCTTATAAAATTGGAACTAAGCAGTGGCGTGCTTCCGCGCAAAGACGACCTCTTCCCACCAAAATTACCGGATATGGGCGGCAAGCCGTTGAGCGTATGTCTGTACCAGGATGAGGTGCGAGCCATTTTCGAGGACGACGACGACGACCAGAAGGTTATCGGCAGCGATGGTTTCATGTCGGCTTTCATCGCCGAACGCTTGAATGCCACACGTGTAATACATCGCGTCAGCAGATTTGGCAACTTCATGCTAAGAGCCGATATTTGCTTCAAGGAGATCACACACGAGCTAGATGATGTAGCCTTCAATACACGCTTCCTAGCGGCGCCGACATTTGCGCGACAAGTCGAATATACGATCGTGCACAGCCGTGACGACCTGTGTGTGTTGGTGCCGAAAGCTAGGATTGCAACTATATTCTGGAACCTATTTCGTTCATTCACCATACCGGTGTGGCTGACGATACTGCTCTCGATACCGCTTGCCTATATCTTTTGCAACTTGGTGCACCTGCGTCTGCACAAGTGTGACTTCGATCTACTTCAACTGTACGCCACCACATTGTCAATGCCCTTGACACGTATTCCGGCACGCACCCCTCTGCGTATCTTCCTCTTCTGTTGGCTCTTCTATGGCATGTTGATTTGCAACGCATTCAAGGGAAATCTCACAAGCAGTCTCGTCTTTCGCACATATCAGCCGGATCTTAATACAATTAAGGATTTGGCTGAGTCACCGTATGACATGCTGACATATTCCAGACACTCTAAGCATTTAGAGCGTTTTCTCAATATAAGTGACCCTTATGAAGCCACAATAAAGCGAAAATCAATCGTTGCGCCCGACGAGCAAATTGTAGCGAAAGTCCGAGAAAATAATCTATCGTACGCTTATCTGCAGAAATTTCACTTTGCAACGTTCCATGCGAACGCACGCATGCACTCACATCGGGGCAGGCCGCTCTACCACGTCATGTCCACTTGCCTGGTGCCTTTTCATGCCGTCTACATTGTGCCCTATGGATCGCCCTATTTGGGCTTCATCAACCGATTGATCCGCAGCTCGATCGAGTTCGGCTACGCTGTTCATTGGGAGAGTATCATGAATGCGGCATTCATAGAGTCGGGAAAGAAGAACATCCGCAATCCGATGAACGATGATGATCCAGTGGTTCTAAAGTTGTTCCATTTTCAAGCAGCCTTCTTTCTCTTGTTCTTGGGGCTAAAGCTGGCGTTCCTGACATTCCTGTGGGAGATTTTTAAGCACCGCTCCGCAGGATATGATTTGAAGAAAGCAAGAGTGCGTATTATACATTCTCCAGCAAAGAGCGCACAAAACTAAGAAATTGTTACGATGTTGGTTTTATATAGACTACATACCACGTAGGTACATTTGTATCTTTTCAGCTCATTTTCAGTTTAAAGGTGCATTGGGTACAATCGGTTGAAATTTCAAACAATGGGTCAGTTTTATTGCACAATTAATTTTTTTATTTAAAAAAAACTTTGCATTTATACAAATAAATTTTAAAAGCCATAAATATGTATTAAAATAAAATAATTTGAATTGAGTTAAATCTAAAACTATCAGTACTTAGTTGGAGGCAAAATGAACGCCACGACCACAAAGTCCTTTTTCATCCCGACGATAAGTCCCTAATCCTGAAGGCCCATATTAAAATCTTTATTTTTCTAAGGCGTTCTAGTCCAAAATGGCACGCCAGTCGTTTCTCTTCTGTACCAACTGACGTCAATTGTAAATGCCAAGTGAAGACAAGTCCGTCTCCGCCTGGTCTCGCGACCCGTGTTGAATACTTTCACAGCTGGAGCGTTTCTGCCCATTCGAACATTATTATTGGTGTTAATGCTGGTTCCCAAATAAACGAAGTAGTCTACTCTTTCAAACTTGTAACTCTCAATAGTGACGTGGTGGGTGTCAAGACGCTTATGCTCTGACTATTTATGTGATGACAGAGGATACTTCGTTTTGTCCTCGTTCACCACCAGACCTATTCGCTTTGCGTTTCTATCTTATCTCGAGTAGGAAGAACAGCCCTTGGTTTTACCGATAATGTCGATGACGTCGGCATACGCCAGCAATTGTACACTCTTGTAAGGTATTTACCTGAGTGGTGCAGTTCTGCGGCTCTTATTATCTTCTCCAACATCAGATTAAAGAAATCACACGAAAGGATCCACCTTGTCTGAAACCTCGTTTGGTACCAAACAGCTCGGAGAGGTCCTTCCCAAATCTGACAGAGCTGATGGTGCTAGCCAAATTCAGACAACGCGGCATAATGGGATTTTCTTTTTGTGCTTTCGAAAGCGGCTTTAAAATCGAAAAATAGATGGTGTGTCGACCCTATTCTCGCGGGTCTTTTCCAAGATTTGGCGTATTGTGAATCACCTGATCACTTGATTCGTTAGATAAACTTTTGCTTGAGAGATCTTTACAGTATTTATCCCTCAAGCCGGGAGGTTAATAATTTACATTTTTGCCAAGTACATTATGTGATACCGTTTAAGAATTTTGCAGATATAATTTCATGCTCGAAACTTCAGGCAAATTTTCGATAAAAGAATCTCCGTGTTTTTTGTCGCCCATGAGTTTATTCCTTACTCTTTTATTATTAATCATTTATATATTATAACCACACAGTTATTTTTATCTTCATTATAGCATATAGCATTAAAAAATTGCATTGAACTAAACATTCAGAATTCACATTCATGCAGTAAACCCAGGAAATCATGCACTAACACAAATCGCACTCACCATTTTCTTCTCTTCTAAAGCTCTGTTCGCTTCCTTCAGCGCAATAACTTCATTTGTCAGTCTTTGTACTTCGTAGTTGGTTACATTGCCAGTCGTGGAAGCATTTGGCAAGTTCTCGCTGCCGGCGTCTGTCGCCTTCCTCGCACCGACCAGCGGCAATGTGTTGTTCTTCTTCAAAAGCTCTACAGCATTTTGCAGTCTCTTCACCTCATTCTTCCATTTGCGAGTCTCCGACTCATTTTGTGCGCTATTAAAGATAATTAAAAAATTTTTACCCAAAATTCACCACCAAGCTTAATCGGAGGAACTTACCGCAACACGCGCACTGCGCCTCGTTCGGTCGTCAAGCTGGACTTCAGCTCGTTGATCTCCAGTCTTAGCTGCTCTGTGAGCGCATTCAGCTTTTGTATAGTCTGCACATTTTCCTGCAGTTTGCGCTTGAGGCGCGGTGGTGGCGCGGCTGTGGTCACGCCGGCAGCAGTGACTAAACCAGTCGCTGCCGTCACTGGCGCTGGTGCCTGCGCTGTATTGCACGCGTTTGTCTGTTTGGTTGTCGGTGCGGCAGCAGCATTCGAGGCCGCCGCATTCGATTTTGCGCCACCCCAGCGTTCGGCGCGTTGTGCCACGCCCACATTGACATAGCTGCGCGTCGCTGACTGCGGCACTAGTGCCGGCAGCTCGGTGATGTGCAACTTTCCGCGGCAGTTCAGCTGTATGCCTTCGATGCGGGTGCGCTTCTCCTGATTCACCGAATCGTTGACGGAGGTGAGTGAAGCGGAAAGCTTCTTCTTGCGCTTTAGCTTATTCTTTACTTCCTGCCACTCGCCAGCGCCGGCATCATCACAGTCTTGGGTATAGCTCACGAGCTGTGGCGCGTCTACGCCGCCCATTTTGGAGCTCAATTCGTTGTATTTTTGTTGGCGTTGCTTGACCAGTTGGTAGCTTTCGCTCAAACTGTTGGCAAGCTTTGTAAGGATTTGCACATTTTTGTGGTTGGCGCTACTACCAGCGGCGTCATTGGGCAACTGGGACGACGCTGGTGTGTGTGTAGCGCCCTTTTTGTCATTCTTTCCATCTAACACGCTGCTAGAGGTCGTTTTTGTATATCTATCTGCCATTTTTACTCTCTAATTTAATCGATTCATACAAATTTTATATAGTTAAATTCGTGTTTTGTATGAATTTCGTTAAAAAATATGTATGTTTTTAGTATTCAATACTACTTCCTAAAATTATGGTAAGTCCGACCCGTTCGAAAGTTGCTCTTAATTTAGTTTTATTTTATTTTAAATTAGCGGCTGCAAATACTGCGCTACTCGGCTTTAGCGATCAATTTTTTGTAACAAATTAATTTCCGATGCAGTGCGTGCGTGTATGTGAATATATATAAATGTCACCTCCTATTTGTGTATATTTATGTACGAGTGCGAGTGCTTCTAACTCTGTAATTATTTTTTAATTGAGTTAGGTATGTATAATTCTTCAATAAATATATATTATTCGATTTTTTCTCAGGTTGCTTGGAGCTTAACTTTTTTGCCTCCTTCTTCCTCTTTAATGTAAAAAAGAATTTTCTGCAGCTTTTACGTTGCCTTCTTTGGCTTTGAATCAAATATCCGTTCACAATTCTAAATGGCACTTCTTGGGATTCTCCAGACTCGTTTTATCTGTAACAAAGGAGAGATACATATATTTGAGTACTTAATTATTAATGAAACATTCAAAAACTTTCCAAGAAAGAGGGTAAAATATTCAATAAGATTAAGGATGCATGTATGTATGCAGTTAATTTATCTACACGGTTGAGTACATTTTTGTTGTCTGCCGAAAAGTATGCAACAAATAAATTATGCGAAGCAAATGATCTTCACCGATCAAAAGCATTTGGCGGATATTTACTAAATAAATAACCCGTTAAATTTGAACGCGGCATGAGAAAATATCCAGAATGGTAAACAAGTATTTAAAAATAAAACGCTACTACGGGCTAATATTCCCTAATACATAAACACATTAACATAAATACATACATACATATGTACATAAACGTCTGTGTAACTAATATTCATTACTTGCGTGCCATTAGGCCACACTCTTTTATGCTGCATTGCTCAAATAATAGCCATTATTTAGAATTAGACATTACAACAAAATTTAGTTGCTTTCATCCCTGCAAAAAATGGGACTAATCCGGGATGACTCCGGGAGCAATCGCAAAGGAATGAACTGATCGCTTTTGTTCGAGCATGTCCTATGAAGAGTCCAATTGTTCACCTTTATACCCGAAAGGGCATAAAAAGCGACTAGTCACTTTTAAAAAATAAAAATAAAAATTTGCGCCAGCTGATATTCGAACCGGTGTGCTCAGTTTTGTTAGGCGAATACTCTCTCTGTGTGCCAACGCCGCACATGAAATTTCATTGACTAAGTGCGTACATATCATTAAATCGTTAATAGTACCCGTTAGAGATGAGTTGGGGACTAATTGATCTCCAATTATACCCATAAGGGATGAGTCGAGACTAATTGACCTCCATTAGTACCCGTATGAGACTAGTTGCGACTAATTAATGCCCAATTGTACCCGATTGAGAGTAATCTCGGAATACTCTCTTTAGAGATTAGTCGCACAATTTTTTGCAGGGCATGTTTGCCATTCGCACGTTTGTTCGCGTTACAAATAGCCCTTCCAAAGTATGTACATATACATATGTACATATTTGTATGTAATAACCACATTCTGCCAACTTATTTACAATATCATGCAACTTGTCACCGTTTAAAGCACTGACGCAAAGAAGTCTACACCTGCACTTGTGAGTTTTCATTCTAACCCTTGCATGACTGCAACAAAATATATATTTACATGCAATTTATTATCCCCACATTAGGGCGGTTCTTAAAAATGTCCGTATCTAAACTTTGTATGGGACAACCCTTTATTTTTTTCTACGCACAAAAGAAAGACATGCACGAAAATTTCAATATTTTTAAATAATTTTTGAGTTTGAAAATATTAAAATTGCATAATTTTGTTATTACAAAAAAATTAAAAGATGCGTTTTGAGCTCAGGCAGATAATTATTTGTACACCTGTTTTTTTTCGTTTTTGGGAAAATTGTTAAAAATGTTGCACTTATTCCGATGGCGGTCTTTGGAACTTTATATTGTCTGGTGCAACCATTAGCCGATGACTATAAATGTATACGAATAATTTTAATAATATATCAAATTTATCAGTTTTCAGTTTGTCAAACCCACAAAAGTTGTTTTCAAATATTGAAATTATCGTAAAAGTCCCTATCTTGAGCGTGCTCCATGCAAAATTTAGTTTCATATTTTAAGGTTCATCCTAACCTACATACATATATACATACATATTAACATTCTTATGTATATTGGTATGGATTAATGCACATTAACTGTCATTGAATACTTATGTAAATATATATATACATATACATATGTACATATATTATGTCACCGCAAGTTCACATTCACATAAACAGATAATCAATACAAAAACACAAATACATAAATTTGAAACTAACGACTGGTTTTCACTATGTCATATTTTGACGCCAAAATTTGGCGACATATTTTAACACAACTTTATCTCCTTTATCCATACCTTTGCCGATGATATTATGGGCCAAAAACTGACATACAACCGATTTCGCAGCACATGTACACGATTAAAGACCTATTCTGATCCAAATCAATCGATAAACCGCATTCTGATTCCATTTGACAATGTGTTTTCACTTATATGACGGCAAATGCCACTGAATTTGACATAGTGAAAACCAGCCTTAAGTATGTAATAGTTAGGCATAGAACTTTGTTAGACTTAAAAGCACAATTTTCTTGGCGCCACTGTTGCATATCAACAAGTCAATGTCTGATTATGTGGCATAGTGTCTAGGACTGCATATGCGAGCGTGTAATCTCAAAATATTTTCTAAGGGTTTATTGATTTTTGTTATGTATCTTAAGTGTGTATATGTACTATGTTGATAAAACCAATGGTACCACCTTTTTGCGGTTCAATAGAACAGAAATAAAATTTTTGGTTGTTGTATCATTGCGGTGACAGCCTGTTTGGCGTCTATGAATGGCTTAATTAATAAATTGTTTATGGCCATCATAAATTGGTGTAAGTATGTATGCTTGTAATTGGAGAGATACTCGTTGTAATGAAAGTAGCTTGAGTTCCTTAAGTACACACAGACAAACACCTAGAAACATTTAGCGAATGGCTTCAAAAATGAAAAGAACTATCGTTAACGATTCACGTGGTCCAAAGTTATCTGGTAACATACATACAAAAAAAAAACATTCCTATGAACTGATAACCTTCCTACTTTTTTTGAAGTTCGTTATTTGGATTAAGTTTTTTTTTAATTAAGGATAACTCATGAAAACTTCTTTTGGTTACATATGTGTGTATGTACATATGTACAACAGCAAAAAAAAATTGCCTGAACGTAAGGAAGCATTACACACTTATAAAACCACTTTTGCGCTGGAAGAGAGTCATAACTCAAAAACCAAAAACTCGAGTAAACGGCTTTACAGTTTTTGAAGAAAAATAATAATAACTGAAAAATAAAATTTATAATAAATATAATCGGAAATTTTAAATCCGACTATGAAGCTTCGAATATATCCTAAGTTGGCTCGTTACTTTGATCAAAGTGTGAGTGTTTTCTAGCATTAATTGCTTAGCACAGTGAAACACAGATATACAAAAGTTGTGAAAGCGACATACTCCCTTTTTTTATTGGATACAATTTACAAATGTGGTACCGAACTTGAAATTAACCGTAATTTCTGCATACTTATCTCCAAAAAGTTGTTTAAAGACATTTTTTTTTTGACAAAAAAGCGATATGTACTTTCCCTCTTTTTACGTAAAATTGAAAAATCACCAGCCTAGCTGTACTACGGTGCATTGAACTTTTTCGCATAGAGTTAGTAGTACATTTTTATGTATGTATATATCACAATAGCACATAATAAATACATGTGCGTAATCATATGTACATATGTTTAACAACCACCACTGTTTTAATCTAAAGCAATTAAGAACAATGTTAAAAAAAGCTATAAATACGTGAATAAAGCTCAAAGTGAAAAGAACTCGTCGCCGTCTTGATTTGATATTTACACTAGGCGACAAATTAAAGTGTACACCTGGTTCTAATATAATGCTCACAATTATTTTCATGAACCATTTTTTCCATCAATTACTTACGAAAATATAGATTATTCTATAATATAAACCGTATAAATCTAAGTTTTACACTTTATACAAAAATTCACAATTTCATCAAAATTTTCAACTTTTTATTTATAATTTCAAAAAAAAAATAAATCGAGT
Source organism: Rhagoletis pomonella (assembly GCF_013731165.1). NCBI lineage: Eukaryota > Metazoa > Arthropoda > Insecta > Diptera > Tephritidae > Rhagoletis > Rhagoletis pomonella. The sequence goes on from NW_023458555.1 coordinate 2,640,810, forward strand.
ATGCAACAAAGTGAAATAAGTTCAAGTTGCAAGTGGTAAAATTACTATTGATTTTTTACGAATTTCTTTGTCGCATTTGCTTCCATATAACGAATAAACACAATTTATTTTGGTATGGAAGGAAACCGCAAAATTTCAAAAAACATTTCATGTAAATTATTGTGAAGATTACATTAGAACAAGGTGTACACTTTAATTTGGCGCCTAGTGTAGGTACAAGCATACATATGTACATATGTACCTATGTATTTAAGTTAAAGTGCAAAAAAGTAGTGAGTATCAAAACTTTTTAGTAACATATCTGTTCCTTAATATAGAAGGCCCTTTAATCTTTCTGCTTCTTTACATATTTATCAATTAAAATGCTTTATTAAAATTAAATCTATTTAGTTTAGAATTCCTACAAAAGAATTAATTAACAAGGACTAAGGATTCTAACTAATTTAATGTTGCAGTAGTTGCTTTTAGATTTCATTCAGTTTTCGATGACTAATTTACCAACTTTTGTTAAAGGCAGGATTTAAAAAAAAAATAAGCGAACGCCTTTCAATGTCAAGTATGTATGCAAAAATATTCCCCAATTTTTCGAAAAAAGAAAATAAATATTACGATTACTGTTACATATTATGTATGTAAATATTTTAGTTATTATTTAATTACTTTAAAAAAAGGTTTCTTTTTTTTTTGAAATATGTCATTCATCCAACAAGTTTGCGACATATTCAATTTACGAATAATAAAGGGTTGACAAATGTAAAATTCCGCCAAACCCTTGCTCGCTTCCTTTGTTGTTATATGTATGTGAATAGAAAAGACGTCAAAGCAAAATATTGGATTACGAATCTGTAGTCGTAAAGTGTCCATCAGCTCCATATTTTGAAAAAAACTTGTTCAAAATATCAAAAAATCTGGGTTTCGGCAACATTTGAGAAGCTCTAGTAGAAAAAAAGGGTGATAAAACCTTCCAGCTATACTTAAGTTAAAACCTAAACTTTGGATTACAAACCCTGAAATTATCATCCCTGTACCTTGACCTAAAGAATCATAATTTATTGAACAGCAATAACTGATTTCCTGCGAAGTTTGAGTACCTAAGCAATAAAACACAAATTGACAGAATTTTCTTCTTAGAAGTTAATTTAAGCTTAAACTTTCAACAATTAATTCTTAAAATCTCATTTCTGCACAATTCTTGAATAGTCCTTGATAGTAATTTTGGTAACCGCAAATATGAAGTATCACATTTGACTGCAGGTAATCTTCAGTGGAAGGTGCAGGAATGGTATTTTCAGGGTTTGTAGTCATTTAATTTAATTCACGCCTACACCTTTTGTTTCTGCAAACCCAGTCAAAGACGTGATTTTTTTACATTTTGACCACGTTTTTTTTTTCGAATGGAAATTTTATATCTACAGATTCGTAATCAGCACGAAAAATTCTATCAAAAATAGCTTCAACATGTGTCGCACCAACTTTTTTTTTCCAATTTTGTTGGCCTGTGTTATTGATTTTACTTACATATAGTACATATGTATGACGGTAAATTTGTATTTTTACCCGAATCGGCCTTACCTAACACGGTCGAAAGCCGAACGCAAAAATAACAAACAATTATATTTACATTAGCACATAAAGACATACAAATTAAGTGCCACTAGGTGACGTCAAAAATTAAAGTCTGACCTCAACGATTAGGCCTATTTTTGTAATGTTGCAATAGTCCATTGGCAAGTGTTAACACCGAGCTTTTGCTAAATACATATGTATGTACTGTGTTCCACCACTGTTTATGTTGATACTAACAATGAGCCCTACATACATTTTAAAACAAATAAACGAACGGTAGGCATATTTATTTTTAAGCTACTTCAATGTTTGTCTTTAGAAATTCAATTAAAGTATATTCTACATATATTCGAGATCTATTAAAGTTTCTACTCAACAATTGTCATCAACAGAATTGTATAGCTCCACCGTGTAATTAAGATTCCGAATTTCCACTGGGCATTACATTACGAAATTTTTAATGACAAAAATAATTTTTTGACATGCCATTTTTTTATTTTTTGCATTTCGATTCCTAGTGGGAATTCAACATAAGGCTGTACTTTTACACACGTTATAAATATATCATCATATAACTTTGTACATATGTACACATATATACATACATATATTCTCACATGACTTTCCTCGCGTGAAGAAAGCACAATATAAATACTCACTTGCACTATGGGCGTGTGATTAATTGCAATTTTTGGTACGAGCCTTGCTATTCTGGAATTCACATGAAAAAATACCACTCAAATTAGTTTCATGATGCATTCTCTTTGTTTTGGCTCATTTAGTAGCCATAAAATCCACTTGAAGTCCATTGAAATTTTCAACTGATAAGAATTATTATTTGTAACTTCAATAAACGCGATTTTTTCACAAAAATTACGCAGAAGTTTAATGCGTCAATGGAATGTATTTAGTAATTTTTATCACTTTTTCCATTTTATTATCTTGCAGGTTTCACGGGAATACCGCGCAGTTGCAGATTCACGCTTGTACTGCAATCGGATTCTTAAAGAAAGCGAAAGCGTCTAAGTGTGAAAGTCCACTTGAGTTCAATGAGTGCAGGTGCGTTTTATAGGGAGCAAAATTGCGAATTTTAGAGAGGAAAAAAGCTTAAGAGGAGGCACTTATTTTTAATTATATTTAAGAAGATGTGCATTTGAAAGGGAGGCGAACATTTAAGAAAACGGAAACAGTTACACTGTGTAACAGCCGGATTATGGCAACTTAACTTACCTTAACGGAACGTAGAACTTAGAGAATCAAAATCAACAAAACAGATTTCGACGTGGCCTTAAGTTACGTTAAGTTTCGGCTGTTCAATTATAAGCAACATCCATTTAACAGAATTTTTAAGAGAGAGCCGTAAGTTACGTTAAGTTGCCATAATCAGACCATAACAGTGGACATGAATTTTTGGAGGGACATCTGTACGCCTGGTAAAATTATTCAATAAAACTTTAAAATAAATTTCAAATTTTCGCCATTTTTTTGCCATTTTATCCAAAATGTTATAAGAAAAAAATTGCGCTATAGTCATATCTTGAAAAGACCACTTAATTTCAAGTAAACGTCGGTACTGTTTTCAAAAATGAATGGAATCCCTGTGACTTTTCGGCATTTATTACAAAGACGCAGAAAAACTCTTAAACCTGCATAGAAGAGGGAAAAGGTGTTTCACTAAGGAGCCATTATCGCCTATGTTCGTAAATCGAATTGCTTGTTTTTTTTTTTTTTTTAAATATGGACACTTGGAGCAGTGCTTTACTTTTTCTGCTGGATGTCGTCAATTTTTCAAATACCCCGAATACAGCGCCACGTGTCAGAAAAATAACTTATTGTTTTGTTGGGTAACTGTTTAAGAAAAAATTAAACAATAATCATTAACTTTGATCGAGAAATATGGGAGAATGCCATGTGATTTCCTTGGGATTAAGACGAATTTTATATTGAGGTAGCGCATTTTCGAGCCGGCATCTGACGATGTGCTCGAAAATTTGTTTTTCACCGTTGCACAGTGCTTTCCAAAAAATCGATCCAAAGTTGTTCTTGTTATTCATCTACAAACAATCATTCGTGCATACATATGTATGCCATTATTAACATACGTTTGTGCATACAACAACAAAAATATTTAATGCAAACTTTTCTAAATTTCAATACTGCGGCAATAAATCTGTTTAGTGTATTTTCAGCTATTCCACAAACATTTTTGGAGATCTCAAAATGATTCGTTTGTGCCTTCTCTTTTTCGGATATTCGGAATTTTTGGCACATTTCTTCAGCCATGCATAGATAAATTTATTCTGCAAGATCATTGCTTATGCCAAGGCCAACGTCAAATTGAAATAATTTCATTAGGCAATTTTTTTTTTTTGAAAGAAAATCATAATAATGAAAGCTTCTGGGATGAGAGGAATAAATGCACAACAACAACGTTAAGGTTTACATACATATATTTTGGCAGTGTGCGAAAAAGCTTTTTAATTAATATAATTTTCGCATTGAAAAACTGAAAAATGGATATTCGTTCGCAATGAACTCGATGCGCAATTCTCAAAGAACGAGGCTGTGAGTAAGAAAGTACGTACGTTCATCTTTTAGATACAAATGCCCATATGTGCACATAGTATATATGCAGTTTCTTATGTATGTATGTATGTATGTATGTATGTATGTAAGAATATCTGTCAGTATCCAAGTGTGGCAGTTGTACTTTTAAATAAATATTTACTTATTTATAAATCTTGCTTTTAATGCAAAAATAAATAAACGCACTTAACTTTGCGAATATCCCTGCCGACTGCTGCGCATCAGTGGAGGAAAATAAAATGTTAAGAACATTATTTCAACGCTTTCAATTTAATTAATTTGTCTAATAAAACAAGGAGCAAGAATACTTACATAAATATGTGTGTATTTACATATATACATACCTACATATGTATGTATTATCGCAAGTGTCATCTCAAAACAGGATAAATCGTCTGCGAATTGTTTCTCTTATTAACCGAATTCACAAAAGGAGGAGGTTATCAATTCGTCGAAATATTTTTTTTATGTATGTTACCGCATAACTTTGGACAACGTTAACCGATTTCCATAATTCTATTTTGAACGGAAAGGTGGTATCTCAGAGGGGGTCCCATACTAATTTGGTTTAGATCCGATCATTGGATCATGAAATATATATATATATATATATTTTTTTTTTAAGTCGGTTTTTTTTTTGCTAAAAATTACTTGTTTGTTTAAAAATTACTTGTTTTTAAAATACAAATGTAAGTTTATGCAAAGTACAGCCGATTATATCAGTATATGTGCGTATGTACATATGTATGTTTGCATTTGTGCACAATTACTTACTCGTATGCGTGCAGCTCATCCCTTTTTGTTGTAACTCTATTTTGCAACACACCCTTTTTCAAAATCGTACTTGCTGACATCACCCAATTCTTTTGGGGCGACTGCCACACGGCTGTACCATACACATGTGTGCTGTTGGACAACCATTTGCGTCCTTGACGTGTCGCATTCGACCTACCAACACCCGCAAAAAGGAACATTTCACATGCTCCAAAAGTTATCGCATGCGAATTTTTAATAGGCCATCACCAAATGGCTGGGCAGTGGCCACCTACGATTTTGCGAAAATTTGAAAGGTGAATTTTGCACGAATCGGAGGAAATTGAGCGCAAAGGGCTTTAAAACTGGCATAAAAGCAACTTTGTATGTAAAATAAAACACTTTAAAATCTATTTTAATACCGAAAAAAATGTGTGTGTGTGTGTGTGTGTATGTATGTACCTATCTAAGTAAATAGCTGCACCTATTCGAATAGAGTGGCAGTCACTTTTATTTCTTACACCAACGCCCAGCCTTTATTGTATGCCATTTGCCGCGATTCCTGCTTTGCTTTTATATTTGAATTTGTTGCATTGCACAATGAAGCGCTGAAATTCTTTGTTACGACAACAACACATCGAATAACAGCGGCGGTAATGCTCGGTCGGTTACGCTGTGGTCAGCGTGTTCAATATGGCACTTAGGCGCAACGTGTAAACTATCAAATTGTACGTGTATGTATGTGTGCAAATGCTTTGCTTTCAATCAAATAATATTCCTACAATAAAATAATTCGAATGGGCAATGAATTTCATAAACAAGTTGACTAGACTTCTGTACTTAATATTAAAATTTTGAAATAGAACTGTTTGCTTGTTAGCGCAGGTCACAGTATCGGCGTCTAAACTGCACCACTTCCAAACTTTAACGGTTAAGAAGGTACATACGTAAATCGAGGTGAGCCAGTGAATTACGAAAGAGCAAGCGTTTAAATAGTCCATAACTAGCAGATTGGACTGCAGTGATTAGCAAAAGTGAGTGAATGTACAAGTGATATATTCATATGAACTATAATCACACCCACGTAGTTAATCTCGAAATATGTAGCTGCAAGTGGCTTATGCCTAACTTCATATTTATTGCTGATGCGCTTGTTTACTACTAGTCCCATCAAGTTTGCCTCGCTAAAAGTGTAGCATCCGCTGCAACAGCCATAAAAAGTACAATCGCATATGTATTCACATATAACTACATACATAGATACCAGACATCTCCAGCGGGTGCATGATTTTCGTGTATACTCGATCATCTAACAAAACCCGTTTGGCATCGTTCTCTGTATACGAGCAGAAGTATTGTTCGTTATCGACTGAGCTCAAGACGAACATGTTGGCCACAACACCCGATTGCTTTTCATACATACTTGATTGGGTTCGGGTGCTTTGCAGCTCAATATACCCGGGTGTTCGAGTTTCAACCCGACTGTGCACAAAATTTTCTTGATTGGCTTATGACGTTTTTGTTTCTACAAAAAATGTTGCCTTCTCATCGCGGTGTTCTTAGTTTTTGTGCGTAGAGGGCAAAGAGAAGGTTGAATTTTTCGGTAGTTTGTTTAAGTGTACATTTAACCATTTCTTATATTTTTGCTCATACAAAATGCGACATCACGACGCCTACATCCATTTAGGTATAAATGTGTGTAGATCGGCAGTGCCCAAGCCCTATACACTCGGTGCACATTTATTTTTTGTAAAAGTACTTATGTACCTACATAGTTTTAGGCTGTGTTCTAATATATACACACACAGCTTTCCACGCGAAACTATACGAAATAGATGCAAAAACATATTTGTCTACTTCGCTTCAAATTTTTTCATTGCGTATGCACTAGCACAAAGCAACAACATTTTCGTATGCTTTGTGGGAACATATTGGGGCCAGTTACCTTCAGCGTAAATTTCTTTGTTGTCCTGCATTTTATCGCAATGTTCGGGTGTCCGTTTCATTGTTACACAAATTTTCGGGTTAGCTGCGGGTGTCCGAGTGTGGTGTTCGCTTGTGCTCAATTTATAGCGAGGGTGATCGAACAGACTCGTTCGTAACCAAAGCAGCTGTCGGGTATGCATCTCGATCGAACACATAGTAGCCGAGTGTGGCGTTCGCTTGTGCTTGATTTTTAGTGAGTGTGATCAAAAAGGCTCGATCATACTCAAAGCTGTTCTCTGATAGATACATATGTATGCATATAAAATTAAATGTGCGCATATCACTTATATGTATGTATGTATGTATTTACATACTTATAACAAAAAATATAAATTACATACGAATAGGTTTAAAGTGACTATCAGTCACCAATGCTACTGTCTGAATTTGTGGTCGTCTCCGATGCGATTGCAATATGTACAGTCAAGCACCGATAAGACACACATACATGCCAAATGTTTGAATTGCATAGCACTCTTCAATTTGGTTTTTTTTTTCAAATTTAGAAGGGTTCTTTTGCGCTTTGGACTATGTAGACTCACAAGACTCATGTTCTTTAAATGCCTGCAGGCAATATCCTCCAGACACCAAGTTCCTTTAAAATATATAAAGAACAAGATGAGTCAGACGCATCCATACATGTGCTACACTTTTCTCCATGCGCTGCAGAGCAACTTCTTCAAGGAGCTTCGTGTACGCATGTAACTAGGGTAGTCCAAAAAATTAAAGTCGGAATTTTAATGCTTTCCCCGCTTAGGATTATTCTGTTCCGAAAAGTAGGCCCGCTTTTTTATTTGAAAATCAAAACAAAAAAAGCGCTCAAAGTTTTCCATATATTTTATATGGAAAAAGAAGAAAATTTTTCGCAGAAATTGTATATAATTCTTGGAAATAAATATTTTTCGATTAAATAACTATATTTTTCTTCAGGAGACTCCCAATAATAATACCCAAATGTTTAATTAACCATTTTTTAATATTAACTATTTTAATAGGTCAATCGGGAAACTAGGGATGGGCAAATACAAAAAAAATATATCGATATATATCCTATCGATATAATTAAACAATATCGCTATATGCAGAGCAAAAATATCCTTAAGGATTGTCAAAATATTCGATAATGAAAGAAATAATACATGACTCATTAGCATCTGGTGCTGCCTGAACAAGCCTTGAATCTGGAGTACGTTGTTTTCAATACCTATGCTCTGTGCGAGTATGATTTCTTATTTCCGATATAACATTTGGCAATATTGCAGCTGCTGAGAGAAACTTTTTTTTCGAAAGGGGCCCATTATTCTTCGATTTTTTTTTTTTTAATAAAGCCCCTTAAGACTTTATTCTAAAGTGGTGGATAGAGTTGATAGATCCGTTAATTGGTAAAGTAAATTTGAAACTAATCAAATTGAGCTTACAGAGATCTTAAAAAAAAAACGAATTCGATACAAATCTGATACTTATAAATAAATATCTTCTTCTTCTTTCTTTCTTTCTATCAATTATAATCTGGAAAAATATCGATATTTTGATATTTTGATACATCGACATTTTTACCCAAGCCTACGGGAGACTCTTCCGATCAAAAAATATTGACTTTCGAAAATTCTATACCATTCTAAATAAAAATTTTTTTCTCTCATATAAAATACCTGGAAAACTTTGAGCGACCTCTAAATATTATTTGATTTAGAAATAAAAAAACAGGGGTATATCTTTTCCGATATAGAAAAATCCTAGGGAGTTAAAGCACTAAAATTCGGACTTTACTTTTTCACATGCATTTTTGGACTACACTAATACACACAGAGCAAGCGGTGCCGATTCGAGCGGCATTGTTCCGAGCAAAGCAGACCTTATGGAGTTCTCTCTGAATGAGCAGTGGGGCGAGAGCCTTTGCGAAAAATCGGCTGCGAATATAGTACCACATAACTGCACTTAAACGGTGGCCGCTTAAAAGACGTAAACATAAAATGTAAGCAAATATATATGTAGATAATTTTCAAATATGTATATACACACAAAAACACGCACATAATAAAGTTTTGCAATTTTATATAATTTCTAAATTTCTTAAGAAATTTTTTGATTGAAATCGTGCATGCTTCAAGTAAATTTTAGACTTTAATGCCATTAGAAGCGCCTAGGTCGTATATCTTTTAACACCAGCATTTTGAGATTTCAAGGTTTTCTTAAGAGATTAAAAAGCCAAGTCTTACAAAATTTGGTAAAACAAAATAAACAAATAAAATAAACATCGCCGCTTGAAGAATGGGGCATTACAAACTGTGCCACAAAATAAATAAACAATTTCTTAATTTACTTACAAATTACCAGGAGGAAAATACACTGCGAGAAAATGAACTACAAAACTTCCGGTAGTTTGGAAAATTACTACCAAAAACCCGATGAAAGCAAATGAATTCTGTGGAGGATAAAGAGACTAATAAAACAAGGTATACATACATATGTAAATATGTAAATGTGTACATATGTGTCAGTATTTGTATTTGTATCTTTGTAAACAAATTCATGTTTCATAACGTTGTGCAGACATTTGTAGCATTCGTTTTATACAATCCTCGAGGCAGAAACTTGGGATTACACAAAAATTACGACACGCCATAAACAATCGGAATTTAATTGGTTTGAAAGGGATCATAAATGGATTGCATACGCTCGAAACACTTTAAGTGCTGCATATTTTTTGAAGATTTAGTACTTATTCACTTATGGCTACACAGATATATGTACATATGTAGCAGAACCTAAAACTATAAACACATAATTGCGTTGAAAAATTTGAATTTCAGAAAAGCGAATTGTGGGATTGATTCTTCGAATGTTTTGAAATAAAACTTTCAACAAGGGCCGCCTGACACTGAGTGCTCTATCAGAGTACCTTCGTTCAATCCGCATTATATATGTATGTATGTATGTATGTGCACGTGTGTTTATCACCGAGCTATGCAGAACTTGCTGCTTGACACTGACAGTCATAACTCAAGTATTTAATGCCTCGCTTCACAAAACTCAACACAGAAAGAAACACACACTCGTTTCAAAAATAAAACAAGCGACGTGGGAAGGGGGGGGTGAAATTGGTGTTTTAAGAAGGGAAAGTCTAAAATTGTGAAGAAAAGAACAATTGGACACCACTTCGAGAGCATCATTGACCCAAATTTTCGCGCCTCCATAAAAATTTATAGCAAACTGTCAGTGACTTCAGCAGCGGGAAAATAGACAAATATTTCTGAAAATGCACAAATGAGCGAATATCTATTCTAATATTTAGTGTATGAAGACTTTTGTATTCGTCTTTTTTGTTTTGACTCATTCTCTGCTTCTAATGTCGCCAGCTGTTCGGCAGCAAATTCACTTTCGAGGCGAGCAGCAGAACAAACAGTGAAAGATCTTCAAGAGCGTGTACGAAAGTGGCGGGCATCTTTTGTGAATCATTTTTTTTTTTTATTCGTCACGAAATACATATGTATGTAGGTATAAATGTATGTTAATAAAATTTCACGCTCCGCAAGCTTTGTCATTGCCATGTGTGTGAATCTTTGCTTATGAATTATATTTAGTTAGTCAAAAATAAGAAGCCGCCTGAACGATAATTGGTAGTCAGAAACTTTAAGAAAAATGTAAATAATTATCTTTTAAGGAAGTTCTGAATAAACAGCAGCTAGAGTTAGATGTATACTTTTAATCGATATAAAATTCATCAATTGATATATGTATGAGTTGAGCGACCGTTCAAATACTTCAAGTAGCTGCCTGCTTATGCATGAATGCCAAGAGTACTATAACAACTATCTGTCTACTCGTATTTGCATTGGAGCGATTT
>NW_023458555.1:2651647-2657684 GCF_013731165.1 Rhagoletis pomonella
AAATCGCTCCAATGCAAATACGAGTAGACAGATAGTTGTTATAGTACACTTGGCATTCATGCATAAGCAGGCAGCTACATACTTGAAGTATTTGAACGGTCGCTACACTCATATATCAGTTGATGAATTTTATATCGATTAAAAGTATACGTCTAACTCTAGTTGCTGTTTATTCAGAACTTCCTTAAAAGATAATTATTTACACTTTTCTTAAAGTTTCAGACTAGCAATTATCGTTCAGGCGGCTTCTTATATTTGACTAACTAAATATAATTCATAAGCAAAGATTCACACACATGGCAATGACAAGGCTTGCGGAGCGTGAAATTTTATTACCTACATATTTATGTATTTCGTGACGAAAAAAAAAAAAAATGATTCACAAAAGATGCCCGCCACTTTCGTACACGCTCTTGAAGATCTTTCACTGTCTGTTCTGCTGCTCGCCTCGAAAGTGAATTTGCTGCCGAACAGCTGGCGACATTAGAAGCAGAGAATGAGTCAAAACAAAAAAGACGAATACAAAAGTCTTCATACATACATTAAATATTAGAATAGATATTCGCTCATTTGTGCATTTTCAGAAATATTTGTCTATTTTCCCGCTGCTGAAGTCACTGACAGTTTGCTATAAATTTTTATGGAGGCGCGAAAATTTGGGTCAATGATGCTCGCAGTGGTGTCTAATTGTTCTTTTCTTCACAATTTTAGACTTTCCCTTCTTAAAACACCAATTTTAGCCCCCTTCGCGCACGTCGCGTCGTGGGTTATTTTTGAAACGAGTGTGTGTTTCTTTCTGTGTTGAGTTTTGTGAAGCGAGGCGTTAAATACTTGAGTTATGACTGTCAGTGTCAAGCAGCAAGTTCTGCATAGCTCGGTGATAAACACACGTGCACATACATACATACATATATAATGCGGATTGAACGAAGGTACTCTGATAAAGCACTCAGTGTCAGGCGGCCCTTGTTGAAAGTTTTATTTCAAAACATTCGAAGAATCAATCCCAAAATTCGCTGCTTTTCTCCAATTCAAATTTTTCAACGCAATTATGTGTTTATAGTTTTAGGTTCTGCTACATATGTACATACATCTGTGTAGCCATAAGTGAATAAGTACTAAATCTTCAAAAAATATGCAGCACTTAAAGTGTTTCAAGCGTATGCAATCCATTTATGTTCCCTTTCAAACCAATTAAATTCCGATTGTTTATGGCGTGTCGTAATTTTTCTATAATCCCAAATTTCTGCCTCGAGGATTGTATGAAACGAATGCTACAAATGTCTGCACAACGTTATGAAACATGAATTTGTTTACAAAGATACAAATACAAATACTAACACATATGTACATATGTACATATGTATACCTTGTTCTATTATTTTTTTTTTATCCTCCACAAAATTCATTTGCTTTCATAGGGTTTTTGGAAGTAATTTCTAATTTACCGGAAGTTTTGTAGTTCATTTTCTCGCAGTGTACTTTCCTCTAGGTAATTTGTAAGTAAATTAAGAAATTGTTTATTTATTTTGTGGCACAGTTTGTAACGCCCCATTCTTCAAACGGCGATGTTTATTTTATTTGTTTATTTTGTTTTACCAAATTTTGTAAGACTTGGCGTTTTAGTCTCTTAGGAAAACCTTGAAATCTCAAAATGCTGGTGTTAAAAGATATACGACCTAGGCGCTCCTAATGGCATTAAAGTCTAAAATTTACTTGAAGCCTACACGATTTCAATCAATAAATTTCTTAAGAAATTTAGAAATTATATAAAATTGCAAAACTTTATTGTGTGCGTGTTTTTGTGTGTATATACATATTTGAAAATTATCTATATATTTGCTTGCATTTTATGTTTACGTCTTTTAAGCGGCCACCGTTTAAGTGCCGTTATGTGGTACTATATTCGCAGCCGATTTTTCGCAAAGGCTCTCGCCCCACTGCTCATTCAGAGTGAACTCCATAGGGTCTGCTTTGCTCGGAACAATCCCGCTCGAATCGGCACCGCTTGCTCTGTGTGTATTAGTGTAGTCCAAAAATGCATGTGAAAAAGTAAAGTCCGAATTTTAATGCTTTAACTCCCTAGGATTTTTCTATATCGAAAAGATATACCCCTGTTTTTTATTTCTAAATCAAATAAAATTTAGAGGTCGCTCAAAGTTTTCCATGTATTTTGTATGGGAGAAAAAACTTTTTATTTAGAATGGTATGGAATTTTTGAAAATCAATATTTTTTGATCGGAAGAGTCTCCCGTAGGCTTGGGTAAAAATGTCGATATATCAAAATATCGATATTTTTCCAGATTATAATGGATAGAAAGAAAGAAAGAAGAAGAAGATATTTATTTATAAGTATCAGATTTGTATCGAATTCGATATTTTTTTAAGATCTCTGTAAGCTCAATTTGATTAGTTTCAAATTTACTTTACCAATTAACGGATCTATCAACTCTATCCACCACTTTAGAATAAAGTCTTAAAAGGGGCTTTATTAAAAAAAAAAAAATCGAAGAAAAATGGGCCCTTTTCCAAAAAAAAAAGTTTCTCTCGGCAGCTGCAATATTGCCAAATGTTATATCGGAAATAAGAAATCATACTCGTACAGAGCATATGTATTGAAAAAAACGTACTCCAGATTCAAGGCTCGTTCAGGCAGCACCAGAATATTTTGACAATACTTTAGGTAAAAATGTCGATATTTTTGCTCTGCAATAGCGATATTGTTTAATTATATCGATAGGATATATATCGACATATTTTTTTTTTGTATTTGCCCATCCCTAGTTTCCCGATTGACCTATTAAAATAGTTAATATTAAAATATGGTTAAATAAACATTTGGGTATTATTATTGGGAGTCTCCTGAAGAAAAATATAGCTATTTAATCAAAAAATATTCATTTCCAAAATTATATACAATTTCTGCGAAAAATTTTCTTCTTTTTCCATTTAAAATACATGGAAAACTTTGAGCGTTTTTTTTTTTGATTTTCAAATAAAAAAACGGGCAAACTTTTCGGAATAGAATAATCCTAAGCGGGGAAAGCATTAAAATTCCGACTTTACTTTTTTGGACCACCCTAGTTACATGCGTACAGGAAGCTCCTTGAAGAAATTGCTATGTAGCGCATGGAGTAAAGTGTAGCACATTTATGTACATTGCGTCTGACTCATCTTGTTCTTTATATATTTTAAAGGAACTTGGTGTCTGGAGGATATTGCCTACAGGCATTTAAAGAAAATGAGTCTAATCTGTGTGCTTCCACGACTACAGATATGCCCACTGTTAGCAGCCATTTTGAACCTTTTCCCAAATTGTGAGTCTAGTCCAAAGCGCAAAGGAACTTTTATCAGGGACCTTATAATAAAAATAACGATTTACCTTTCAAATTGGACGGAAAATGTCGGCCGACCGATTGGCACAATTTGCAAGTGTCAAAAGATGTATTCTTCTTTTAAAATGTGCATATAATAACATTGTCAGCCCTTCTAAATTTGAAAAAAAAAACCAAATTGAAGAGTGCTATTTTTTTAATTAATTAATCCCAACGGCTTTTTACCTTCCATTCCCGCCCAACCGACACGAGGGGCGCAGTCCGCAATTCAAACATTTGGCATGTATTAGAGGTATACGCCGCCGGGCCACGCCGCCGCCGCCGCCGTTTTTTGTCATTTCTCACGCGCCGCCGCCGAGTTACGAAAATATCGGCGCGGCGGCGGCGGCGGCGGCGTTCGGCGCCTAGGGAATTTTGTACAAAATTTTTATGTTGTATGCACATTGAAATACATCGTTTGAAGGAACTAAATACTACTCGTATAAAAGCACTATTTTACGAAATGAAAATTACGTTTTTAAAAGATGTTTTTTTGTCATAATTTGGGCCACTGAACATTTAAAAAAAAAACGTAACTCAGAAAAATATATAGGTAACATGTTTTTCGATCGACAGCGTTTATTACAGTTAAATTAGGGTCGAATAGGGTAGAAAAGTTTCTTTCCTAAGTAGTGGTCAAACCCCAGGAATGTTTTGCTCCCGCGCATCGCAATATTTTCTACACAGAGTTGAAGTCCCCCTTTTTGGTAAAAATTACTATTATTTTGCATTACATTCTGTTCTCCTTAGAAAAATTTGGCACTTAATATATTATTGGAAATTTAACTATTTATAAGCCATTTTTCAAACAGTGGGTCAAAAAGGCCCGTTGTGGTGGGAGTTGATGGGTTAAACTTTTGGAAAAAAGTAGGCCAACCTTATTTTCAATATATAACCCGCAAAAAATCGTAAGAACTCCGTAATTTAACATAACGGTTGAAAGCTTATTGCAAAACTTTATTGATAGCGACCTAAATTACCCCAATAACTTAACCTTTAAATTTTTTTATTTCTTTAAATTGAAATAGTACATACGCATTTTTAGAGTACATAGAGATGTGTGTATATTAGGGTGCCCATCGAAAATCGTTTTTTTGTACCTTAGTACTACATATTTTCAAATTGTGGAAATTATCGATGGTCAAAATTTAAAAAATTCATTGAAATTCAAGCAAAAATAGTCTCTCAAAAACTCATGAATCTAGAAAATCGTATTTTCTGACCTAAATCGACAGGCCGAGACCTCTAAATGGCCTTTAAAAAATCTATAAAAATAGGCAATAATATTTCTCATAAAAACGAATCAAATTAGGGGGTAGGGTCTTTAAATTTTCAAAAAAAATCATTTTCAATGGGAAACCTAATGTATATACTATATAGACTTTCTTCTGTTCGCCCATCCATCAGCAGCAGTCACTCAACATTTGAATTCAATGAATGCATTAAATAGAATTATAATCTGATGACATGATGAGATTAGAAGCCTCATGGCTCTTTGGACTCTACCTTATGGGCAGTAGCGCCGGCGTTTCCAGACGCGCCGGCGTCGCCGCCGCCGCCGATTCTTTTTGAAGTTGAACACGCCGCCGCCGCAAAGCCTGTCGGCGTAAACCTCTAGCATGTATGTATGTATGTGTTATCGGTGCTTGACTGTATATATTGCAATCGCATCGGAGACGACCACAAATTCAGACAGTAGCATTGGTGACTGATAGTCTCTTTAAACCTATTAGTATGTAATTTATATTTTTTTTTATAAGTATGTAAATACATACATACATACATACATATAAATGATATGCGCACATTTAATTTTATATGCATCCATATGTATCTATGTATGTAGTTATCGCATGTACTTTTTATGGCTGTTGCAGCGGATGCTACACTTTTAGCGAGGCAAACTTGATGTGACTAGAGTAGTAAACAAGCGCATCAGCAATAAATATGAAGTTAGGCATATGCCACTTGCTGCTATTTCGAGATTAACTACGTGGGTGTTATTATAGTTCATATGAATATATCACTTGTACATTCACTCACTTGCTAATCACTGCAGTCCCATCTGCTAGTTATGGACTATTTAAACGCTTGCTCTTTCGTAATTCACTGGCTCACCTCGATTTACGTACCTTCTTAACCGTTAAAGTTTGGAAGTGGTGTAGTTTAAACACCGAAGCTATGATCCTCGCTAACAAGCAAACAGTTCTAGTTCAAAATTTTAATATTTAGTACAGAAGTCTAGCCAACTTGTTTATGAAATTCATTGCCCATTCGAATTATTTTATTGTAGGAATATTATTTGATTGAAAGCAAAGCATTTGCACACATACATACACGTACAATTTGATAGTTTACACGTCGCGCCTAAGTGCCATAATGAACAGCCTGACCACAGCGTAACCGACCGAGCATTACCGCCGCTGTTATTCGATGTGTTGTTGTCGTAACAAAGAATTTCAGCGCTTCATTGTGCAATGCAACAAATTCAAATGTAAAAGCAAAGCAAGAATCGTGGCAAATGGCATACAATAAAAGCTTGGGCGTTGGTGTAAGAAATAAAAGTGACTGCCACTCTATTCGAATAGGTGCAGCTATTTACTTAGATAGGTACATACACACACACACACACACACACACACACACACACACACACACACACA
>NW_023458555.1:2657694-2664731 GCF_013731165.1 Rhagoletis pomonella
ACACACACACACACACACACACACACACACACACACACACACACACATTTTTTCGGCATTAAAATAGATTTTAAAGTGTTTTATTTTACATACAAAGTTGCTTTTATGCCAGTTTTAACGCCCTTTGCGCTCAATCTTTCGTTAGAAATTTTCTCCGATTCGTGCAAAATTCACCTTTCAAATTTTCGCAAAATCGTAGGTGGCCACTGCCCAGCCATTTAGTGATGGCCTATTAAAAATTCGCATGCGATAACTTTTGGAGCATGTGAAATGTTCCTTTTTGCGGGTGGGGGTAGGTCGAATGCGACACGTCAAGGACGCAAATGGTTGTCCAACAGCACACATGTGTATGGTACAGCCGTGTGGCAGTCGCCCCAAAAGAATTGGGTGATGTCAGCAAGTACGATTTCGAAAAAGGGTGTGTTGCAATAGAGTTACAACAAAAAGTGATGAGCTGCACGCATACGAGTAAGTAATTGTGTACAAATGCAAACATACATACATACGCACATATACTTATATAAGCGGCTTTACTTTGCATAAACTTACATTTGTATATTAAATACAAGTAATTTTTTAACAAAAAACAAAACCAACTTCAATTCTCATACAACAAATTTAAGAGTACCGTAAATTTTTTCATGATCCAATGATCGAATTTAAACCAAATAAGTATGGGACCACCTCTGAGATACCACCTTTCCGTTCAAAAAAAAAAAAAAAATATGGAAATCGGTTAACGTGGTCATACATACATACATATGATTGTATATATGTAAATACAGCCATATGTAAGTATTCTTGCTACTTGTTTTATTAGACAAATTAATTAAATTGAAAGCGTTGAAATAATGTTCTTAACATTTTATTTTCCTCCACTGATGCGCAGCAGTCGGCAGGGATATTTGCAAAGTTAAGTGCGTTTATTTATTTTTGCATTAAAAGCATGATTTATGAATAAATAAATATTTATTTAAAAGTACAACTGCTCCACTTGGATACTGACAGATATTCTTACATACATACATACATACATACATACATACATACATACATAAGAAACTGCATATATACTATGTGCACATATGGGCATTTGTATCTAAAAGATGAACGTATGTACTTTCTTACTCACAGCCTCGTTCTTTGATAATTGCGCATCGAGTTCATTGCGAACGAATATCCATTTTTCAGTTTTTCAATGCGAAAATTATATTAATTAAAAAAGCTTTTTCGCGCACTGCCAAAATATATGTATGTAAATCTTAACGTTGTTGTTGTGCATTTATTCCTCTCATCCCAGAAGCTTTCATTATTATGATTTTCTTTAAAAAAATTAAAATTGCCTAATGAAATTATTTCAATTTGACGTTGGCCTTGGCATAAGCAATGATCTTGCAGAATAAACTCATCTATGCATGGCTGAAGAAATGTGCCAAAAATTTTCGTATCCGAAAAAGAGAAGGCACAAACGAATCATTTTGAGATCTCCAAAAATGTTTGTGGAATAGTAGAAAATACACTAAACAGATTTATTGCCGCAGTATTGAAATTTAGAAAAGTTTGCATTAAATATTTTTGTTGTTTTTTTAATAATTACATACATATGTATATATGTATATGTACATATGTATGCACGAATGATAGTTTGTAGATGAATAACAGAAACCACTTTGGATCGATTTTTTGGAAAGCACTGTGCAACGGTGAAAAACAAATTTTCGAGCACATCGTCAGATGCCGGCTCGAAAATGCGCTACCTCAATATAAAATTCGTCTTAATCCCAAGGAAATCACATCATTCTCGATCAAAGTTAATGATTATTGTTTAATTTTTTCTTAAACAGTTACCCAACAAAACAATAAGTTATTTTTCTGACACGTGGGACTGTATTCGGGGTATTTGAAAAATTGACGACACCCAGCAGAAAAAGTAAAGCACTGCTCTAAGTAACCATATTTCAGATTAAAAAAAAAAAACAAGCAATTCGATTAACGAATATAGGCGATAATGGCTCTTTAGTGAAACACCTTTTCCATCTTCTATGCAGAATTAAGAGTTTTTCTACCTCTTTGTAATAAATGTCGCAATTTCACAGGGATTCCATTCATTTTTGAAAAAAGTACCGACGTTTACTCGAAATTATGTGTTCTTTTCAAGGCATGACTAAAGCGCAATTTTTTTCTTATAACATTTTGGATAAAATGGCAAAAAAATTGCGAAAATTGGAAATTTCTTTTAAAGTTTTGTTGAATAATTTTACTAGGCTTACGAGTTGTCTCTCCAAAAAATCATGTCCACGGTTATGGTCTGATTATGGCAACTTAACGTAACTTACGGCTCTCTCTTAAAAATTCAGTTAAATGGATGTTGCTTATAATTGAACAGCCGAAACTTAACGTAACTTAAGGCCACGTCGAAATCTATTTTGTTGATTTTGATTCTCTAAGTTCTACGTTCCGTTAAGGTAAGTGAAGTTGCCATAATCAGGCTGTTACACAGTGTAACTGTCTCCGTTTTCTTAAATGTTCACCACCCTTTCAAATGCACATCTTCTTAAATATAATTAAAAATAAGTGCCTCCTCTTAAGCTTTTTTTCCTCTCTAAAATTCCCAATTTTGCTCCCCATAAAACGCACCTGCACTCATTGAACTCAAGTGGACTTTCACACTTAGACGCTTTCGCTTTCTTTAAGAATCCGATTGTAGTACAAGCGTGAATCTGCAACTGCGCGGTATTCTCGTGAAACCTGCAAGATCATAAAATGGAAAAAGTGATAAAAATTACTAAATACATTCCATTGACGCATTAAACTTCTGCGTAATTTTTGTGAAAAAATCGCGTTTATTGAAGTTACAAATAATAATTTTTATCAGTTGAAAATTTCAATGGACTTCAAATGGATTTTATGGCTACTAAATGAGCCAAAACAAAGAGAATGCAGCATGAAACTAATTTGAGTGGTATTTTTTCATGTGAATTCCAGATTAGCAAGGCTCGTACCAAAAATTGCAATTAATCACACGCCCATAGTGCATGTGAGTATTGATCGTGCTTTCTTCCCGCGGGGAAAGTCATGTGAGAATATATGTATGTATATATGTGTACATATGTACAAAGTTATATGATGATATATTTATAACGTGTGTATAAGTACAGCCTTATGTTGAATTCCCACTAGGAATCCAAATGCAAAAGGAAAAAATGGCATGTCAAAAAAAATATTTTTGTCATTAAAAATTTCGTAATGTAATGTCCAGTGGAAATTCGGAATCTTAATTACACGGTGGAGCTATACAATTCTGTTGATGACAATCGTTGAGTAGAAACTTTCATAGATCTCGAATATATGGAGAATATACTTTAATTGAATTGCTAATGACAAACTTTGAAGTAGCTTAAAAATAAATATGCCTACCGTTCGTTTATTTGTTTTAATATGTATGTAGAGATCATTGTTAGTATCAATATAAACAGTGGTGGAACACAGTACATACATATGTATTTAGCAAAAGCTCGGTGTTAACACTTGTCAATGGACTATTGCAACATTACAAAAATAGGCCTAATCGTTGAGGTCAGACTTTAATTTTTGACGTCACCTAGTGGCACTTAATTTGTATGTCTTTATGTGCTAATGTAAATATGATTGTTTGTTATTTTTGCGTTCGGCTTTCGACCGTGTTGTGCTATATTAGTTTTCTTCGTAGGTAAGGCCGATTCGGGTAAAAATACAAATTTACCGTCATACATATGTACTATATGTACATAAGTAAAATCAATAACACAGGCCAACAAAATTGGAAAAAAAAAATTTGGTGCGACTCATGTTAAAGCTATTTTTGATAGAATTTTTCGTGCTGGTTACGAATCTGTAGATATAAAATTTCCATTCGAAAAAAACGTGGCCAAAATGTCAAAAAATCACGTCTTTGACTACTAGGTTTACAGAAACAAAAGGCGTAGGCGTGAATTAAATTTAGACTACAAACCCTGAAAATACCATTCCTGCACCTTCCACTGAAGATTACCTGCAGTCAAATGTGATACTTCATATTTGCGGTTACCAGAATTACTATCAAGGACTATTAAAGAATTGTGCAGAAATGAGATTTTAAGAATTAATTGTTGAAAGTTTAAGCTTAAATTAAATTCTAAGAAGAAAATTCTGTCAATTTGTGTTTTATTGCTCAGGTACTCAAACTTGGCCAGAATCAGTTATTGCTGTTCAATAAATTATTATTCTTCAGCCAAGGTACAGGGATGATAATTTCAGGGTTTGTAATCCACAGTTTAGGTTTTAACTTAAGCCTACGTGGAAGGTTTTTTCGCCCTTTTTTTCTACTAGAGCTTCTCAAATGTTGCCGAAACCCAGATTTTTTGATATTTTGAACACGTTTTTCTTAAAATATTGAGTTGATGGACACTTTACGACTACACATTCGTAATCCAATATTTTGTTTTGACTTCATTTCTATTCACATACATATAACAACAAAGAAAGCGAGCAAGGGTTTGGCGGAATTTTACATTTATCAACCCTTTATTATTCGTACATTGAATATGTCGCAAACTTGTTGGATGAATGACATATTTCAAAAAAAAAGAAACCTTTATTTTTAAAGTAATTAAATAATAACTAAAATATTTACGTACATAATATGTAACAGTAATCGTAATATTTATTTTCTTTTTTAGAAAAATTGAGGAATATTTTTGCATACATACTTGTATATCTTCACATCGACATTGAAAGGCGTTTGGTTATTTTTTTTTTTTTAAATCCTGCTTTTAACAAAAGTTGGTAAATTAGTCATCAAAAACTGAATGAAATCTAAAAGCAACTACTACAACATTAAATTAGTTAGAATCCTTAATCCTTGTTAATTAATCCTTTGTAGGAATTCTAAACTAAATAGATTTAATTTTAATAAAGCATTTTAATTGATAAATATGTAAAGAAGCAGAAAGATTAGAGCGCCTCCTATATTAAGGAACAGATATGTTACTAAAATGTTTTGATACTCACTACTTTTTTGCACTTTAACTTAAGTAAGTACATATGTATGGATGTTCGTATGTATGCTTGTACCTACACTAGGCGCCAAGTTAAAGTGTACACTGTGTTCTAATATAATCTTCACAATAATTTTCATGAAATTTTTTTTGAAATTTTGCGGCTTCCTTCCATACCAAAATAAGTTGTGTTTATTTGTTATATGGAAGCAAATGCGACAAAGAAATTCGTAAAAAATCAATGGTAATTTTACTACTTGCAACTTGCACTTATTTCACTTTGTTGCATACTCGATTTATTTTTTTTTTGAAATTATAAAGAAAAAGTTGAAAATTTTGATGAAATTGTGAACTTTTGTATAAAGTGTAAAACTTAGATTGATACGGTTTATATTATAGAATAATCTATATTTTCATAAGTAATTGATGAAAAAAAGGGTTCAAAAAATTAAGTGTGAGCATTATATTAGAACCAGGTGTACATTTAATTTGTCGCCTAGTGTAAATATCAAATCAAGACGGCGACGAGTTCTTTTCACTTTGAGCTTTATTCACGTATTTATAGCCTTTTTTTAACATTGCTCTTAATTGCTTTAGATTAAAACAGTGGTGGTTGTTAAACATATGTACATATGATTACGCACATGTATTTATTATGTGCTATTGTGATACATACATACATACATAAAAATGTACTACTAACTCTATGCGAAAAAGTTCAATGCGCCGTAGTACAACTAGGCTGGGGATTTTTCAATTTTACGTAAAAGGGTTTTGTATTTATGTCCAATGACAGAGGGAAAGTACATATCCCTTTTTTGTAAAAAAAAAATGTCTTTTAAAAACTTTTTGGAGATAAGTATGCAGAAATTACGGTTAGTTTCAAGTTCGGTACCATATTTGTTAATTGTATCCAATAAAAAAGGGAGTATGTCGTTTTCACAACTTCTGTATATCTGTGTTTCACTGTGCTAAGAAATTAATGCTAGAAAACACTCACACTTTGATCAAAGTAACAAGCCAACTTAGGGTATATTCGAAGCTTCATAGTCGGATTTAAAATTTCCGATTATATATATAATAAATTTTATTTTTCAGTTATTATTATTTTTCTTCAAAAACTGTAAAGCCGTTTTCTCGAGTTTTTGGTTTTTGAGTTATGACTCTCTTCCAGCACACGAGCAAAGTGGTTTTATAAGTATGTAATGCTTTATTACGATGAGGCAATTTTTTTTTTGCTGTTGTACATATGTACATACACACATATGTAACCAAAAGAAGTTTTCATGAGTTATCCTTACTTAAAAAAAAACTTAATCCAAATAACGAACTTAAAAAGGAACAGTCCAGCGCCTTCGTCTTGGTCTGCAGGCTGTATCGGAGATACACCCGCTAAATTTAAACGTAGAATACGTGGTATGGTTAAGAGCATATCCAAGTCAAAAACGAAAGCACAAACTAAGAAAAAAATATCGATAACAAAAGCGATAATAAAATCGATAACAAAATCGATAAAAATATCGATAACAAAATCGTTAACTAAATCGATTACAAAATCGATAAAAAATCGATTACAAAATCTATCGAAAAATCGATTACAAAATCGATAACAAAATCGATTCCAAAGTCAATAACAAAATTGATAACAAAATCTATCAAAAAATCCATTACAAAATCGGTAATAAATTCGATAAAAAAATCGATAAAACTATCGATAACAAAAGCGATGGCAATATCGATAGCAAAATCGGTAAAAAAACCGATAAAAATACCGACAACAAAAGCGATAACAATATCTATAGAAAAATCGATAAAAATATTGATGACAAAAGCGACAAAAATATCGATAACAAAAGCGATAACAATATCGATAGCAAAATTGTTAAAACAATCAAGAAAAATATCGATAACAAAACCGATAAATAATCAATAATAAAATCAATAACAGAATCGATTACAAAATCGATAAAAATATCGATCATTATATCGATAAGTTCCGAAAATATCGATAGCAAAATCAAT
>NW_023458555.1:2664741-2671816 GCF_013731165.1 Rhagoletis pomonella
GAACATAGCCCCCATACCTTAAGGTAAGACGTATTCTACGTCAAAAATGTTGAGATTACACGCTCGCATATGCCGTCCTAGACACTATGCCACATAATCAGACATTGACTTGTTGATATGCAACAGTGGCGCCAAGAAAATTGTGCTTTTAAGTCTAACAAAGTTCTATGACAAACTATTACATACTTAGTTTCAAATTTATGTATTTGTGTTTTTGTATTGATTATCTGTTTATGTGAATGTGAACTTGCGGTGACATAATATATGTACATATGTATATATATATTTACATAAGTATTCAATGACAGTTAATGTGCCTTAATCCATACCAATATACATAAGAATGTTAATATGTATGTATATATGTAGGTTAGGGTGAACCTTAAAATGTGAAGCTAAATTTTGCATGGAGCACACTCAAGATAGGGACTTTTACGATAATTTCAATATTTGAAAACAACTTTTGTGGGTTTGACAAATTGAAAACTGATAAATTTGATATATTATTAAAATTATTCGTATACATTTATAGTCATCGGCTAATGGTTGCACCAGACAATACAAAGTTCCAAAGACTGCCATCGGAATAAGTGGAACATTTTAAACAATTTTCCCAAAAACGAAAAAGACTGGTGTACAAATAATTATCTGGTATGGTCTGCCTGAGCTCAAAATGCATCTTTTAATTTTTTTTTATAATTATGCAATTTTGATATTTTCAAACCCAAAATTATTTAAAAATATTGAAATTTTCGTGCATGTCTTTCTATTGTGCGTAGAAAAAAATAAAGGGTTATCCCATACAAAACTTAGATACGGACATTTTTAAGAACCACCCTAATGTGGGTATAATAAATTGCATGTAAAAACATATTTTGTTGCAGTCATGCAAGGGTTAGAATGAAAACTCACAAGTGCAGGTGTAGACTTCTTCGCGTCAGTGCTTTAAACGGTGACAAGTTGCATGATATTGTAAATAAGTTGGCAGAATATGTATGTATATGTACATATTTTGGAAGGGCTATTTGTAACGCGAACAAACGTGCGAATGGCAAACATGAAAGCAGCTAAATTTTTGTTGTAATGTCTAATTCTAAATAATGGCTATTATTTGAGCAATGCAGCATAAAAGAGTGTCGCCTAATGGCACCCAAGTAATGAATAATAGTTACACACACGTTTATGTACATATGTATGTATGTATTTATGTTAATGTGTTTATGTATTAGGGAATATTAGCCTGTTGTAGCGTTTTATTTTTTAATACTTGTTTACCATTCTGGATATTTTCTCATGAGCATGCCGTGATTATCATCAGATCGAGGAATAAGAACTCATACAAACCTAATGAATTCTCATAAATACATATATACATGTGTATTTACATAAATATATTTGTAATTTCAAAAAATGTTTGCCGACCATGTTCATGTACATAGGGCGTGAAACTATACGCGCATAGTCGCGTTCAAATTTAACGGGTTATTTATTTAGTAAATATCCGCCAAATGCTTTGATCGGTGAAGATCATTTGCTTCGCATAATTTATTTGTTGCATACTTTTCGGCAGACAGCAAAAATGTACTTGCTCAGCCGTGTAGATAAATTAACTACATACATACATACATCCTTAATCTTATTGAAAATTTTACCATCTTTCTACGAAAGTTTTTGAATATTTCATTAATAATTAAGTACTGAAATATATGTATCTCTCCTTTGTTACAGATAAAACGAGTCTGAGGAATCCCAAGAAGTGCCATTTAGAATTGTGAACGGATATTTGATTTAAAACCAAAGAAGACAACGTAAAAGCTGCAGAAAATTCTTTTTTACATTAAAGAGGAAGAAGGAGGCAAAAAAGCAAAGCTCCAAGCAACCTGAGAAAAAATCGAATAATATATATTTATTGAGGAATTAATTATACATACCTAACTCAATTAAAAAATAATTACAGAGTTAGAAGCACTCGCACTCGTACATACATATACACAAATAGGAGGTGACATTTATATATAGGTATTCACATACACGCACGCACTGCACCGGAAATTAATTTGTTACAAAAAATTGATCGCTAAAGCCGAGCAGCAGTATTTGCAGCCGCTAATTTAAAATAAAATAAAACTAAATTAAGAGCAACTTTCGAACGGGTCGGACTTACCATAATTTTAGAAAGTAGTATTGAATGCTAAAAACACACATATTTTTTAACGAAATTCATACAAAACACGAATTTAACTGTATAAAATTTGTATGAATTGATTAAATTAGAGAGTAAAAATGGCAGATAGATATACAAAAACGACCTCTAGCAGCGTGTTAGAAGGAAAGAATGACAAAAAGGGTGCTACACACACACCAGCGTCGTCCCAGTTGCCCAATGACGCCGCTGGTAGTAGCGCCAACCACAAAAATGTGCAAATCCTTACAAAGCTTGCCAACAGTTTGAGCGAAAGCTACCAACTGGTCAAGCAACGCCAACAAAAATACAACGAATTGAGCTCCAAAATGGGCGGCGTAGACGCGCCACAGCTCGTGAGCTATACCCAAGACTGTGATGATGCCGGCGCTGGCGAGTGGCAGGAAGTAAAGAATAAGCTAAAGCGCAAGAAGAAGCTTTCGGCTTCACTCACCTCCGTCAACGACTCGGTGAATCAGGAGAAGCGCACCCGCATCGAGGGCATACAGCTGAACTGCCGCGGCAAGTTGCACATCACCGAGCTGCCGGCACTAGTGCCGCAGTCAGCGACGCGCAGCTATGTCAATGTGGGCGTGGCACAACGCGCCGAACGCTGGGGTGGCGCAAAATCGAATGCGGCGGCCTCGAATGTTGCTGCCGCACCGACAACCAAACAGACAAACGCGTGCAATACAGCGCCGGCACCAGCGCCAGTGACGGCAGCGACTGGTTTAGTCACTGCTGCCGGCGTGAGCACAGCAGCGCCACCACCGCGCCTCAAGCGCAAACTGCAGGAAAATGTGCAGACAATACAAAAGCTTAATGCGCTCACAGAGCAGCTAAGGCTGGAAATCAACGAGCTGAAGTCCAGCTTGACGACCGAACGAGGCGCAGTGCGCGTGTTGCGGTAAGTACCTCCGGTTAAACTTGGCGGTGAATTTTGCGTTAAAATTTTTTAATTATCTTTAATAGCGCACAAAATGAGTCGGAGACTCGCAAATGGAAGAATGAGGTGAAGAGACTGCAAAATGCTGTAGAGCTTTTGAAGAAGAACAACACATTGCCGCTGGTCGGTGCGAAGAAGGCGACAGATGCCGGCAGCGAGAACTTGCCAAATGCTTCCACGACTGGCAATGTAACCAACTACGAAGTACAAAGACTGACAAATGAAGTTATTGCGCTGAAGGAAGCGAACAGAGCTTTAGAAGAGAAGAAAATGGTGAGTGCGATTTGTGTTAGTGCATGATTTCCTGGGTTTACTGCATGAATGTGAATTCTGAATGTTTTGTTCAATGCAATTTTTTAATGCTAAAATGGAGTTAAAAATAACTGTATTGTTATAATATATAAATGATTATAAGTAAAAGAGTAAGGAATAAACTCATGAGCGCAAAAAACGGAGATTCTTTTATCGAAAATTTGCCTAAAGTTTCGAACATGAAATTTTATATCGCATAATGTATTTGGTAAAAATGTAAATTATTAACCTCCCGGCTTGAGAGCTAAATACTGTAAAGAACTCTCAAGTAAAAGTTTATCTAACGAATCAGGTGATCAGGTGATTCACAATACGCCAAATCTTGGAAAAGACCCGCGAGAATAGGATCGACACACACCATCTATTTGTCGATTTTAAAGCCGCTTTCGAAAGCACAAAAAGAAAATCCCATTATGCCGCGTTGTCTGAATTTGGCTAGCACCATCAGCTCTGTCGGAATTGGGAAGGACCTCTCCGAGCTGTTTAGTACCAAACGAGGTTTCAGACAAGGTGGATCCTTTCGTGTGATTTCTTTAATCTGATGTTGGAGAAGATAATAAGAGCCGCAGAACTGCACCACTCAGGTAAATACCTTACAAGAGTGTACAATTGCTGGCGTATGCCGACGACATCGACATTATCGGTAAAACCAAGGGCTGCTCTTCCTTCTCGAGATTAGATAGAAACGCAAAGCGAATAGGTCTGGTGGTGAACGAGGACAAAACGAAGTATCCTCTGTCATCACATAAATAGTCAGAGCATAAGCGTCTTGGCACCCACCACGTCACTACTGAGAGTTAGAAGTTTGAAAGAGTAGACTACTTCGTTTATTTGGGAACCAGCATTAACACCAATAATAATGGCAGCCTTGAAATCCACGATATGGACATAGAGTAGCGATTTAAAATTCAGCATCTCCAATGGTTTGGCAATATCGTTCGAATGGGCAGAAACGCTTCAGCTGTGATAGTGTTCAACGCGGGTCGCGAGACCAGGCGGAGACGGACGTTGGCATTTACAACTGACGTCAGTTGGTACAGAAGAGAAACGACTGGCGTGCCATTTTGGACTCGACCAAAATCGCGCAGGCTATTACAGCGGAAATAAAGAAGAGGAAGAATATATTTCAATTCCCCCACAGTCGAATGCCTGAGACTAATAAATATTTTAATATGGGCCTTCAAGATTAGGGACTTATCGTCGGGATGAAAAAGAACTTTGTGGTCGTGGCGTTCATTTTGCCTCCAACTAAGAACTGATAGTTTTAGATTTAACTCAATTCAAATTATTTTATTTTAATACATATTTATGGCTTTGAAAATTTATTTGTATAAACGCAAAGTTTTTTTGTTTTTTTAATAAAAAAATAAATTATGCGATAAAACTGACCCATTGTTTGAAATTTCAATCCTGGGTACAAAATGAGCTGAAAAGATACTAATGTACCTACGTGGTATGTAGTCTATATAAAACCAACATCGTTGCAATTTCTTAGTTGTGTGCGCTCTTTGCTGGAGAATGTATAACACGCACTCTTGCTTTCTTCAAATCATATCCTGGGGAGCGGTGCTTAAAAATCTCCCACAGAAATGTCAGGAACGCCAGCTTTAGCCCCAAGAACAAGAGAAAGAAGGCTGCTTGAAAATGGAACAACTTTAGAACCACTGGATCATCATCGTTCATCGGATTGCGGATGTTCTTCTTTCCCGACTCTATGAATGCCGCATTCATGATACTCTCCCAATGAACTGCGTAGCCGAATTCGATCGAGCTGCGGATCAATCGGTTGATGAAGCCCAAATAGGGCGATCCATAGGGTACAATGTAGACGGCGTGAAAAGGCACCAGGCAAGTGGACATCACGTGGTAGAGCGGCCTGCCCCGATGTGAGTGCATGCGTGCGTTCGCATGGAACGTTGCAAAGTGAAATTTCTGCAGATAAGCGTACGATAGATTATTTTCTCGGACTTTCGCTACAATTTGCTCGTCGGGCGCAACGATTGATTTTCGCTTTATTGTGGCTTCATAAGGGTCACTTATATTGAGAAAACGCTCTAAATGCTTAGAGTGTCTGGAATATGTCAACATATCATACGGTGACTCAGCCAAATCCTTAATTGTATTAAGATCCGGCTGATATGTGCGAAAGACGAGACTGCTTGTGAGATTTCCCTTGAAAGCGTTGCAAATCAACATGCCATAGAAGAGCCAACAGAAGAGGAAGATACGCAGAGGGGTGCGTGCCGGAATACGTGTCAAGGGCATTGACAATGTGGTGGCGTACAGTTGAAGTAGATCGAAGTCACACTTGTGCAGACGCAGGTGCACCAAGTTGCAAAAGATATAGGCAAGCGGTATCGAGAGCAGTATCGTCAGCCACACCGGTATGGTGAATGAACGAAATAGGTTCCAGAATATAGTTGCAATCCTAGCTTTCGGCACCAACACACACAGGTCGTCACGGCTGTGCACGATCGTATATTCGACTTGTCGCGCAAATGTCGGCGCCGCTAGGAAACGTGTATTGAAGGCTACATCATCTAGCTCATGTGTGATCTCCTTGAAGCAAATATCGGCTCTTAGCATGAAGTTGCCAAATCTGCTGACGCGATGTATTACACGCGTGGCATTCAAGCGTTCGGCGATGAAAGCCGACATGAAACCATCGCTGCCGATAACCTTCTGGTCGTCGTCGTCGTCCTCGAAAATGGCTCGCACCTCATCCTGGTACAGACATACGCTCAACGGCTTGCCGCCCATATCCGGTAATTTTGGTGGGAAGAGGTCGTCTTTGCGCGGAAGCATGCCACTGCTTAGTTCCAATTTTATAAGAAATTCATCGGTAAATGGGTTGTATCTGTAAACATGCAGCTCATTGTTGCGTTGAAACATTATCACGACATTCAGAAACCAAATGTGCCAAAAAATCGCGAAGGTATGACGCAACCAAGCTTCGGTGACGGTCTCCGAATTGACGATTAGCATCATAACGTGCGAGAGGTGTTTCGCCGCAGAATATTTTTGTATAATTGATGGATCGATGCGCTGTGAAGCGTCGTGAAAGATCATTACCAGATATAACAGTATACCGTCGTTGTTGATGAGTTCCAATGGCTTAGTCTTTACGCGATTCCTATGCAGAAGAAACCACAACCATTATCAATGGATTAAATTGACTTAGACTGGATCGAATATGTTATCTTAAGGGATTTGTAATTTGTCTACCTACCTCAATGTTATGTACGAAGTACCACAATCACTTAAATCCCGCAGTATGTCACCCGAATAACCGGAAGAGGTCTTATTCTCGAAATACACATAGACGACTTTCGTATGGAAACTGCACAAAATGTCGCTGGCATTCTCAATTAGTGGCAAATCTATTGCAGAATTAACCGCAAGTAGACCTTCGGCCATCGACGGAGTTTTGGAAATCCAAACCGCGAAAATGCCGATGAGAGAATGCAGCAACGATAGTGGCATTGCGCCCAGACGAGTAGAAATATGCGGAGCAAATGTGGACGCTTAGTTGGTGGTCGATTGTTTTTATATGTAGATATAGACATATCCCAGCTGGTGACCAAAATGAAAATGCATTAATGGAATATTTTTCACAAATACACTTACACAAGAGC
>NW_023458555.1:2671916-2700767 GCF_013731165.1 Rhagoletis pomonella
GAAATAATCTCTTGTGTACTTTTAATTCCTAACAAGGACTCATAACTCGCGCTTGCTTGCGTGAAAAGAGCACGAGGCTGTTGCGAACAAACAAATTTACGTAGAAATAGAAAGTAATTGCGTTGCGGTGACGAGGTCAATTTTGGAAAATGTTTACAGCAGCAATGCGCGAATTCTGCGATTTTCATTCTAATTAGATGCAGAGATTTTGCAAACGTGTTTTCGATTTGAATTAAAACATTACTCAATTAAAATTTCAAATTTTGTTCCATTTGCTCCTCAACTTTGTTTTTGTGCATTTTTTTTTTTTTACATTGTTTTTTATTGTTTTTTAAGTGAAGCAGACAGCGGTCGTAAAAAAGTTATGGCGCATAAGGAATGTTTTTTGTTGGAGCGGATTGTGGATACACAATGTTCAACGTGACTTTAATTGAAGCCAATTTGCATTGCACAATATTTGTTTTTGTTTTTGCTTGTGGGCGACGAAAAAAAAAATGAAAAACAAAAAATTTAAGTTATAGACGGTTTAGATGGGGACAGTTCAACGCATGTAAATACGAGGGCAGTTTGATAAGTCAGTGAACTTTTTTGATTTCCCTTGCAGAGTAACGTTAAATTCAACACAAAAAAATCTAAAAAATTAAAGTAATTTTAAGCGACTTAGAACCTGAGCTTTATTGAAATTGAATGACCTGCAAAACTGCATACCTTGTAAAAACTCTGATTAAAAAGTTTGAAGTTTTGTTGAAATGTTTTTTAAGTTTGATTAATTTTTGTGCGAGCTCTGAAACGATTATTTATGTACATGTATACAATGGGTATTTCCAAACTGGCGTTATGTGACGCTCGTATGAAAAAATGTAAAAAAAAAGGATTGAAAAAATCAAAATATTAAAAAGGTTTTTTCTAAATTTGCCTGGCAATTAAATAGCCCCTTATTCAGTAAAAAGATTACACTGTTGGTGGTAGCGATTTAATGATATTAGTAAACTTATGCGCTGGAGTGACGTTACCTAAAACAGAAGTTACGAAATTGCAAAACTATTGTATAAAAGCTTTTGTGGAAATATTGGAAATGTTTAAGATAAGATAAAGATGATAAATACGGTTTTTCAAAATATGTATCTCGACCCTGGCGCCACCTAACGAGAGCTATTTTGAAAAAAATATTTCTGCTTACATAACCAATAAGTGGGAAATATTAGAAAATCGTTGGCGGCCAAAAAACACCAATTCGTTACTTAAGCGCTTTTGTTAAAACGAATTTGGTAGAAAACCAAAATTGACTACATTTAGGATTTTTTCCGAAATATTAAAAAAAAAATTAACTAAGCTAAAAACTAAGTGAAATTTGGATTTTTTTAATGAATAGAAAACCCTAATAAATATTAAGTTATTTTGATAAAATAATTTCTCATACAATGCACACGCCGAATATTGTTGAAGATAAGTTATTTTAACTGATGTCATATTTATCCATTCGAGTGAAGATATTTTTTAAAGCCCTATAACTTTGTCACAGTTACCACTATTAAAACAAGGAAAAGAGAGATCGATCAAAGGGGTTTCCTCTAAAGATTGACACTATGTATAATAAAAACCGAATTTTGATTTATTTCAAATTCGTAATTCAAAATTTACGTTTCTGGAGATTTCATCATACAATTAATAAGCTTGATAAGGAGAATATGCTCAGCCTAACATATGACTAAGTAAACTTCCCAAAACTGGCGAAGATATTTGTCTTACCATCTGTCTATTGGTATACCAATTGTTTGATTGCGTTTTCCCAATAAAATTGAAACTTTGAAATAATTCTGTATATTATTAAACGTGCGTTATGTATGTGTACATATTGTAGTCAATAGTAATTATTTTTGCATTTGTATTTATGTGCAATATTTAGACTACCATATAAATAACGTTTCAAATTAAATAAGAAGCGTTTGCATTCAAACAATGCATTCCACAGGGGCTTATCTTCGTGATTTTGCTTTGGCGTGCTGAAGCCCAAGTAATAAATATTGAATAAAACTTGATCTCGCGTACACCAATATACATATGTAAGTATGTATGTATGAACGTTTACTTATAGTAAAGATTTTCATAAGCAAATGCAAAAATACATATACATACATACATACGTACGTACATATCGCACACCGACTTCAAAAGGGGCACAACTCAAAATTACACGTTTGTCAGAAAATGTGAAAAAAACTATTTCTTAGCACATGATAATCGTATGGGCAAGGGAGACTTTACCTTAGCGTTTTTTTTTTTTACAAATTATAGCAAAAATTTGCTCTAGCTTTTTCTGAAAGGTAAATAAAGGTTCAGTGTACATTTTTGGCGCATAATTTTAAAAATGACAAATTTTGAGTTGTGCCTCTTTAGCAGACAGGTGCGATATGTACATGAGTAAGAATATTTGTACATTTCTATAGAAGCGTTTATGCAGTTAATTTTGAGAAGAAGTCACGTTTTTCTTGACATTAAAAATTTCAGCGCAGATAATTCAACAAAAAAGTCTATATTTATGAGCCACATCGTAGACAATGGGTTATAAAAATTTAGAAATTACAAAATATTAATGGTAAGTGTGTCTCAAGGTTAACAAATCCAAATTATCGATTAAAGATTATATAAAAAAAATAAAAACCTAAATAAAAAAATAAAAAATTCTCTGCGCACGAGGAAGACTCGAACCCGGTAGTCTAATACTTTGACCACTCGGCCATTGCCACTTTTGGAGCGGTATAAGCAAAAGGCACACATAAATGCTATGAGTTGACTATGCTTGTTTTCACCACACATTTGTGGTGAACTTTTTGTGACTCTCCTCTGCCGAATACCCAAATCATCTCAAGTCACTAATTGCTAGTCTTAAATTTAGTGACTGAATTACGGAATAGCAGGGTTAGTTTATTTGTTGAAAAATGTCAGAGATATGCTGAAATTTGTAGAGTTTCTAACCGAGAAAATCCGAACGGGGAAAATTCAGAAACGAAATTAATAGATTAACGAAAATAATGTCGGTGAGAGGGCGGTTTGGTAATTATAGACGCCCTAGAGAGAGAATGTGCCATGCGTAATAATTTTTGATTTCTTTAGACATTGCGGCGTCAACATAGCCAGAACTTTACGGCGACGTTTTTAAGAGCTATCTGAGGGGATCTACAGCTGTATAACTATTGACGGTGCGGGGCGATTCAATTAGTGAAGGAAACAATGCACTCTGCCCAGCAAACATTTTAAAAACTCTTCTAGAGCCATGTTATATTCAATGTGTGCACCTTCACGCAAGACGGATCACCATTGCATACAACAAAAGTAACCATGAATGCTCAGAATTCGTTGGACATCAAAGTGTTTTAGTTAAAGTTTTAAGCATTGGTTGGCCTGGGAGTGTAAGAGGTTGAATGAGGGAGCTTAAATCTGTTATTTACCAGCGTTCCACATAAATTGTCATTCGAAAATTAAATTACAAAATTTCTACGAGTTCGATAATGGGGACATGAACGCAATTGAAGTTATAGTGTAAGCGGGACAAAGTTTTAGCTAAATTCGAGTTTGTTTATATCCCAAGTGAAAAGGATTGGATAAAACATCGAAGAAACTTTCCCCCATTTTTAAATTGGCCAAATGAATGGAGTTGTCTATGTGCAACGCATTGCTCTGGTTAAATAGCGGTTTTTTATGTACGTACATATGTATGTATGTACTTCCATCAGTCGGCAGTCAGTATAGAACGGCGAAGTCCTACAACAGCCACTCCACCTCATAGTTTCCTGGAGAGATTATTTGACGCAGATGAGCACAACTGCCTGATAAGCAGTCTATTCATACATTAATGCCCGGTGTATTTAGCTAAGTATGTATGATGAAAAAGTACTATTTATAATTATTGATTATAAGTGCATGTATGGAAATGCTAAATATGTAATATTATCATTTCAGGGTCCAAGGTGTTCTACTCTATCTTAGCTTTATTTTTTTATTACGGTAATAACAATTCGGTAAACACAATCAAGGCACATAGACGAATCCAGAAAGCAAAAATAAAAATTTTGTTTACAAAAACTGATACCTGATGGCGATTTCGTTTCTACAAAAAATGTTGCCTACGCATCGCCTTCTTCTTAGTTTTTGTGCATAGAGGGCAAAGAGAAGGTAGCATTTTTAGGTAGAAACGAGATCGGCGTAAGCTATATTTTCATGTACATCCACAAAAAAAAAATAAATAAAAAGTTTAAGCTGTGGCTGTGTGCAGATCTCTTTACTATCAATGGTCAAGACCCCCCGTTGGAAACCCTTTCAAAAACCAAAACGGTACTTCTATAAAGAAGGGGAACACAAATATGATCGGTCAGTCAACCAACTTCGTTGGCCGTAAGTACAGTACGGCTGTACAAAAACAAATGCGTTGTTCATGGAAGCACATATGTAAATATGTATGTATATATGTATGTAGTACTACAAAAGAGCTAATTGAGAGTGCATAATTGAATAGCAAAAAAAAAGGCGGTGAGTTTGAGGGTGAAACTGCAAAAACAACTAAAATTATTCACAAAAGTAACGGAAAATAGCCAGATTGTCAAACGAATCACCGAAATAAAAAAAAAAAAAATGTATAAAAGAAATCAGCAACGGCTTTTGTGGCTGTATTTCGGTAAAACAAATTTGGTCACAGCAGTTGACCGCGCAATGTCGGTGACCAACGGCAAAGATAAATTTCATAAATAATGCAAATTTATGCTAAAAGTCAACTAGAATGATGTACAGTGGGCGGAAGTCACGGTAGTGTGTCTGCCAGAAGCAGTACCAAACAATGGCAAACGCTTGTAAGAAGAAAACAAGTTTTGAGCAACGTTATAGAAATGAATAATACAAATGCATTTGCAAACTTCAATAACTTCTCTGGCAAAATCTTTCGACATTGCATCCTACAAAGTACGATAAGTAACGTAGCTGTCCCCGTTACTTTTGATCGCAAAGTAAAGAAGAAATAGCCGCCTTCAATTGCAAGAGTCAAAAGGGGCAGAATGCAGTGCGCCGATTGCAATGCAAGATCGTCGCCAGAGTTGAAATAAATACAAATGTACACACCTACATACATACATAAATATATTCGGTGCCGTGAATTGGAAAAACTGAGGACGGACGTAATTGGCAACTATAAGCAATAGCCAACAAATGGCTAACAAAAACCGGTTCGTTCTGCAGGATTGTGCTGCCTGCTGTAAATATAATAACTGATTAAGTGGCGGGGTTTGCAACACAGCCGACAACAACACGAAAATCATGATAATTAATAGTCTACCAGTGAGCAAAGTTTGCTACAGTTTATTTTTTTCACCCCATTGGCAAAATAGTTGATGACTTTTGTATTACACCCATAATTATATTTTTAAATGATGGCAGACGCTAAATAATATTTAGCTAAGAGCTTAAACAGACGGCAGCGTTGATCCGGATCAACTCGGGAATTAACTGCAGTTGATCCGGATTAAGTCCCAGTTGGACCGACCGACCAGTTTTGATCCCAAATAACAAATTGATGTGAGTCCACGATTGTGGATCACTACCAGGTTACGAGCGTTAAATTGCAATTAGCGAGAATAATTCTGTAAAAAAATCTATTTTCACAACCTACCCGCATGCGAGTAAAGAACAAAATTCGAAATTTGCAGATACATATGTACATATGTACTTATTAATGTACACGCTAATAATTGCGCAAGTT
The DNA here is from genome assembly GCF_013731165.1 of Rhagoletis pomonella. NCBI lineage: Eukaryota > Metazoa > Arthropoda > Insecta > Diptera > Tephritidae > Rhagoletis > Rhagoletis pomonella. The sequence continues at coordinate 2,677,663 of NW_023458555.1, forward strand.
TTCATTTGTCAAAGCGACAATTCGCCAGTGGAAAGGCAATCACAATCGATAAAAAAAAAAAATCAGCTATGAACAGATCAAACATGCAACCGCGAGCCCCAGCCATTGGCAGTTACAACAGACAGGCCGCCATCGAATCAACACCACAACAAAAGTGCAGTCAGACGTGGCAATGCAAGCGCTTGTTTAACGCCTTTCGCTGTCGAATTGCGAAAGACCACTTTCCCGAGTAAACGCCCGAAAAAAGTACTTTTTGCCGTTGTAGAGAAATAAAGATTAAAACTAGCAAGGTGCAAATCGCGTTCGTAAAGTGCTGAAATTATAAAAACGTCTGTTGAATAAAATATTAAATAGCGCCTTTTGAAAACTACATTAATACTTCTCTCAAAAGTCAGCGTACATGCATCTTGCTTTTGCAATTGCTTTGCGAAATTCTTCAGTTTTAAAATTTCCTTCCATTGCCAAGTCTAAAAGAGCTTAAACGCATCGAGGCAAAGAAAATTGCCAATAATCAACTTGCGCATGCGCATAAGCTGCCACAACTACGGCGGCGAACAGCAAATACAAAAAGGAAAATTAAAATTAATAATGGCAGAGTTGGACGATTGCTACAGGCGGATGCAGCTGCAAAATGCAGACGCCATCAACTACATACATACATATATGGCAACCCACGATTTCGGTGAGAGGTGAAGAGGCGTCGCAATGCTGCGCAAATATTGCAGTTGCGAAAATTAAAGGCTACCCGCAATGTTTGCTCCTAGGCGAAGAAATTCAAATTTAGAAAGTAGCGAATAAAGGCCTTCAATAGTACGACCGACGGACGAACGGCCCACGACAAGAGCGGTTAACACAAATGGCAATAAAAATTCAAATAGACGACAGTAACGAAGTGAAACGGTGGCTTAAAGCACACACGTTCACCCAAACCAAAGCAATCCCATGGCGTGTGTACTGTGCACGTCATGCCTGCAATTTATGCCGATAAAGTGTAACATTCAAGATTGGCCAGAGATAACAGCACGACACGTATGAAATGCAATGCCTCAAGTCGAACGACAAATTCGACTCGCTTATAGCTACATCAATATTTAGTTGGTGCGTCGAAAATACCACTAAGAGACGACTGGTAAAAGGTTTTCGTTTAGTTGGACGAACATATAAAAAAAAAGGTTGACTACTTCTTGACTCCATCAACGTGAAAACTTTGTAGGAAAAAGATGTACTTTTTCCGCGAAAAGGCTTTTCATAAATGCAATCTGCTGTTCAAGAAGCAGATACAAATTGGAGCAGAAATTTCACTTAATTTCTTCAGTAACACGGAAGATTGAAAGCACCTACTGCGACTGTGTTAGACTACAGCAAGACATGTATGTCATCGCTCATAAATTTGTGTATTTGCAATCGGCCTTTTTTTGAACTTTAGAAAGTGTAACATTTTTTACACTTTCTCGTTAAAACACCATTATAATGTTTAATTACACTTTTAACGACTGCGAGCCTTTTAATCGTATAACCACCGCCAAGGATTAAAGTATGGACTAAGGGCCGGTTGTTCAATGTCTGGTTATCACTACTTGCCGGTTAAACATCATTATCGACGTTTTCGTCACCATGCTTATAACATGTGATCGATAAAGCAGTCGTTGTATTTAACCGGAGCTTCTACCTCCGATTTCTGCAAATCAGACATTGAACAACCGGCCCTTAGACTCGAAACTAAACTTCGATTTTCACAGAGTGGGTTGACTGGGTTTTCTTAAACGAAACTCATAGGACTTTTTAGATCCGCTCACGCTTAAAAGTCTTTACACTCTGACCGCATAGAAAGAGTTCAGAGGCGATTTTCTAAATTTGCCTCGAAGGGCATGTTTTCCTATGAATCTATGCCATCTTATGAACTGATACCATGTTCGGACCGATAACAGAAAATACTTTGAAAACGAGTTTCGGGATTGTGGGCTGCAAGCTGTTCATACCGGCTGTTAGTGTTTTCGTTGACATTTCTTTCATCCTTTGTTTAAAGTTTTGCTAAGAAAAAACAAAATCAAAATCTTTGTCTTTAATTTTCTTATCATTAGCAACCTTTTTCTTTTATACATATTTTTATTTCGCCAGCCAATTGACAATAAATCCCAACTATCATATTAGAGATGATAAAATATGACTTCCACTTCGATAAATATATCTAAAATACTAGAGAAGACACTGATTGGAACGTGAGTTTTCAAGTAGTTTTCAGCGAAAACTGATTTTTGTTTGACAGAGTTTACATGGACGACAACACAAGTTTTAGGTCGAAAACCAGTTATAGCAACGAAAACATGTTTTCGATATCGGTCCGAACATGAGATGTAGAATATTGAGTTTACAATACCTTGCTAATAGAAGAAACATTAGTGGTTTTTTTTTTCATCAAAGATATATGTGATAACATTAATTGATTCCCCCGAACTACTTTTGTTTCTTTATTTTTTTCCCCGTTTAAAACCGTTTATATTTTGCAATAGTTTAAGTGAATTTGCATTTACAATGAAATAATAGCAACATGTAACTAACATTACTTTCACAGCCCCAACAGCAAGCAACATTTGAACTATATTTATGGCGCAGCAACCAGCCCATTCACATTTGCTGACATTTGCCGCTGTTTGTCTGGGCCTTTTACCACTCGCTGCAGTTAGGCTTGTAACAAAACACAAGTTATGACATGGTAATAGAAATAAATCACTTAAATGTGAAGTTCGCTATCGCAAACGACATGCCACCAGTGGGGCACCACGCTACCTAACCAATTTCTGTTGTGTTTTTTTGCCGCCGTAACTGTTAGATTTGCGTTTGTACTGGTGTGGAGTACTCGCATCAAAGCGGAAATCTTTTACAGGCTAAATGAGAAAAAAACGAGTTCAAAAATGTGGAGGCAGAAAAATACTTAAAGTACAAGGCAGAGGAGAGTAAAAAATGCAAGGAACCCATGAAACAGAAGATTTTGGTAATCCGAAATTATTGCTTAAACAACAGGAAAACCTCATTGAATTCGACGAGAAGTCAGAAAGGAAATACACAGACGGAAAACCGTTATAAAAATTGCTGATAACACAGGCCTGCGAAATTTATGTAATTTTGAAGTTGACGTTAGTAATGCGCGTTAACGATAAGAAAATAACGGGTATTAATTTTCTTGGCCTGCACCCCTATTCTGCAACACTTTCGCATTCGGATTTTGCTACGAATCGTAGAAATGGTATGCTGCAATCCGAATCGTATCTATGAACTTTCGAAATTCGTACAAATGGCATGTCTAAAAACGAATGAGTAAGCTTTTATGCGTAATTTTGTACGAAAACAATTCTGTGTCGGAGGTGAGATAAAAGATGTAAATCGATGTGTGTTTGCAGGAAACATTAGTGGTGTTTATTTAAATAGATAAATTTGCCTTTCGCATATACGTATATTTGTATCCACTACTTTAGATAAACGAGCAAAAGAAAATCTTTGTTGGCCCTTATAGAGAAACTTGGATCCGGGTTTAGTTATTTGTACAATGATTTTCGGTTGTTGTGTCCAAACGCATAACCGGAATCCAAAAACTTCAACATACACGTGTAATCAAAGGATTAAACTTTTATATAAAATAAATGTCTCAAATTATTAATAAATTCGGTTTGCACTATGCATTTTTTTTTGCAAATTTCGATGAAGGTTCTGCGCGAAAATACTGTGATATACACTAGAAATATTGTATACCTTTGACATGCGGAAGCGCCTCTTCTCTGGCAACACAGAAAGGAGAATTCTACTTAGTAAGAGTTATAATCCCTAAGCGCGGCCGAAGGCAGAAGCAAGCGCAACAGGTGGTGTACCTAACGAAATGCATGTTTTCAATGGCTTGGAAGAAGCTGTTATTGCACTAACTGGATTGGGAACCAGTTCTTCAGGCATAGTAGGAGTTCTGGCTTGTGGTTCAACAATTCAACCAGAAGCTTACATAGATGGTTACTACGCCCGGCAGCTCCGCATACCTTTGTGTGTTCGCTCTTACTCCGCTGCTATAACTGCAAATAAATGAGCTTTCACTCAGCTGTGGACATTGGCATTCCTAGAACAAGCCTTTACATGAAAACAGGAAAATCCCCCGAAACTTATTAGAGAAGACTCCATAACAACGGTAACCATAAGACGTTCAACCGAAGTTTACGCGGGAATAGCTGGGAGCAAAATCTAGTAGATATCGCCAACCTTATGCCAGAAGCATGAATGTGCAAATGTATCAATTTTGAGTTATTGGATTGGCTTGATTAACCTTTGGATGTTCTGTGTTATACCAAAATCCAGAATACCATGCGTACACGGAAACCACATATTTTGCAATTTCAGTTGAATAAATGCAGAGTTAAGCCTCGTAAAAAAAATTCAAACTTGATTTCCCAAAATTTTAATTTTTACACATTCATGTTTCTGACTTACGGGCGACGATTTCTTATTTGTATTTATAGTGTCATGTTTTTTTTTTCAAATCATAAACAAAGTTTGACGAAGAATGGACGACCGGTGTTAAAAACATAACATACGAACGCGACAGTTGCATGCATTTAGGGATGCACAATATGCATCGATATTTTTGAAACATAGATAATATCGGTTCAAAATTCGATATTTGCCATCGATGTTTACAACTGGCTAAAATCGCTAAATTGACGATACATCGTTGCCAGTTTCAACGATGTTTTATGTTTAGGCGCGACTGCTAACACCAGGCGCCTAAATTCGTGCTATGTAACTGAACTTTCTTAAGTTTCAATTAGATGGCACTTCAAAGTATGCTCGGCCTAGTCTGTTTGTTGCATTCTCCGGACACTGATTCCGGAGTCTTCTGCGGACTCTGCATGGCTTACAACCATGCGGAGGTCTTAATAGTTGATTACCATTGGCCACAGTGCATACCCACTACTTTTTGGTCCAATAAATATGTTTTTATATACATACATGCAAACATACTGGTCTCCCCTCTCACTGAGTTATTCATGGTCCTTCGAGCCGGATATTTGCGGCTATGTCACATTCACTAGACGAATAAATCGTCTAGGGGGCCGGTATGTTTAAAGGAATTTATAAATACATAAAAACAATACTAGATCGCATCTACATCTAACGAAATATGTGGGGCTTACAAACACAGTACAATATACATAGTTAGTTTTTTGCCTCTTCGGTGAATTGTAGTGGCATTCTTACGAAATCTGAAATAACCTAAGCTGCGATTTTTTCTGTGTCCGGATTTGAACGGTAAGAGCTGGTTTTTTTTGGCAAGGGGTGACAGAAATTCCTTTCGAAATACATACATCACACTCGTACCGGAAGTACCACCAAAAGAGTAAACCTTATTCGGTAAATTACCTAAGTTCATATTAATTGCTTGGAAAAGGTGCAGAGGGTACTTATACGCTCTGCATTACGTTCATTAAACTTTACTGAACCATTGCCATCTTTATATGGTAGACAGACGGAGAAAATTAATTTGAATTAATAAGCATAAATGCAAATTAAAATTTTACCCTTACAGACGGCAGTAATGCGAATAAACCAGCCGCAAGGTCGTGGGTTCGAGTCCCACGGCCAGTATACTTTTTTTATTTCTTTTTCATTCTTTTTTTATAAGTTCTATATTTTTTTTACGTTACTTTCAGTTAGTTGTTGAATTTTTAACAAAATTCATCTCTAAAAATTAAAATTAACTAATAGTAAAATAAGAAATGTGATATAAAATAAAGCAAATGAAAATAAAATAAAGTAAAATTAAATATATAAATAAAATAAAATAAAAAAATATAAAATTAATAATGAAAACAAAAAAAAATTCGCAATCGCTCCAACCGAGTATCGAACTCGGCAGCTACAGGCTTGTAGCTCGCAACTGTCACCACTCCGCTACCGCGTACGCGAAAATCGACTGCTTCGTTTGCTTACTTGTACAAAAGACAACAAGTGGCCGTTTTTACCAGTGTTGTCATCGAAAATTCCCCGGATCCAAGTTAATTCCCAAAAATTTCGTGCATTTGTTCGGCTGCTTATGCTCATTTTAAAGAGGAAAATGCATGAGTTAAAGCAAATTAAGGCTGGTTATGCAAATAATCGAGCCCGTTTGTCTACCGTATAATGTCCAACCGCATTTGATTTGGAAAGATACCTTATGCCCAGTCAATATTACCTTACCAATTTCATCTTCTTTACTCTGTCGAAATTCTTGTATTTCATATATATAACCATATAAACGCAATTTTTAAGTAGCCAAGTTATAATTACACTCTTAATGTCTGTTAAAACATTATTTGCATAAAAAAATAAAATAAATAACAGTGATATTCTTTTCACTCACCAGCAACAACAGAATCATGCTTTATTGTACGACGTACAATCATTATAGCGTCATGTAAAGAGCGTTCAGTTTCTTCTAGGAATTGTTCAGCACCACCACGCAGAATCAATGTGCACGTTTTAGCATTAGGACAACCTTTTTGCAAAATATTCAAATGAACTTAAATTAATGTTATCTATTTGAAGGCATCAACGTACCTTGGAAAATGTTAAAACGCTCTCCACCAACTTGTCGTTCTTCAAAATAGTCGCATTTTCCCAGTACATTTGGGCTGATATCATTGGCTGTGGTCATTACGGCACCACCGCAGGCTTTCATCGTGCGCTTTAAATCCTCTTCAGGTACACGACCGGCACAGAACATGTCACGATCTGCGAAATACTGAGTGGCTACATCACCAATAGGAAGCTTCGATAATACAACATTGGCTCCAGATTCGTGAATCTTAGCCAATTTATTGTATAGTATTTGCCACTCAACATCAACTATTTTTTGATATTCCTTCACATTATCGACACGAACTTCAGCGTTGTCTCGCTCAGCCTTCAATTCCAATTCAATGTTTAATAATGCGATTTTACAATTCTTGTATGATTTTGGCGCCATTTCGAAGCCGGCATATGAAAAAGTCTTTTTGAAGGCCACACCCGAGACAAGTTCGGATTCCTCTAATGAACCACCAGTGACTTTTTTGATACCAATCATATTCAAAGGCAACAACTCATCCAAAAAAAGTACGGCATCAACAACCATTTTTGAGAAGAAATCTTTCTGTTGATGAATAAGTTTCGAAGACATCGCTGTGGCAGCGCATTTCTCCAACAAAGCACGTTGCTGTTCCTTGGATTGTGCTTCGACATGTACAGCCATTTCATTGATCTTCGTCATGCACAATTGCAGTGCTTTTCGAATAGCTTTGATGATTATGCGAGCGTGTACACCTTCTTCAACGAAGGGTTTGACTTGTTTCAAAATTTCACCAGCTAAGAGAACAACAGAAGTGGTACCATCACCCACCTAAGAAAATGTAAAACCATGAGCATTTATGTACATTCAATTTCATTCACATTTGCTTACCTCAGCATCTTGAGACTTAGCTATGTCTACGAGTGTCTTAGCAGCAGGATGCACAATTTCCAATAGCTTCATGATGGTGGCACCATCGTTAGAAATAGTAGCCTTTCCATTGGAATCTACAATTAGCTTATCCATACCACGCGGACCCAGCGTTGTACGCACAGCGTCAACAATAGATTGGCAGGCATTGATGTTGGATATAAGTTGAGGTTTGCCCTGAGAGGTGTCAGTACCCTCCTTTAAAAGCACAATTTGCGGTTGCTGCAGATAAATAAATAGTGAAAAAACCAATTAGTGTATATATTTTCCGAATTTCATGACTCAAAATTTTTGCAGAGATGTTGTCATCACAAAAGTCACGACGATACGTTCCCACAACAAAACAATGTCGTCATATGGTAGCAGAGCGTGCAAGAAAATTCTTTGGAGGTTATGTTGAGTACAACTGCAAATTCATTTTTGCTATTTATAAGCAAAATTGCACCAAAATCATTTAAAATTTAGGGCTCCTTTATAAGTTAAACAATTAGTAATAATAAAGGAGTATAAATTATAAGTGATCCTTGGAAAAACTTGCAAGACATCTTCGTGGGCCGAGCCAATCAGCACCTTGGCGAACGAGCCCTAGTTGGCCAACAATTCATTTATTCACAAAACATTTGCCTAAGTATAATGATTTTCATATTAACTTACCATATTTATGTAATCAAATCAGCGTACACAGTTTTATTTAAGAAATATTTATTAAATTAGCAACAGCGGCTTTTCACGCGGCGAGTATGACTTTTGCGGCAACGATGAGTAACAAATCTTTTTGACAGCTGAAAGTGTGTTCGCTGGTGCGAAAGAGACAACTATAAAGATCTTCAGTTTTGAGAGAGCTGCCAATTGGGAATTAAAAATTAACCACGCAGTGTTGCATTTTGTAAACAAGTGTATAAACAGGATTTCAAGTAATGTAGGATTTCAAATTTCTTATAAAACGGGAGTAGATTAATCTGGTCGTAGGGTAATCCAAACACCGGTAGGGAACGAACAGACTTTCGTCGTGGTTTCGAGGTAGTGATGAAAAAAACGAAGGCAGGCAGAGCAGAGGGTAGATTAAAACATTTTCAAAAGCCGGAGCAAATTACACACAGCGGAGGCTTCCAAACACTGTTAGGGAATGTATTTTTCCAATTTAGCGCTTGTGACCCACAGATGGCGCGAAAAACCGGGTTGCAAATTCGTAGGGTGCACTTGATGATAATTTTGTTTTTCATTCATGTTAATCGATTTTTTTTTTCATGATGCATTTCCGGACTTAATTTTTTTGCAGTTATTCGAGTAAATTTGTTTGATGAAGCATTTCCGAAAATTTTCGCAATTTGCAGGTTTTAAGTTTTAAAATTTCCAATTTAATTGGTATTTTCAGTACGCAGATTAATAGCCATCAAAGTTTTGTATAATTTAGTGAAAGCTTCAAGTTGCATTTTTTAAGAGAAAAATTGCATGAACTTATTAGACGTAAGGACTTAGGGCCGGTTGCTCAAAGCCTGGTTGACACTAATCGCCGGTTAAATATTGTTATCGACGTTACCGTCACCGTGTTATATGCATGGAGTCGAAAACGTCGATAACGATGTTAACCGATGATTAGTGTCAACCAGGCTTTGAGCAACCTGCCCTTAAAAGTGTATGTACATATGTATGTGCTTCTACCATCTCAGTAAAATGGTTTTTATATGGCGAAACCACGCTAAATCAAGTGGGTTATCGGGATAACCAGCTCAACAGAAATAACTACGTGGTTAAGCTCCGGTGGGGACTTGGTATTAAGTCGGCGATTATGGGTACTGCCTTGCCCGCGGGCAAAGCTCTTTTAAGTTTTTTATATAATTTGTACAGGCGAGCAAAGAGTAAAAGCTCTCTCTGCCCATCGCTGTATTAAATTCAACCCTTTTGCTAAGTTGTTTTCCTCGTTTATTTTTTAAAGCAAATTTAATGAATTGTACAATGCATTTTCTGTCCCAATTTTCACATAATTTTGACTAGGTGAATTACCCGAACACTCTTCTTTTTCAAGAACCATTAAAATCGCGTCAGTAGGAAATTCTTATTATTCGTTTATTTGATGGCGAACGATCAGCAGGAGTTGTGACCGTTTCCATTCCAACGTCTGCTAGCCGCTTGTCACCGCGAGTGTAGGTACATGCATTTGTGTATTTATTGTTTCACGCAGAGACCGCAGCGTACGTTGCTCTGGCTGCGGCGTTCGAATGCGTTCAACGTGTCGTATGCGTAACACTATTTTTAGCTGCAACAATTTCCTCGAAACAAATGTACGAGACGCCGAAGTAGATGCACAAATCTCACATCAACACGCCCATACAAACATACAGCCATACGAAATAGTAAAATATTTGTATAAGAATTGTGTGTTTTCATTAAGTTGCGTTGCATTCTTTGTAGAGCAGCGATTGGGGGAAGCAGAATAACATTCTCTGCGTGAAAGTGAGGCGGAAGAAGTGAGACGCCCGAAGACACAAGTGGACATGGACATCTTCGAATGGCTTCAGTTGGCCCACACAACTCGAACGAGCCAGTTGTCGATGGGAATGAGGCAGATCGAGCCGGAAAGAAGGGAAAAGTGAAAGCGCCAGAGCGCCAATGAAGAAAGTGCCAAATGCTGTGGAATGGAAGTCAAGCATTTAACATAACGAAAATTCTAAATCTAATTCGGTAACGGTGAATTGGAATCTTAGAAGTGACAAAAAGAGTGAAAATAAGTGAAATAAGAAGATTAGCTCGAGATATGCAAAGCATCCTTAAAATAGTTTTAAAGATATTTTTTGCAAATTAAAGACAGCCAGAAACTAGCAACAACTCAAGTGAATTTTTGAACTAAAATTGGACTGGGCAAATGGTATGTGAGGCAGAAGTACAATTTTATATCTGCGTATATCAAACGGTACATAATTGGTGAGCGGCCAAGTGAAGTTTCGAATTGAAAAGATATTTGGAAAAGGTGTCTCAGTGTCTTGAAAGAGCTATTGCGGTAAAGTCGTGAGTGATGTCCTGAGAATCTGTTTGTTTGAATAAGAATTTTATGCATTGCGAACGAATGAGTGGCCTGCCTGATTAGTTGAAACACTTTTAAGTGAATGCATTTTCTGTTCTAACGGAACTTATTCCATTGTTGTGCAAGAAACTTATATAACAGTACAAAGGGTGCAAATATTTGATTAAAAACTGGAAAAATTGGTGAAAAAGTGGGAGAGAGAATAAAAGACTGCGAAACAACAAAGTTTGAATAAATAAACGAAAATTATCAACAAAAAAAAAAATAACTTAAATTACGTAAGTACAAGCAAATTTAATTTCATTTATTTAATTTAATTTTTATGTTGCAAATTAACACGAAAATGTCAACGAACTGTCGCTGTAATTTTTCAGGCACTTCTAGGTGGCACTAAAAAACGCTGCCACATTTGTCTGGCACACAGGAATGCGCAACGAAAGAAATTTACAACGGTTTCTTGTCCCCACTCGCAATTGTACTGCATACAAACCTACGCATAGTTATACACATAAATATACATATACATATCGCACGCTGTATAAATACAACAGAGTCGCAACTCAAAGTTTTCCAAAATCGACTTTTTAGCGTAAATTCGTATAGGAATTGACAGTACAGACCTCTAGTTATGGTAGAAATTCTTTCTACATCCCCTTTTTAACTGACTTCAAAAAAGGTGGTGGTTATCAATTCGCCGGAATATTTTTTTTTATGCATGTTACCGGATAAGTTTGGACCATGCGAACCGTTTTCGATAATTATCTTTAATTGGTGGTCCCATACTAATTTGGTTCAGTTACGATCATTGGATCATGAATAAACTAACGGTACTCCTAAAATTATATAAGAAGTCGTTTTTTTTTTGCTTAAAATTACTTGTGAGTTTACGAAAAATACCGTTATGCCTCTTTAGATATTACTTTCGCTACTACCGTGACTCTTCTAAAGTTGTGTAATTTTCGATTTGTGACTCTTTGGTTTTCAATGTGAACATTTTCTTTTGGTACGTTGCTCCACTCGCCGTTGTCTTTGGCTTCAAATTGTGATTGTATTGGTCGCACTGGCATTTAACCCAATTTCGTATATTCATAATTTACTACAACTTACCGTTGGCGCCGCCGGTACCGCTGGTTCTGGTGCTCTGGGCGATTGCCATAAATTTATTTATATTTTTATTAGTTTTTGAATGTAAATTGCATTTGCATGCGTAAATGGTTCTATCCTCGTTCATACTCAGAAGAGGAAACTGCGATGGACTGCATGTGTTAAGTATTGAGAGCTTATAATTTTTTAGTAATATTTTTTGTTTGTTTACTACACGCAAACATGCTTACACTAAAAACAATTTGTACGTGCTTGTGCTATGTAGTTATTTAGACATATTTTGAAATTTTAATCCAAAGGATTATTGTGGAAATCCTTTAAGATGTTAATGTTTTGAAAAATAGCATTTTTAGGGACCAAATTTAATCTATACAATTGAAAATGGAAAAATAAATTTGGCATACAAGTATACAAGCGTTATTAAATACTTGACAGTTAATTTTATTGTTTTTTGGGAATCCGCTGTTCATTATTTTTACGAGTATATCCCCACTACTTCCAGAGATATATACCAAAATGTGGTCACTGAGTGCCTTCGTTGTCCGACAATATTCAACATACATATAAACATTAAATAAGTCAAATATTGATACCAAACGGCAAATAGGGTTTTGAATGCTTTAGTTTAAATATACTTTTGAAAGGACCCAGCAAACATTGAGGTTAGTTATCGATTAGAGAATGATTGGATGACTAGCCACATTCTCCGCTCTCGAGCGTTAGAGAACGACTCGAAAACTATCGACAATCATAGTGATTTAAAAAAAAAAAAATGGCACTAAGTTCTCGACTCGAGAAAATATTAATTCTCTAATTGTATTCTAATGTTGATTTCTAATGGGATTCGAATGTGAATTTCAAACTGCTGTTTAGGCTTGCTTTGTTTGTAAAATTTGTATTCAATGTATTCGCAATAAAATAATAATGAATTATTTGAACTTAAAAATAATTTGTGATTAATTCATTTGAAATATTGTATATTTACATTTATTTTAATTTGCGTTGTTTCTCTAATCGCTCTCGAATCGAATTCTAATGTAATTCTCTAACTTCGTCATCGACTCGAGAACGATTAGAGAATTACCCTAGTTATCTAATGTAGAAATCCAAATTTTCTAAGCGAAATATTACGATATGGATTTCAAAAAAGGATATTTGAATGGATTTTATAAAAGAGAGAATTTTTTGAAGTAGCTCTATCTTTTCTTTGTAATTTTTAATTACGACTTTTTTTTGAAAAAAAAATCATGTATCGCTACAATGGTCCTCAACGCATTATGGATGCCAGCTATGTACATCACCAGGGAGAGGATTTTTTGGAAATTGCCTTCTTTTCTGCTAAAGAGATATAGTATATTCGATTAAGAATGTCAACGATTTAGCTTTCCTTGATTCCATATGTACACATTTGATGTTGCCTTTTTTTTACCTTTTTAAGATATTTGCCTTTTTTTGCCTTTTCTACCTTAAAAGCCAGTATGCAGCTCTCAATAAAAGCAAAAACTCCATATAAAATGACGTACAAGAAATGCCTAAAAGTGAAAGTACATACCATCGATTGCGTCGCCGTCCCGTCACCGTCACCGTCAACGATGCTTATGCGTTTGACGTTGCGTCCGAAAAATCATAAACTCGCTGCTAATCTTCGCGAAATTCGCGTTTTAATTTTGCACTTCTTCTAATAGGTTTTCCCACATCATTTTTTAAATTTCGTTTTTCCATAAATCTAAAAATTCGCAAACTGGAAAAATAGTGGTCACTTGGCGCAAATGTACTTAATACAAATAAACCGATTCAACTTTTTTAACAACTGCCGGTGACGGTGACGGTGACGTCGACGCAACGCATTTTATGTACTTTCACTCTAAGAAATTTTGTTGTGTCAAATTTCGTTTAGGCAGTACGCAGTTCTTAAGAAATTTGCTACGCTTTCTAGTACGGTTTTCTAAAGTTTTTTGTGTTTTCTTGACGAAAGAGTGAGGCAACAGGATGTGAAGTATCAGATATCGAAATTCCTTGGACACACACACACACGAAATAGTGACAATTTTTTTCTTGTCCGTTTTTTTGCGAGCTGCCCCTTTAGTTGTAAAGGGCAAGCGAAAGGCCCTTATTCCTGATAATAGGAAGGTTTTAAACGTTTCATATTTAAATTGGGCGCCACTTATATCAACTCACACCGAGCGCTCATTTAATACATTAGAATGAAAATGCTGCCAGAAAACTTCAAAATTCATCCTGACTATAGAGATTGGAGTTTTGTGAGTTAAAAACTTGAAAGGAGAAAATGGTCCAAGATTCTAAGTAGAAATTATTCATATAACGAAATTAGCTCATAGTTTTTATCTGTTTACTTGTAAAATAAACATTTCTAAAATAAAGATATTTTTTTGATTATTCTTCCGTTTAGTCTTTTTAGTGCCTATTTTGCGATTTCTATTACCTTTTCCTGCCTAAGTATTTCGTTATTTTATTTTGCCTTATTTTATAGGTTTTTAGGTCCTAAAAATCCGTTCCCTCTACATCACAAACTGCATTCGGGGCTGAGTTGAAACTATATAGATCATAGCTTACAGAAATGGCAAGAGGAAAATCCAATGATATGTACGCTTCAGCTTCGTACAATCCACCACTAATCGTTGGATCTCCATCATATCTTTGGTTATAAAGGTACGAACACTCTATACCTACTTCCAAAAGATAATTCCCGATAGTTTTTCATAGCTATCTTAAAATCAAATTGGGTTGAACCCAGGCCCTGCGTAATGGTAGTGGTTGCAAGATTTTACCCGAAGAATTTTTGTTTGTAACAACTGGTAAAGTGTTAAACCGTCAGCTGTTCAAACGAATTGAAAGTTGAATAAGCAAAAACAAATTAATTTGGTTGTTTATTTGCGTATAATCAACCAGATCGCCAAATGATAAAAAATTAGTGCGTTCCAGCACGCCTACGATTTGCAGGTTTTGCAGGATTTAGTCCAAAGTTGTCCCCGTACGCCAAAAATTTTGTATCTGGGAACATTGTCGTGAGAGTTGGTTGCTTGCTTGGTTGACGTGGCGAGTTTAGCAACTACAATTAGCCCTTATGAGCGCTGTTTTAAAACCACTACTCGCTATTTAACCCGAAAAGAAAACTTAACAACCCAGCAGAAGTCGGTTATTTCTCTCAAATCCAGCATGTGGAGTTCAAGAACTTAAGTAGTTGCACTTATGTCTGTTAAATCGCAGTAGCAGGGTTTGCCTAGAAACCGGATTCTAGTGCTACATAGTGTTGGGCGATTACAGAGCAGAGGCTCCACAGTTTCTTCTGCATACAGCTACGACAAGACGTGTTGTGTTCCAGTCCTTGTCTTGCAGCATGGATTCTCACTGCTCACTGCAAACGGCTGTTAGTCGAGACAAATCCCTCCTGTTGAGTTTGATGAGAAATGCAGTGCGTCTTGCGCAGTAGGTGGTCCACAAACTCCTGCAGACCCTACAGAATTGTAGGCCTTTCCATCTGCTATTAGCGACCTTTCTCCAGTGCTGAGAGATGCGGCTCTTGATATAGCTTAGAGGCACAAGAACCGCCGGGCCTCTGAGATATCCAGGGCCGACCCGTTCCTAGCTAGCTCGTCGGCCATCTCATTGCCATTGCAACTGTTCCCAGAAAGAAGTTTCAAGATTTAGACCAGAGTTTTTGTTCTGGCAAACTCGTGAAAAGTGTCAAACCCTGCCCGGTTGCATTTGTAAACAAAAAACAGAACGCTATGAAAGCAAAGAACTCTACATTTGTTTAAAAATGCATGGTGTAATAATAACAAGGTATTATCAGTAACTTAACCTCACTTTTTCGGCAGTTCGGTCACGCATTTTAAAGTAATAGACAAGGTACTACTTGTAGTCCGCTTGTGCATATTATATCAAAATAAATGTTGACAAATATATGTTTACAGGCTTATAAGTCTGAATATATGTTTGTAAGGGCAGCTCCACACGGCTTAGAACTTATAAAAAAGTAAACGTCGTAAAATAAGGCAATTTTTTTTAAATAGATTAAAACACATAAATATCGCAAATATAAGTTAATTCCTAATTTTAACATGCAGCCATCCTATTCTAGTGAATCAGTAGTCCATTTGGCTCAATATTATGACAATGCAGTAAAATTCATTTGATATTAAAAAAATCGCCTTTCCATACGATTTTTATGCACTTCTTTTTCCATTGATAACCACAATATCTTTTATTTTTTTACATTTTGAGGACCAAAATTATACAAGTCCAGCAATTTTAAATATTAATGTCGTTCTGAAAACACCAAGTAGTATAAAAATTATGATCGGCAGCACTGAAAATAAGCATGCCGATCTTGTCAAAATTACAATCAAACACGTCGCTACTGACAACACCTTGTTATTATTCCACCATGGTGTTCCCGTACACTTCTGCATCTGTTCTCCTGCTACTCTTCCTTGAGAGAGTAAAATTGTAGTTTGACGGTTCCACAGGTTTTAGCCAAAAGAATACTGAAACGAATTTAGTGCTATGTAAAGAAAAATGGCGTCCACGGTTGACAGTTTTATCAGCTTTTACCCGAAAAGCGTTCCCGTACTCTTTTGATTTTCTCTCTTTCTATTCACTATGAATTCGGCCCAAAATGCTAAAAAAAGCAACAAAAGCGCGTAACGAAAAAAGGCTTCAGAAAATGATAAACATTTCTCAAATAAAATAAACAAATACAAAACAAACTGTATATGCAATGCAAATGGCTGAAAGGTAAATAAAACAAAGCGATTATCCTATTGGTCAACCGCACACACGGGCACACAGCGGCCTAAATGAAAATGCATTAAAAACACAAAACTTTATCGCAAAACAATGTGTGTAAAATAAAAGATCACTGCATTTGCCTCTATGTAATGCAAATGTACATATATACACATATGTATATGTATGTGTCTTTCGTGTAAATACCGGTGCATGATTTGGCAAATCGTCCTGTCCGGTCGCTAATATTCGCTGCTACTGGCTATTGCGAACTGACCACCGCGGCGGCCTGCACAACGCGTTGGCCAAATTTAAAAATACATACGCGACTAAGAAATCGAAAGAATTTCGGCGAAACGCGCGAAAAGCTTTGTGTTTGCTTAGTAACCGCTGGCGAACATGTCCCCACACCAGTGTTGCCATTTTGCGAGTAATTTCTCAAAACGTGAGGAATTTCGGGTGCGTTGCAAATTTTTGAACAAAGAGCTTTCCGAAGTGTAATAAAGAGCGAAATGCACCACAAAAGCGGCTTGTCAAACAATCTTCAAACCTAATTTTCCCATTTCGCCATACATATTTCAAGCAAAGAATTTTAGTTTTCTTCCGGTTCTCTTGCGTCCTCTTTCGGTGAAAATTCAGTTGCGAATGAGGCGATTTTACCATACACAACGTAAGCGGTGTGATTAAACGTCAGCATGGCGGTCAGAAAATCAAAAAAATTTTGATTTTTGTTCAAATTTCCCGCAAATGGCTTGTCAAATCATCAAACAGCCCTCCATACACAAACTAAATAGCTTTAAGCAAGGTGATATTTCGCTTGGTTTGTCAAGCCGCTTGTGTGGTGCTTTCGCTCTTATTTAAGTACATCTGCATTTGCTGCAAAATATGTATTCAAAATATTCAAAAGTTTACCAATTAAAAGAAATTATATCGGCATTACTAATATAGCCCTTTCTAATGCTTCAGTATAACGTATATTTAGTAGTTTAAAAAGGTGTAGGACTAACTTGAGGACCAGATTCAGCACCAATATAGTTGCAGCAATATTATATACAAACCAAGGCATAAAAAATAACGGTGATACTTTGTTTGAGCCGCAAGAACAAATGTACCAAATGAATTGGAGAATGTAATTTATTATTATTCCAAGTACCCGTAAATAGTGTGTAGCACACAATACTCATATCTGTAATAAGAAAATGTTGAGTAATTTGTTCGGATTTTGAGGATTTTTCATTTGTTTTTGAGGAATATGGTAATTTTTATGTGGCAACACTGCCCCACACACACATTCGTCTGCATCCGCCACAGCGAAAAGAAAGACCACCGACCACCGACCACCGGCAGAACTATGTACACCAAACTGAGCTTTGTGTTCACTTGTTCGCTTAAATATCTGCCGCTTCATTCGCTACTCGCTGGTCGTCGTCGGTTGCGTGCGCGCCTAGCAATTAGCAAAACAAACAGCTGCGGTGGCGGAGAGACGCACAGCTGCAGAGGCGAGGCAAAAGCGTTCGCAACGAAGCTGAAAACTTGCGGACAACAAGCTGCTGGCGGGCAAAGCTCCACCGGCCGCGTTAGTCAATCGGTGTCCGACCGAAACGAAAGATCTCACATTGGCGAAGGAAAATTCTACGAAGAATTCGATGGAATTTCCGCAAATGCCATTAGTTTTATTCAAATTAGAAGAAAATCGACGAAAAAAAAACGACTAAGCATACGGAAAATTTTACCAGCAAAAACAGACGACGAATAAATTAAAAACAAAAAAAGAAATTCTTCTGGTGTACATTAATCGAATCAGATACATACATACATATATACATAGATAAGAAAGTAGTAACGAATTGAAACGTATTTACGTAGTACAACAAAAAGAAATATATAAACTAAACGACCTTTGCAACTTAAACCCATTACACGAATACGAATCGAGAAGCCTTACATTTAACGGCATTTGTATTTAAAGAAAATATGTGTGTTAACATAACAAAAAAAACAAGCAACTAAAATAGCGAACGCAGAAAAGAGTGAAAATTTACATAAAAAGTGATTGACTGTAACTATTATTGCAAAACGCAATCTAAAGTTAATAAATGAGAAGCCATTAATTAGTGTCCTGATAGTATTTATGTACATACATACATACACATATACATAAGTATACACACGAATAGTTAGAACACTGCGACCAATTGTCTAAATTTGTGAAGTGACGTCACTTCCGATTTCTGCACGAAAAGAAAATTTGTTATAAATCGCCTGTGCGCGAATGTAGAATTTTTCGTACACTGCAAATAAAAGTAAGGCACCAGATTCTTCGAATTCAAAAGAGCGATTTAAGCGATATGAATGAAAGTAGCAAAAGTGATACAAAATTGATTATAAAAAGCGTCGCGTTACAAGAAAATCATTAGGAAGAGTGAAGAGGCGAACTGATAGCAATTGAAGCAATAAAAGTCAAGCCTTATATGAATACGCGCAAATTAAGCGCAAAACGAGTGAGTGCCTTAAACATATGTAAATAGAGAGTGGATTGATAAAGCTCGACATACGAAGAGCTGCATGAAAGTTGATAGATAAGCACGAGGATTCAAAAAGTTTTGGTGCGTATAAGAAGCATTTTTATGCAAACTCTTATTTCTAACAGTGTATTAATTTACAAAATATTTTATTTTATTCGATGTACATACATAGTTCACAATCTCATTTGCACAGGCACAAGCTACACTGCTCAAAATGATCGTCTTTGCAACTCAATGCACGAGCCGAACGGATGTGGTATTTAGTTGAAACTGTTCGCTTTTTTAATTTATTCTGCCTTTTCAGTGGCATTGTCGTTAAACAATAAAATTTTTGTGTTTTCCGCATTAAACTAGCACAACCCCCATTTGGAAATGATATCAGCTGCAGAAATGCAAAAATTTATGATCCTCATAAAAAGAAAATTACTCATACGCCCGCGCATACTCAGCACCGGCTGAAGTTATATCGCTTATTTCTGTTTCAATAATTCTCAGATTCATAAAGTTGAAAAGCGAACGCATATACATACATATAGATTTACTCTGGCGTATGTTTTCCAGATTTCTGTATGATATTTTTAAAAATCAAAAACATTTGCTGATAATGCACTGCAGGTCGCCGGTGTCGATTGCCACCGTCTATAATCATTGGCTGGCCATTATCTACTTTTTCGCGCACATGAGACATGCACACATATATATAGTATAGTATATATACATTGATATTTGATTAAAGCGAATTTGCCATTTGCATTGCTACTTATTCATAAATTTCATATGAACATTTTGAATCATAGAAAACCGAAATGCCGTTTTGAGTGTAATCGGCAGGCATTATTATTGTATAATAGATATTTCTAACTGCTTATAATCGCGAGCTTTGCAGATCCAAAACGGCTACGAGGCGCGGCGTGAGTAATGTGTGAAATCTCGAAGTACAACTCCTAAGGAAGGCTATCAAATCGGACCGCTCATATGGCATATGCACCCTTAGAAAAAGAAGAAGAAAACTGAAAACCCACTTCCTGGGCTGCATTTCGCTGAAGCTTGGTCTCTTAACAATCACTGGAGGCGCCGTATGGACGAACAGGAGAACGGAAGCCTTAGCGAGTAGTAGGGATGGAAAGATTGACTTTGACTTTGGTCAAAACTCGATTTTTTGTTGAAAAAATTCGTAATTTGGAATCGAGTTCTGCTGCTCAAAGCCGAATCGAATCGACTTTCACCCGATAACTTTTCGACTTTTGTCTATTAAGTAACTGATGGTAACATAATTACTTAATTTTAAAGTTTTAACATCCCATTGCAGTAGTGTAAACCAACTTCAATTTTGTAATATTAAAAATATGGCAACACTGTATTTAAATAAACGGCATTCACAACAAATGTTCAAGACTACACAACATTTTTAACGACTCCCAGTTTAATATGGGTTCACTGCTCAAATATTGATAAATAAGTCGATGAATGTATGCGATTTTCTGAATTATTTAATTTTAATATTTGGTTTTAAATTTCAGTGCAGAATCGCATGCAATTAATTTGTAAGATATAAATTTTTGAATTATTAAAAATTATAATTTTATGTTCATTAATTAATAAAGGCAGGTATTAATTTCTTTTATAAATTTTCAAGTCATATAGTTGACCATTAGAGGTGATTAAATGACTTTAAGAATCGAAAACCTGAAAGTCGATCCTGAAGTCAAGAATCGATTCTGCGTGCTCCTTTTCCATCCCTAGTGAGTAGTATCGTTAGTAAGGAGAAATTACTGTGGGTTATTTCGTTTTGGTCATGCAAATACGGTGATAAAATCGATTTTCACAAGTGGCCTATAACCAATTATATTTTATAGTTCATACTTATGCAAAGTTTATTAAAATACCGGCCAATACTAAAAAAGTGAAAAAGATGTACTTAGAGCATTTATTCTATGGTACTATTTGGTCGTCTTTGGAAATCGTTGTTAAATTTTACTATTTTTCACTTGCAAAAATTTATAAATCACTTCCTTCTTCATCTTTGGAAAAAATTGGAAGCTTCTCAGGCAAAACAACGTATTTTTAAAGAATCAATTAGTGCTTCTACATACATAAGTATATACATTAATATTTACATTAAACATTGCCCTCAACAGATCATTAGAGACCTACATAAAAAAATATCCGCGTTAAGGCAACAAGTGATTCGCCGAAGAGGCAACGATGCATTCAACCACATTCATGTATGTATGTTCAAAGTAATTTTTAGCAGTTTTGTTTTTGAATCACTGCTAAGTGGCTCGCGTCAACAAGTGCAGCTGCAGCGTTGCGCCAAAAATAGATAAGCTGAAGCTATCAGCGAGTGCAATGCATGGACCATAAAGTGTAAAAAAGACAATGTGGAAAGGAATGTACATACACACATACATATGTATGTATGTATGTGTGATGCGATAATGTTTTGACACTTTGAAGCGATGCAACAGCATCCTAGGTGTGAGAATTCTTCAAGTTAATCGCCCCAGACAATGTGTCGACTTGCCGCAGAAGGCAAATTAGAATACTTAAGAAAATGCATGCTGAGAAAAATCGAAGAGTAAATATATGATGCAAACAATATGTATGGTATGAAATAGATCAAGTACAGCCACGGATAAAGATAATGTATGAGGCAATATTTCATATTTGCATATAACGGTAGCTAAGAGCACATTTGCTATGACCAAGCGTTGTCATCGAGAATGTGGCAGATACATACATACATATGTAGGTCGATATGTAAGTGTATGTATATTTAAGCAAATACTACTTTGAGTTGCTATTCCTAAGCATTTGCTTACTGTTATATGAACCGTACTAATTAAATGAATTTGCCATTCCTCATGGCTGCGACGCGTAGTCAACTTGCCGAATGGGGTCAATTAATTTCATCAATTTTCATTTTGTCACATTTTTGTGTTTACTATTCAAATTATTTAATCAAATACATATGTATGTGCTTATGTACGTATGTGAACATATTTTACGATCTCGTTGGAATCACTATTTATACGGGCGATTCACTGAATTCAGCGCCAAACTTCACACAAAAAAAAATGTTTAGGCGTAGTTTCTTCAATGCGGCTATTTGGCAAATGTTTACTCAAGTTTTCGAAAATTATCAATTAACCAACACAAAGGAAAGAAAAGGCAAATATTTAATAAGTATGCAAAATGGTTTATAAAGCAATAAGACCACTCGCCTATTATGGGCACAACTAGTGTGACGAAGCAATTCAATGGAGACATTCGAAAATGAAGAAAACCTTCATTACAATTAATATTTCATTACGAATAAGCTGTAGGAGTAAAGAGGTTAAAAACCGCTTTAATTACGGTTTTATTGAGAGAACGCCGACCGAATTATAAATTCTTCATGAGAGGCTTCATTTTAGTTCATCGAGAGATAACTTTACTGCTCCGCCCACAGCTCAAACGCCAAACTTTTGAAATATTTCGGAGTATCTCATTTCTGTAACGATTTTTTTTACGAATCTTCAATGAAAATTATATGAAGTTGTTGACACGAACTCGTAAAGAAATTTCCGCACAAAAAATAAAGAAAATTCTAAAAAAAATCTGCAACAAATTCTTCACATAGCAGCATTATTTTCATTCGAAGTGTCGCAAAAGAATCGAAGTGTGCACAGTTTATTTCATTTAAAAAAATTCGGCAAAAAATCGGATGCGAACCTTACGAATTCTTTAAAATTTCTCTACAAATCAGAATACATACTCTGAAAAAACGGTTTGCAGGGTCTTTACATGGCAGCTATAGTAGACATCGCATAGTCTTCTTACTTTACCCCGTTCTTCTCTCTTCCCTCTTCCTTTTTTTTTAAGTCGGCAAAAAAAAAGAGAACAGATTCATTATTCATTTGAAAATACTTTCCATTGCTCACCATAGCGCCCCACAAATATTCGACTGACAACACCACTGTTCTCTTATTGAGTACACTGGTTTGGCTTCATATTCATATTCGCACAATTCGGCAGTTGTCAGCGGTGACGCTATGCTACACCCACACAGCAACCATATTGAGCTCAATATGGACCATTTTGTCTGAAGTGTTTTCGAGATGTGTGCAAGATACAGCGGCGAGGTAATTGAAGCATTATGGCAACTACAGAAAAAACCAGAATGTAAATCGCTCCAATGCAAATACGAGTAGACAGATAGTTGTTATAGTAC
>NW_023458555.1:2720767-2858276 GCF_013731165.1 Rhagoletis pomonella
TTTTTCACAAATACACTTACACAAGAGCCAGATATCGCGTGTGTGTGTGAGAGTGTATTATATGCATTTGGCTTATTGGAGCTGATGAAAGCTAATGCCATGATTAATTTCATTAATGTAATCCATTTATTTTGCATTTGACAGTTGATGGTTTGGTTATTTATTTTTAGAGCCATTTGCTGCAACAATTGCAGGCGAGTTCGCGCCGTATCGTAGAACAAACTGTAGGTCATTTGGAAAATGTGGCAGGATGGCAAATATTGTTGCTGCCGGTTGAACTCTGTTTATTTAATGTTGCGATAAGCAACGGAACATTACTTAACATGCATTTAAAATTATATAATTGTAATGTATGGCAAAGGTAATTGTGAGTTGTGGCAACAAACATGCAAACAACAAACAAATTTCATTTATTGCATACATACATACATACATACATACATACATACGTGAGTATGTACACAAACTTGCTTGAAAAAACGTTAATGCGAACTAAATATTTTACAAGAAATTAATATTATTTTTTAAGTGCATGAAATGCAAGTTTTAATTACTACGAGAATCGTTCCTAACAAACAATTTGTTGCCTCTCTGGCCCACTAACTACCGTTCGTTTTTCAGCCAATCAGTGTTGTTCTTTTCGTTCCCTGTTCCATACTTAACTCTCCATGGAGGGACATGTTGAAAATTTACAAATTGCTGTTAATTATTACAGATCAATTGCGACGCTGACAGACGTAAAGCAGCTGATATGCGCACATTGAAAGACACTTATGAAATCCGATTGACTCAATTAACTAAATCTGCCAAAACTGAAATTTCACGTCTGGTAAGTTGAAACGAATGGGGAACTAGTTGAAGTGCCAAATGCAATAATCGCTTTAGCGCTTCAAAAATATTTAGGTGCGATAAAAGGCTTAACGTGAAAATTTAGGGATATTAGCCGAAGGAAGTCAAGTGGTATCTATAAATGTATTATTAAACGTTTCACTGAGAGGATACTACAATGTAGACCTGCAAAACTATCGACAATCAGACCACCGATAGTATTCGATATTATTTTCAAAACTCTCGATATATCGTCGAAAGTATCGTATAAGGTTTTCGCCAAATTTTTTTATGAATATTTATTTAAATAAAAGCGTTGTAAAATGCATTCGGACTTGAAGTTTGGATACCCTTGTAACCTACTGGACGTGTTGTTTTTTTTTAATTATTTAACCGCTAAGTTAGAAGTAAAGTTATGGAAAATTTGACATGAATTAAAATTTAAAATAAATTGGGCTTTCTGGAATTTAAAATTTCTTAGATATCCTCCGACAAATATGAGGCATTCTCAATGTAGATTGAAATTTTAAAACAACCATTTTTTTTATCCAAAAAGTAATGGTTTTTACTTACCTTTTATTAAATAGTCAATAGTGGTGAGTAGAAAACATTAAAAGTGTTGTTATAAGTTAATTTGTATTTTAAAAGGTGGAAGGTTTTCCGTTCTTTTGCAAATTTTTCGTTACTATTTAGAAAAAGTAGCAACCAAATTTTTAGTGCGACTTGGATGTTTCATATAAATGAAATACAAAGAAGAAATAAAATTAGAAAAATAAAAGCATCGATACTATCGATAGTGCCATCGATAGTTTTACACCTTTCTTACAATGTTGGATAAATCTTTCTGGTAAACTTAGTTTTAGACATTTGTGATGATTTGATGCTGAATCTGGGCGAACTGCACTCCAGGCGTTGACGAATCCTCTATTTACCTCTAAACTTACTTTGTGATTAAAGTCATGGCTTAATTATGAGGTTCAATAAAAGAATCAATTGAAATGGCGTTCACGCGAAAGAGAGCTTATAATGAAAGGGTCACAGCCCATCCACTATAATTTAAATGAAACTGATTTTATTTCCTTAGACTATAGTTGACTCTAATGATTGAGGAAGATTTTATGCGTAAAATAAAGTAATGCAATATTTTTTCTGCATAACTCGAAAAATTTGTTTAGGTTTTGCAACAGTTAAAGAGGATTTAAATTTTATTAAAAAACCGTGATTCTCAATAACATTGCGTATTATGCCTCTCTTAACAGCAGTGGTACCTACTACCGGGGCTACATATGTATATCGATGATGTTGCCTGTTTTGTTACGGTCCCACTTTTTTTTTGTAGAGAATTGGCTGTCCGCAAAACCAACCAAGTGTTGTTATCTTTACTACCAGAAGAAGGTTAGACGGTTTCACTTCCTGTTACTGTTAAAGTTGTTCAGATTTAGATTTTTTGAAATGGTTTGAGGGTGTAATTCTATATTGATCATAAGATCGCTAAAGTCTTATTGCAGGATAATATGACTCCTTGAATGTTTAGTGAAAAAATTGTGATGTAAGGTTTCTTTAAGTCAGGAGCTGGCTTACTTACAAAAAAAAAAATGGCGTCAAGTTTTACTTTACTCGGGGGAATTATGCCTTAAAATTGCGGGTTAAATCCTTCAGAAAATGGGATCACCTGTACAAAAATAGTTAACGTCTCTTAGGTGAAAAGCGAAGTGCTTGGCCAGCGCTCTAATAATTTGCTGAGGAGTCGGCATCGAAAGATTCAGTGAAAATATTTTCGCTGAGCCTCTTTAACTCTTGATCCCAAATCACACAGTATAATCAGATCAGAACTAAAAAACTCATGATGTCTTCAATCTCAGAAGCTCTAGGTAGGTATCGGTCCTCAATGAGCAGACGGGTTTGTAGCAGTCTGAGAGGCTCTTGGCTTGTCTCTTCTTGGGGTTTAAACACTTGACTCTAATTGGCATTGGCATACTTATATAAAAATGGGAATGTTCCCGCTTTGTAGAGAATGAGACTTTTTGTTGGTATATCTACAAATGTGCTTTGAAAAGAATAACTGAACCATGGACCTACATATATTCCAGTAAATTCATAAACTAGTACAAGCAATTGATAATGTCTTAAGCAAGCGGAAAAGCGCAAAAGTTCCTTCAGTTCATGTAAGCTCTGGTTTAAGACTTTAATCAGAAATCCTGTAAAGCATTCGTTCAAGAATTAACTTTTGAATGAATTCCATCAGTTTGAGGCTCAACAGTGCTTCTATGCGTACACACGTACATATGCACTTATATGCACATAAATTTAGTTGCCATTATACGAATCGGTAGCTAGAGTTGCAATAACTGCTTTCTTTTGAACTTTTACGAGTATTAAACACCGAATACTACAACCGAGATGGAGAACTAAGAAAAATCATTTAACATTTTTACGTTATCAACATGAAACACGAGAAAAATTAGTTAACGAAATTTCCCATTAAGAACATTTTCTAATGTGCACGACCGGCACCGACATTCGTTAAGAATAAATACATTTATCTACTATCAATGGAGTGAGTCATGTATGGTCAAGTGAGATCGACGCCAGCACGCACTTTGCTGGAATCAAAAGTCATTTTCATGAAGCAAAGAATGTTGCATGCAGCAAATGCAGTAATGTAATATGTGTTTATGTATGTGTGTATATACATACATACATATTTGTAAGCAACTTTAGCTTCATTTTGGCTTGAATCAAAAAAAATTCTAGTTGCTGCAGGCATTTTTCTGGTCTTTCCTGCGCCTATTCCGCTGAGGACCACAGCAGCCGGAAGTGGGAGTGGAACAAGAAAGATTACTCAGACGAGTGTGTATATAATTTTTAGTATATCCAATAAATTTATTTAAAAAAATATATATATACATTTTTTGCGCCAACTTGCTAGATTTGAATAAGTTTTTTTTTGTTTTTGCCGTTGTTTTTATTTGAAAACTCTGCTTTTATGCTTGCATATAAACAGTTCAAGAAAATCAATTTATTTTGTCATAAATAACTCCAAAATACGTTCAATTATCGTTATCGATGCCTGTCAATAATCTGTCACAACAATTGTCAACAACTTTGCACCGTTGAGCTAACTAAATAAGTACATACATAACTACCAAATCGACAGCATCCAATAAATATGTGCACTCGTCGTCGCACCCATTCACGCTGCAAAATTTGATTTATGGTTACGCAGGCAACAAGTGTTAGCCACAGGCCAAATTGAAATGAGTGCGAAATTGCAGTGCGCAGGCCACCGATTTTCGTTGGCTTTCGCAAGAGCCCGGTAAATTGTTAGCTGCTTGCTTGCTCAGTAGATTGCCTTGTCTACGTTCTTTTTGCGTGAATTTCCAGACTGTTTTTTTTTCGTGCGGGATTGTTTGAACATACGCACTCTCCTGTAGCCTGCGGCTCTGAATTTGTGCATTTTTTATGGTTGAATAAAAAAAAATGCAAGAAGTGGTGAAGTTTTTGGCGGCAAAAATCTTCCCACGAGCTGGTCAAATGATTCATAAGCGGGTTTTATTGCAATGGTGGTCATGAAATTTAAAAATCTGTTAATTAAAAAAAAATCAGAAGAATATTAGCAAGTTGTTATGGGCGATTTAAGATTGAAAGGTTATGAAAAAATTTAATTTTTATTTTAATTTACCGTTGTTTTAGCATTAGAGCTTCCGACGTGAGGCGTGCAGACGTCTCATACAGTCGTCTGAAGTAATTTCTATATGCACCCACAATGCCAAACTTGGGTGGTTACATTCTATGTGGACATAGAAATCGGGCTATAGCAATCTTGGAGGCTTAGGTAGCGTTAAAAAATGCTACCCAAAAAAAATAAAAAAGTTCAAGATGCACTCTTCAGTTAGAGGAGTATGTCATCTTGTGAATTTCAAAGTGGCTGGAAATTTATGAGCTGAAAAGAAAAATTTCTTCCATGGGCTCAACAATGGTTTGCTTTTGGAAATAACCTTAAATGATGGGCTAAAACGGAGCTAAAACTTCAAGTTTATTCAGGTCCACTGAGACAGAAATCCGATTGTGTCTGAAGTACGACGAGATGTGTCAAAACATTTTCATGGCTGATTTTTGAAACCAACTATTAGAAGCACTTAATTAATACAAATTACATTTTCCCTTAATTATGATAAACACACACATGTTAATCAAACAGATTTATATTTACTTATTTTCCATTCTATTTGTACAGCTGGAGGAAATAAAAACCAAAGAACGTAATATTGGGCAACTTAGAAAGGAATTACAAACACTACAGGCACGGCCAAATAGCCAAGCTGAAGTGAAAAGCAGAAATGCAACGACAAATCAACAAACAACGAATAAAACGACGAAACCAAAGAAAAATAATAACAACAATAAGTCCAAAACAAATACAAGAAACAATAGATCGAACGAAATGAATGCTTCCACCTCCGCTTTGACGAAAAAGACGGAGGATAGCAGGGATACAACAGACGGAGAGGCTCAACATCCAAATGAGGTAAGCGAAAGAAAACTACTTTTACTTTTACTTGTGTACTTATTTACTTAGCTATAGTTGAAAATACCATTTCAAAGAAGTATGTATTTTGTAGATATGATTTTGACTTAAGAAACGTGTAAAGCCGCTTGCTCTCAGATGAGCTGGGAGAATTGACTCGAATATGAAGTTACATCATTATTCAAGCAAATTTAACGGTGAGCACATGCCTAAAGTAGGCTTCAGACGGGGCGAGTGCAAGTTCTTTTGAAAAGTCTGTCAAACTCAAGAATTTCCACAAGCACTTACACCTTGCATGTAAAGTGACTTGCCGCTACTACTTTTGGTTTGTTTAAATGGTGAATGCAGAATATTCCACTTTCAACTATGTTAGCAGATAGTTTTGTGCTTAAAAACTGACCTGAATTTTTTGTTTAAATGCTAAAAGCAGCAAAATTTTGAATGCTTTAATGAATACATAAATAGTTCCTATGAGGATAATAAATTAAGTACAAGTATTTTTTGTATAAGTGATACAACATTTTTATAGTTTTTTACAAATTTACAAAAAATCGCGTCACACGGCAACACTCAATTGCAAGTTGAAATTATTTCACGAAAGCGATTTGCATAATTTCTGGAGCAGTTACAGCTTGTAATTTTTATTTCCGAAAGTGATTGCTGCAAATATGCAAAAAAGGCTTTCTGGCTGTTAACACAGGAAAGTAGATTTTCGAGAAAGTGCTAGAGAAAGCGCTTGCATTGCCACGTCTCACAACAATTTTAGAGCTTTTGAATGTACAAAACTTAAACCGGTGAAAGTCAGATTCGGCATTTTATAAGATTAGTAGACCAAAAAAAAAAAAGAAGAAGTTCAGAAGAAAAGAAACTGCTTAAATGCCAATCACGTGCTAATCTAACTAAGAACATAAATCTTTTTGCATTCGATTTCTTTTTCATTTAAAACATCAAAGCAATAATTCATTCAGAATTTTTATGTGTCAAACCGAGAAACTGAAGCAACTCAAATCATAATCGTCTTAATTAACTTAAGTAATCATTAGTTTCATCCGCCATAATCCCATTTTGCTAATATGTCACTTCGTTCAGCGCTTTGCAAACGTAAATCGTAATTATGGACAATGAATGACATTATTAACATTTTTCGCTACGCTTGGTCACGCAAATCTAAAATCTTCGCCAAGCAATGATTTCGTCTTGTGAGGCAGTCAAGTAACTTCTTTAGAGACAGAAAGTGTTTTTTAGTGTTGTTTTATTTTTTTTCTACTGCTGTCCTCTTTTTGTGCGATTTCTTTTCTGAAAGTCTAATGAATCTAATTGGATTCTGCGACGAGGCGCATGGATAGTTTGCATTTCGGTTGATTTATGAACGAATTATGTGTATGTTGAAAGATTATTGTTATTTCGATAGGGTCTTCGTCTTCGTCTTAAAAACACTTTTCTTTTTTTTTAAATATGTATGTAAATCATTATCAGACGGCTTTGGTAATCTCGATTTAATTCGATTTTCTTATTTTAGTCTCGATTCGAGTACATAGGTTTTGTTCAATGATAT
The DNA here is from genome assembly GCF_013731165.1 of Rhagoletis pomonella. NCBI lineage: Eukaryota > Metazoa > Arthropoda > Insecta > Diptera > Tephritidae > Rhagoletis > Rhagoletis pomonella. Next base: position 2,727,679 of record NW_023458555.1, read on the forward strand.
TTTTATTTTATTTATTTGTAATTTTTTTACTAAGCTCATGAGCCCTTGCCACTTATACTCCTTCCCTCCCTCTTGAAAATAAAATATGAGCCCAAACTCAAAATATTATTAAAAATATTCAGTTTAAGGCAAAGCTCACTATTTATACGAGAACAATTAAGATTAAAATATCTATTTAAAATAGCTATTTAGTATAAAATAAATATGTATGTATGTACGTACATATGTATACACGTGGAGCATGTTGAAATGACTCACGACTCACGACAACCAGCCTGCCGTAGAGATCTCCAATCAGCAATTAGTTGTATTGGTTATTTACATAGGGGTATTTATGAATAAATAAATATTTAGCCCCGTCCATACGTTTGCCAGTTAGGGGATCCGCTCGTTGCCCTATACATATGCACACGAAACTGTGTGTGGTAATCTATCTACATACATATATGGAAAATCTGAAGAAAAAATTTTCCTACGCTTAACATACAATGTACATACGTATCTACAAATAACGAGTAAATCAACCACACTCTATTAGTCTCATTCAATATGCTGGTAACTCGATTGACAATATTGGCTGTTTTAAATACATACTTACATATATGCGACTAAGTATTTCGATGACTTTGATTTCACACTCATTAAACAGATAAGGGCGTTTACCTACATGATTGTGAATCCGTATGTATGTACATACTCACAAATACTAGGACCGGGACCTACAGCGACGCTGATTTAGCTTGGACAATTTGTATGAGAACTTTTATGATTCTGGCTGCGGTTTTAAGATCAGAATACACTTTTATTCATGGCACTACTCATACATACATACATGCATACATACATACACACATATATTGTATGCCGTTTTGAGTTTGTCATCTTTTGTTATTGACAACGGAAATGGCAGACGCGTAAAATTTTGAACCCAAACAAAAGATTTTTTTTTCGAATTTGCTTTCTGTTATTTACCACCTATAAAATATTGAGAATGGGCATTGAACGCAAGTGAGGTGCAACCGTTTGGGGTGAATCGATCGTCAAAACAAAAAAAAACTAAAATCAATGTTCTTCTGCAATAACGACACAACTCATAATTGCGTGCATGTAATTTATATAGCAGATTAGATTGATAAATAACCATATAATTCTGTGGAACATTGACATAAGTTTACTTGTTACTAATTCAACAGGGGGCGCGATTGTGTAATTTGTCAAAAAAGCCAAGTTGGTAACACTTACTACTGAACAGCGGCACATGTGGCAGTTGCGATTGCAAAATTGTCGATTGGTCAGTGTTGTTGTAATATCTAAATAATACAGTTCTGTGCCGTTGTTCAGTAATACCGTTTTTTTTTTTTTAACGGACGTTGGAGTGGGGTTGCTACTCATCAAGTGGCCCGTTCGCAACATCTGGCTAATACCAGTGAACTTATTTTCGTTTAACTACCTAAATAACATAAAATTTTCAGTCTACTAAATGTTTATAAAGCCTTCATAGAGAATAACTGCAAATAATACGCAATAATAACGCTTCAACAAATATTATTGCCAAATTATGAAACACGGCAGATTTTATTGGCTCTACTGAAAATTTTTATAATTTGAGTTCTGTCGTTTTTGCCGAGGACCATCGATATGTAAATATGTACATATGTATATTAGACTGCATCACTCCCCATACCAAAAAAGTGGTACTGGCTTTCTACTGGGATTATTAAATCTGTTAGATATATTTTAAGACTTGCATCAAAAAATATTTCGAAAAATATTAAGATTTACGTGGGCTGGACCGATTTGAAAATACCTCCAAAAATGGAGTTTTTATGAATAAAAACAGCTTCTTAAAGGATTTTTTGAAAAAAATGCCCTCCGATAAAAAGACAGTTTAAGCTTAATAAATTTGCACAAAAATTAAAAAAAAAAATCAACGAAATGGTATCTAATAATGAGATTTTTGATGCTTTTGAACTTAAAGTTTAAGTTTGGTATAAGAAAAACTTGAATAACTGGACCGAAACTATTCCGATTTAGACTTGCGAGACATCATTGGAAAGGTTTTTTCTAACCCTGTATACATATATTATTCTCGCAGGTGGGGTCGTTAACGCTTTAATTCGTGTGGAGTTGGATCACCCTCTAACGAAATTTGTTCGTGGCCTCTAAGGCGGTACAGCTACGAATATATTAGAAGATGGGGGATGAGGTAAGGTGTTTGTAACCAGAAACTCAGCAATGGCCACCCTGCCCATCTGTGCCACCTTCGCAATAGCCGTCAGGCTAAAGGCTCAGATATGCATACTTTGCACTGCACTGCATAGCATGTAATTTTTACTCAGAAATCAAAAAATGAACTGACTTCCACATACATGTGTAATGCTGTGCATTGGATGACCGCTGACATGCAAAGCTCATTTAACAGACTCCTTATGTGACAACTCTCATGGAATGCCAAGTATGCATAACTGAGCCTTAATGCCTACGTAGAAGGTCTTGAACATACAGTGGTAGGAAAGTAGCTTCAAGTTTAATGCGATTTAGTACTAAGTACCATGTGAAATTTGGATCCTTGGTCTAGAAAAATGAGCCTAAATGCCCATCCAGCAAAGACAGCTTTCATTCTTCGTTAATAATGTTACGAGTTCGCTGACTCTAGCAGAGACATTCATTCAGATAGCTGCGTGTTATTCCAAAAAAGCTACCGGGCAGCACAAATCTGATGTAGAGAAGCTGAATGTACTTGATTACCGGATGTACTGGATGTACTGGAGTATTGGATGTACACAGCGCACCTAATTTGGTTCTATACCCTCACAGTCTGGTGGCCGTCCGTGGATAAATCTATAATACGAAATAAGCAATTCAAGGTTTAGTGGAAGGGGTGTCTGATTACAAAAGGGGCTTTACCTTCAACACCGACACATTTAAGCCCCACAGACCCTGGTATAGGCCTGAGACCTGTGAATAGATCTGTGACCATACACACTTATGGCTCTAAATTACACCTCAAATTGGGAAGTGGGGTAAACTCGAAAGAGAAAAACTAAAAGCAACGGCCGAAGCTACAAGGTGGCTGATGGATTCTTCTTTTAACCTGAATTAAGAATTATCTTATGGCGTTTTCATTTCTGCAAAAAAAGTTGCCTTTTCATTGCCCAGTTCTTAGTGTCTGTGGAAATGAGAAGGTAACATTTTTCGGTCAGTAAAGTCCCAAAAAAATTCAAAACATTTAAGCTTATCAAAATATCCATTTTAACACAAGAAATGTGCGGCGTTGAACAATTATTAATAAAGGAAAAAAAGTAATCGTACAATTAGATAAAAAAAAGATATATCGTATCGAGGGAACACTGACCTAACAAAAGGTGACAAAGCAGATAATTGAAGGCATAACAAAACAATGGTAGTAGAATAATGAGAAGGAAGTATAGGGTAAATTAATAACCGACTGAAGTGCATGTGTATGTACATACATACGTAAGTGGCAGCGTGTGCTTCGAAAAACTTCAAAAATACGAGTACATACAAACATACAATATACATATGTATGTGTGCCCAAAAGTAAAAAAAAAATAGCGATCCATAAGAGTGAAATAAAAAAAAACCAAGCCATCTACTGAATGGCCACACGACAAATATGTATATAATTTTCAGAACGAAAAACACATTTATACGACAAACATAAGAAAAACTACGAATAAATAGAGGGAGAAAAAATTGCTGACATCAATAGAGAGAATGGAAGAGTGCGAAGAGCACAGAGGCAAGTTACAGCGGCTGAAAATTATGAATGAATTGGCTCAGGTGCCGCAAAGAGTGCGACGAACTTGTCTGAAGAGGTGGTTGTCTTCTAGTTGCAGTCCAATTGGAGTTGATGCAACACAAAGTGCATCGCCTAACAACATTTCAAATATGCCCGAAAAGACACCCTATTCATTAGTTTATTACCGTAAAAATTGATCTTAGAAAATATGTAAACTTATTAAAATTACAGAAGAAAGATGTCGCGTTGAGCTTCAATACTTCCGAACATGTTCAACGTTCAAGCTGATTAAAATAAAAGCTGCTTTCCCACATCGCGCGTATTGCACATTTATGGACTTTTTCCTTACTGCCTAACTTGGCCAGCGCGCGATTGTTGACCGTTGGTGACCAAAAGAAAAGTGCTAACTCGACATGGCCTATTCGAAATGAACGAACGGGCTGTCGCTGAGTGGCGAAGACTCACGAAAAAGCGGCAAGAAAGATGAAAAATTAAAAAAAGAGAGAAACTTGCTTAAGCCACCTTCCGTTCGCAGGTGTTCTCTACCGTTAATGCCCAGTGAGCTGGTGTATGATGTCTGGTGCTGGCTGGGCTCAAGTTGCATTGTTGCGTCGCGTCAGTTGAGTTCGAGAGACGTTCAGGTGCGCATGCTTGAGCGGATACACGCGCGTTCTTAGCATTTAATCTATTAGATATTAGCTAACGCTGCTGTTTTGTATGTGAAACTAATTACATACTAATTATAAAAAAACATAAAATGTCAAAGTACAAAGTATTTGGATTATTAAAAAATGCAATTAAAAATTAGAAGAAAAAAAACAAACGTAACGTAATGATGTTTTAACTATTAAACAAATTAACTTAATTGATGTGAATTGTGGAATATTTAAATACTAAAACAAAGAGTTAATTCATTAATTCTTAAGAATCTCACAGCGTCAGTTGCAATCAGTGATATTCTTTAGCTTACTGCCTGCAGTACAAATATTTCTGCGAATTTAATTATTCACCCTGGCCGTGCCTGTGTTTTTGTAATTTAATATGCCTGCTTAATGCAACCAACGGTCACTTGGCCAGTTTGCTAACGAAGCCAGCAAAACAGCTCCACGCTTTGAAGTTAAAAACAGTCCCAAGAAGAATTGAAGTGCGAAAATAACAGTGAAAGCAAAAAAAAAATCCCATTTGGTATTTAAATAAAACCAAATATTTAATGCAAAAGGAAGAGGACAGCATAACTCCTTCCTTTCAACGATTTTTGTTGAGCCGCTCGTGGTTTGTGCAAACATAAACATTTACGTATGTATATGCACAAATATACAAATGTACGTATGCATGTAAATATATTTACCCAGCAGTTCATTAGTGCTTCTACATTTGTTGTTGCCGTTTTTGTTTTTGTGTTACGACTGTGCACCTGAAATTCGATACTTTTAAACTCATTCCACTTCTGCTCTGCTGCCGCAATCACTCCACTGGGCAATTTGCAACCTGGATGCGGCTACTCAGCGGCTAGTTCGTTAAAATCGGTCAAACACCGCTTGACAGGTTTCGTAAGTACAAGTAAAAATACTACAGGAATGCATACATACATATGTACATAGAAAGAAAGTGAAGACTGAAAGGCGAAATTGGTTTCATTTGCTTCGTATTGAGGAGAACTGTTTGGCGAAGTGAGGTCTGCTAAAAGCATCTCATTTGTGTGGGAGTGTACGTGCAAACATAGAAACATACATACATATGTGTCTGCAAATATTTTAATTAAAAAATACCATTGCTAAGTATGCATTTCAGACAATTTTAACGAGTTTTTTTTTTCGTATGTATCGAATGTTGATTTCGTTTCTTTCAAAAAATGTTGCACTGCACCGGTGTAAAATCTATTTGATGTTACCCTAAACCCTGTAAAGGGGTACGTTTTTTTCCTTCGTGTCCTTGTCTAACTAACGCATTTCATAATATTGTCGATTTGCGCAACCAGCTGATTTTCAGGGCAACCCTCTCCCCTTAAAAGCTTCAAAGGGCATATAATGTGCTGTTATTGCCTTGCAAGAGTGTGACATTTTAAGAAACGAACAACAAATTATTTTCACCATGACATTTTTTGGTATAAACGAAAACACCATAAGCCAATGATTTTCATTTCTATGTACGAATGTGCTAAGTATTTATGTATGTATGTATGTATACCCTTCGATGTTGCGGCGTCACTGTAATTCTTCATTCCTTCACCGTAATACATAAATCGCTGATGTTGCAGGAAATTTATGTTTTCCTGTATTCGAAATCATCTGATCCTGCGCATGTGGCTCTTCTGACCCGATCTGTTTCGTATTCGGTTTGCGTGTGAATCGAATTGAAATTCAATGCAGGCATTTCCTCTTATTTCCTTACTTTCATAAGTGATTCGTATTACTGCGCAGGATTGGCAGTGCATCTGCTCGTTCTAAACATACATACAAACATACTATGTAGATACATATGTACATATATCATATGAGCATGTGCATTTCGAGGGCTAATATTCAATACCCTCTATCTGCAGTTTTCACATAAATGAGATTCTGATATAAAAATCCACCTAAGACTTAACTGTCATCGGTGATATTAATGCTGACCTTGTATAACGCTTGACAGACGAATTTACTATTAAATTGCAAAGTCAGAATTGACATCAGTGACGACAGGTAAGTTCCAGATGGGTTCTAACATCACAAAGTAGTTTTTGTGAAAATTGCATATAGAGGGTATTGAATATAAGCCCTCGATTTATAGATGCACTTTACACTTATACACGAATTTAAAGTAATGAGCTCAAGAATATTTGGGTAGGCCGCATATACTTGTTAAAAAAAAAAACGGGTTCAAAACTATTAGTCAGGGGGTTCTTCATGAATAAAAATTAGTTATGGTTAATGGATAGATATTAATTTGAGGTGTGTACTGCGATCTATACATCTATTGTGCCCTCTGCTCTTTACAGCTTTTCTCTTAAACGTAGGCCTCTAACTGTTAAAAATTCTCTGGAGATGTGGACACTTTAGGTTTAGATATCTCTCGCATCTCCTGGAAATAGCATAGCATTCGACCAGAAGATATATTGGTATCTTTTTGTTTGTCTAGTCGCAGATGCGACAGAGGACGTTTGACCAAATACCCAAACCGAATTCAAAAAAATAAAAAAATACTTTAAATGCTTTATAAATCGACAATTTGTATGAAAACGTCACTGCATAAAGTCTTTTAAATCTAGTTTTATTTTCTGTTCGTACAAGTTATCCTTTAGAATGCTGTGTGCTGTTAGAATGCCTGTAAGTAATCTTAATTTCTTCTTTGGTAGATTGATTAGAAGTTGTAATCTCTAAAAACTATAAGTATTTATGTCCAAAGTAAGAATTTTGCCTGGCGTAGTCCTACTGAGCGCCTCCAATGCTGTTATCTTCTTGCTCTTCTTTCATTTTTGAGTTGAGGTGCGCTTCAGGGCCTTGACTAGTCGGTCCACTATCTAATGTCTACAGTTTACGTTTAGCGATGACGCGACTTCGGAAGATGAAAGAGATAGTCCACGTGATGTTAATAGCTGATTTATCCTTCGCATCAACTTGCGAGAGCGAGTTGGTTTCCGAGACTCTACACTGAGAAAAAAGATTAGTTTCCAAATTTCATTCTTTAACTACTTAACGAAACGGGCATAGATTTGTTGTTTTTCAACAATCAAGAAAGTTATAAGATTTGCTAAAATTTATTGCGTGTCATTAGATATATCCAAGTGTGACTTAGGCATGCAGTCATCTTCATTTAGAAGCGCTGATTGTAGCTATTCAGCTCGTACTTATGACTTTGTGGATCTAAAGCAGATGCGCTGAATTCGTCATCGTTATTTTCCAGCCAATTACAAATATTAATTAGCATTTGGCAAATGCGAGAAAATTGTTTTACGTGTATACATAAATACTTCTGTTCGCAAACAAAATGTGCTTACATATGTATTTCCAAAATGAAATTAGCGAATCCATAATTGAGTGTGAGAATTTGTTACTGCGAGTCGCAGTCGGCCGGGTTATTAGTATAGAATGCGAAAAGAGGCGCAACTCTGGAAAAAATATGGGCTACATACACATACATATTAACATTAGGGTGTCCTTAAAATCAAATGAATGACTTTTTTCAGTCTCACTCCCTCAATCGGTAAAATTACGGTCACGTATGTATATCACATATCGCTAGCTTAGAGTGAAAAGTTGCTAAGTCCACTTTTTATGAAAACTCATATTTTGATATAGGAAGCTAGAGAAATTGAATACGCATCGTTTCGAAAATTATAAAGGTACTTGTTTTGTTTTTTCCTCTTCATAAGCAATAAAAGGAAAATTTGCTAAGTTCAAAAGAAGCTCCACAAATCCGATAAGGCCAAAATAAAACGACATCTTTTAATAAATATCGAATCCTTCTGATTCTTATGAAGTTTTGCTTTGCTTTAAACGCGCAAAATGTTTGATTCAAAGTCTTGCGAAATAGTTAAAGGAAATGGCTATAGGAAGATTTTTTCCTCTCCTGTAAAATTTTTAAAATGGGACTTAGCAACTTTTCTTTCTAAGCTAGCGATATACATTTTTGTCCCGACTGGATTAACCGTCTCCAGTCTTCACGTCTTCATAGTGTAATCTGAACTTGGACCGCTGTGCGACATGCCTTAACCGTCTCCTATCGTGACCAAAATTTAATTGTGTGATATCTTCGCGCAGGCGTTGAGGCTTAGAAAATCTGATGTAAAAATTTGTTTCCTACATTTAAGGACCACCCTAATGTACGTATGTATATACATACATATGTAGGCATCTTTAAATAGATTTAACTGCAAATATTCCCACCTCTTCTTAAAGGCGGTATACAAATACATATACATAAATTAGGGTGTCCCAGAACATTGGCGGAAATTTTATTGCTGTAGCATGAACGTAAGTTGAAGAAGGGATTTTGGTTAAGAAGTTGTATTGAGGTTATCACATCGTTCCAAAAGATGTGCAGCTCAAATATTCAAAAATTTAGACATAAGCTCTGCCTCTGAACCCAAGTAAATAAAAGTTTCTGTTTTTCCAAGGATAAAAGAAATATGCTTCTTTGTTTTTGTTATTTATGACATTATAGCAACTACATTCAACAATTTTTATTGAGCTTGAGGCCGTTTTTAACGAAAAACTATTGTGGAAAAGCAACAATAATTTTAAAAAATGCTAGAAGTGATAGCTATTTGGGAAATCACCATATTTTCTCATCAGCTGACTCAGCTATTCATAAAAAAACGGCAACAAGCTCAATGGAAATATGTTTGGGTAAGTAGCTCTTAAGTGTGTATGTATATCGCTAAATTATTTAGAGCTTCTATGTAGGTTTTATTGGCCTTGATTTTCCTGAAACCCAGACTATTGCTTTTCGCTATAATGTCCAGGCCTTAGCTCAAGATCTTTTTTTTGTGCTGATAATTTTCCAAAACAGCGCGAGTTTTGCTGAGTTAAACTGCTGGATCATCTTCAAAATTACCGCTGAGTTCGATGGTGCCCAATCTCTTTTTCCGTCTTTATGATAAATCTCGTACTGCAACAACTTTCAGTGAGCTTCTGGCTAGATTTAGGATACTTTATCGATCGTTGCCTTACACAGCTCCACGGATCTACTGTCACCACAGGAAGTTTCTATATATTTGTATGTACCCCTGCAACCACCCAGAGTCTATGCAAGATGGAGGCGCGTATCGGTTACTATGCCTAACTTGTAGCACTTCTTTTACCAATGTTCCATTAGTGCACAGAGCTTCTTGACTTCGGAAGTTTGGGCCCTTTACTGGGCCGACTTTCGCCTTCCCTCGTTTCTGGCTTTTCTGTTGTAGGAAAGCTCAGTAGTGCCGTAGCCCTAGTTTAGGGGTCGTATTTAATTACTTTTGTCTGCATTTTTTGAGCAGCGCTATTCATTTTGTACCCCTAGTACTGTCGCACAGCGTGGCTAGTTCTAAGCCAAAATTTCAACACCAAGGAATCGATGTCGTATCGTATTTCGCAAACAAAAAATGTCTGATACACCCTAATGTATATGCACACCTAAGCTAGCTGTGAGGAAGATTCCAATGATTCACGCTGAGGCGCAAATCTTTACAACTAAATCATTCGCATTTCGCATTATTCACTTCAATTGATTTGTAAGCCTCATCACCGGTGCCAATACTGGCAGCTATATTTAAACATATTCATTACATACAAACGTATTTACATGGCATTTATGTATGTATGTGGGTCGCTCGCCTTTTTTATAGGCATACATACTTACAGGGTCTAGTATATTGCATGGCAGTTAAATAAGTATAGGGCTAACTATAATATGACTAAGCAAGCGTATGCAAACGTGCGAATACACATAAATCCTATTCTGAAACTATAATGTGCTTAACATCAAGTTTCGTCAAGTTTCACCAAACGTCATTTGCTTAAGGAAAGAGCGAAACTGATCGCACCTTCCGTACGGAATCAGCTGTTTGTCCTCGTACGTATGTATGTACATATGTAACACATGCAGTGTTGCCGCATTGCAATTTTTTTACCGACATTGGTAATTTTTTTCTTTATTTATCATATTTGGTAATTTTGTAACTTATGTTTAACATGGTAAATTTTTCGATTCAGTCCTACATATAACACAGGTCAAAAGAAGTTCTGGTTCCACATTAGGAAGTGGGCCGTAAGCGTTTCCTTTTACAGAAACACCTGGTTACCCTGAAAGTTTCGCAAGGCGAATAGTTCTTCGGCGTTTCTAGGTTACTATAATTGTGTGATCTACACCAAACTGCTTGATAGTGGCTATTGTTATATCTAATTAAATGTGGCAACACTGAACTCATGTAAGTAAAATATAGCCACCTAAAAGTCTACACTACGTTGCTTATGCATTTGACAGACTTTTCGTTCATTTTCTGACAGTCAGTTACGGCAGCTTATTCATATTATAGTTAGCCATTATATCTATGGATTTATATGCAAACAGGTGTAGGAGAATTATGGAAAGCGTTGCAAAAGTAAGTAAATGTAGTGCAATTTTTTTTTTGTAAGAAAGCGCCATTGAAACTCGCGAGTTTGAGTTATGTGGGTGACTTTAAGCAGCTTTGATTATGCAGCTTATGGAGACTAAAATTTTCTCAACTGGGGTACATATTTTTTATGTACATACACATATTCACAGTGTGGAATTCATAAATTTTTTTCCGCAAAATGCCACCTAAAATGGCGCTGCTGACATCATTGCTGTGATTTTTTCCAGCATTGCACATGATTTTATTGTCTATTTTGAAGAGGCAAAATTTGCTAACCTCTAAAATGGGCAACAACATTTGCATTTACATACATCATTTTTCAAATACAGTATATTTTGCTTAGCTGCACATCCTTCTTTGCACGAAAAACTCGTGCACCTAACCGAAAAAGGCACTTAAGCGAATTTTCTTTACTACTTCAATGAGGAAGATATCCGAATCCCTATGAGACCAAATAATGGAGAAGCACTTATCACGTAGAAAATAATGCAAGCGAAATTTTTTTTCGAATGGTATCTTATTATCTATATAACTAGAAAAATTGATAGCCATTTCCGTTGTTCTGCGATATGAGTAAAATAAATAAAAGCTTGTAAAATTAGGTAATTGTAGGCCAGTGCAGGTAAACGTAATACTTTCTTTGATAATTGATACTAGTTGCACAATTTTTAAGGCAGCTATCGCCAATGTGCAGGTATGTTGAATGCATCTATCGGAGCAGTTTCCTTATAAATGTTAAAAATAATGTCTCAGATGCGCATTTTGGGGTAGGTATCTTAAATGTGCATTTAAGCATAAAGGCAGCAAAGCAAAATATACTGTATATGTACATAGACATAAACTTAATGACTGCGTAGTTAAATTTTCCTTTCAAATTCAAGCGTATTTGCCGCTTGTTCACAAACAAAAAAGTAGAAACATATTTCCGTGCCTAGAACATCTGTACATAAATAAATTCTCAAACATTTTAATGAAAATATTGTCAATAAAATATTCTGCAAAATGCAAATTGGTTGTGTATGATCGTCAGCGGTGCGTGAAGCAGCTGTCAGCAACCGCAGCAACAACAACAAAAACAACAAAAGCGCGTTAAATCACTTGGCATCACCGGTTGCAGAATAGTTGCCGCGGCAGGAATTGTATTTGTTTTTTTATTGTTGTTGTTTTGATTTTAAATTAGATCCGCAGTACCCAGTCATCTAAGCAAATGAAAAATGATTTAAAATTTATTTTTTGTTAATAGCGATTCAATTCAAATACATAATAGTCTTGCGCTTTGCAAATAAAGAAGTACAAAATTCATTTAGATTAAAAAAATAAAAAATACACTCCACTCCATGCTATGCGTTGCCTTCTTCTTCTTCTTCAATTCGTCACTCTTTGATTATGCTAAAACTTTCGTTTTGTTTTTGTGGATTTTTTGAATCTATGCGTTTATTTGCCGCTCTTAAATATTTAGTACGTATATTTTTTAAATTGTACTTAAAGTGTGTATTGAAGTACATACATACATATTTACAACCCGGAAGATCAGCACACATGCGCGAATATTTTTAATAGATTTGCGGCAGCTTTAGAGCAGATAAGCATTCGCAGACCTAAGCTGCAGTGTAGTTTGTTTAAATTGGAGCAGAGCTTGACTGAAATACTTATCAAAAGTGTAAGCGCCAAAGTATTATTATTATTATTATAAATATGAGACGATATATGCGTCCGGGTAGATTAGTTTGCTTTAGTTTAATTTTACGCAATTTTCGATTTATTAATTATGAGCACTCTCGGTTTGTTTCAGGCATTCAATGAAATATAGTACGTGTACATGAAGGGGTTAGAATCATAAGGGTCTATCTAAGTGATATTTTTTGAAAATATAAGTTATACCCATATTTGTATAGTTAAATATAGTGTTTATTTGGTGACAAATAGTAAACATATTTTGAATTAGTTAATTAACCTGCATTCATTTAGGTAAGAATCATTTCAAATACATTTACCCAGAATTTACAATAAGTAATCAACTTTAACCTTAATTATCTCAAAGAATTTCAGATCTACTGAGATCCTTTTGATTCTAACCCTTCATATTTGTAATTTTTCTTCTCAGCAAGCAGATGATCACACTAATAACAGTAAGGCATTGATACCACTTGTGTGAGCTCCCTTTCCCTTTAATTTAGTTTCCCATGGAATGGAAACGTCATTTTTTAATCAAGCGTCGGGTTTTACGAATAAATGTCAATAAAGTCGAGCTCAGTCAGTTATCTGCTGGAAGACATATAGCTTAAAAATTGTATATCGCATCTGATTCTGCAGTGGCAGAAGAAGTTGTTAATACTCTGAAATTCTTCCTCGTCCCTGCAACTAGAGCAGAATTTTTGTTTTTACGATGTGTACTATTAAGCAGTAGCCTGTATTAGTTTCACTAGTATACAGCAAAAATTTTCTATAGATGCCACTATCCAATCCCTATGTAGAATTACTCGGTGATTCCGAAAATCGAGATAATTTTTTCCCTATGGATAACTTTTCGAGATATTTGCAATTGACCGTTATTCAGTTTAAAAAAATTGTCGTTTCACTTAGTCACGTATATCTCTTACGAAACAATGGAATAATTGTAATACAAGATACGGGAAATGAAAGAAAATAAAATTATCCATAAACCGTATATATGTACATCACTTTTCGATAGCCCTGATAGTTTCTGGGAAATTATTAATCTTTCCAGATTTTTTGTTCTTTGATGGAAAAATGAAAAAAATTCAAGCTTCAGTTCCGTACGAAACTTGTACACTTCCTCTTAGTAGGCGTAGTAAATAGTTTTACCTCTGGCATCAGGGAGTTGAAGATTTGTGACCGCAAAAGTCGATACTCCTTAACGTTTTTCATGCAATGCCGTCATATCTTTCAGATTTACTGTGATGTCGAATGGACCAAAGTCTAATTGAACACACTCCTACAATGTAAGAGTAGATATTTAAAATTCGCTCAGTGAGAGTTGACCATAGAGTACGCCAGATTCTTTTAAAATTTTTTGACTACTACTTATTCTTTTTGTTTGACTCCATGATGTTCAGTTCCCTTCCATTTTCTAGGCCGCGGTTTCTGTTTGCTACAAATTAGTAACGCATTTCTGCCTTGCAGTGCAAACAGTAAAAATAACAAGTAAGAGCAGCGCTGTCTTCGGCTATGCCGAAGGCTTCATACCTTTCATGAACATCTGCAAATTTTAATTTGACAGATTACTGATTTTGAATACATCTGCATACATCGATAGAGGAGTTACATACTTATATAAAAAATCGCATCTAAACGATCAGAGGTATGGAAGATATACTTTATATGGCATCTAAGTGATTTTCACTGCTATGTGATCGGTATGTAAACCGGTAACACAATTTATTGGGTTTAGTTTCCTACATAAAGGAGATATATCGCAAAAACTGGTATCTGAACAATCAGTGCTATAGGAGATAAAGCTTATACAACATAGATTTTGACGATTTTCTCAGTAGACTTTGTATTATTATTTATAAAATATCTTGCGAAATTTATCGGTTTTAGCTGTTCAAATAAAGGAGTTTTACAGTAAAATCCCATATCTGAACAATCAGATGTATGGAAGATATATGTTGTAGTCACCCGATCCTTGTTATTTTCACTGTACGTATTCTGTTAATAATGAGTGAAAATGGTGCGAAATTTCATGTTCCTAGCTGCATAAATGGAGGAGATATGATAAAAGACCTCATATCTGAACAATCAGTTGTATGGGGGCTGCAGGTTATAGTGACCCGATCTTCGTTATTTTCACTGTAAGTCTTCTGCTGATAATGAGTGAAAACAGCGCGAAATTTCATGGTCCTAGCTAAATAAATGGATGAATTATAACGAAAAATCTCATATCTGAACAATCAGTTGTATGAGAGCTATAGGTTATAGTTATCCGATCTTTTTAATTTTCACTGTAAGTTTTCTGTTGATAATTATTGAAAACAGTGCGGAATTTCCTGTTCCCAGCTTTATAAATGGAGGAGTTATAACGGAAAATTTTATATCTGAACAATCAGTTGTATGGGAGCTATAGGTTATAGTGACCCGATCTTTGTAATTTTCACTATAAGCATTCTGTTGATAATGGGTGCAAGTGCTGCAAAATTTCATGTTCGTAGCGGCATAAATGGAGAAGTTATAACGAAAAATCTCATATCTGAACAATCAGTTGTATGGGAGCTATATGTTATAGTGGTCCGATTCTTCCGGTTCCGACAAATGATTAATACATTATAAAAATACACCCACCTACCAAATTTGATCCGGATATCTCGAAAACTGAGAGACTAGATTGCATACAAACAGACAGACAGACGGACAGACGGACAGACGGACATGGATAAATCAACTCAGCTCGACGTTCTGATCATATAAGTATACATTTTAATGGGTCTATCTCTTTTTGTTCTGGTACTTACAAACATCGGACCAAAGTTATAATACCATTTCATGCTCATGAAAGGTATAAAAACAACAGCAGCAACAATGTCTCAGGGTAGAAGAGACTGTGTTTCTAAGAAGAGGGGATGCATTTAGGGTGTCCCAAAAGTTACACGAGAATAAGCGGTGATTAGGACGAATAACAAAGCTCTGTCACCGTTGACGCAAAAAAAAAAAAAAATTTATAAAAATGCGTGAATTTTGGTACACCCTTTAAAAATTTATATACCTACGAGCATAATTATGTGGCGTCAACGTTTAAGAATTAAATTAGCTATTTAGGTAAAAATGTAAAGTGCACAAAACAATCAAATAAAAAAGGTAAAAAAATAAATTATGTATATTCAACGCGCCCTCTACAGAGACAATAAGAAACGCAATCAGCTTAACAAAGTAGCAGCGAAAGAAGAAGAAAAATCACAAACTAAAGCAAAACAGGCAAAGAAATCAACAAAACCCAATAATCGCATCAACTAAGTAAGTAAAAACTCACAGTTGCAACAACTCTGCACAAATGTTTAAAGAAAAATTACAAAAAATCCATAATTCATAAATAAACAAAAAAGTTAAAAATTTCGCTAGAAAAAAAGCACCCAAGGAGGTCAGTGAAAAGCATTTAAATTTGTAGCAATATTTTAAAAGTAGCAAAACGTATCTATTGTTATACTTATATTCATACATACATGCATACATTCACACGTATGCATGAGTACAAATGTAACCAAATGTTTTTGTTTTTGCTACGCAGCCATAGAAAGCAAAGTGCATGCAAAAGTAGGCAAGAAGGGGTCTCATCGAACAAATTAAACGCATAAAAAGTGTGTAGAAAAATTAGAGTAAGCACTTGCCCTAAAACTGTTGCTGCAGAAATATGCACTTACACACCCACACATATGCACACACATACATACATACCTAGAAATGCAAATGCATGCCACTGTCTTCATCGAGCCTCTTCATCATTCCGTTTTCGCAGAGTTTCCACCGCACTTAAAATAAAATTTATAACAGCACTTATCGCCGCATAACTGCAACAAGAACCAAGTGCAACATTAACGCCGTCACCGCGATAGTCTCACTGTCATAAACACAAGCAGCAACATAAAATATTAGCACCACCACCACCACCACCACCATCAGCACCAGCATCAACTCTCCAATCACTGATCTCTTTGCACGACTTGTCAGGTGTAAAAATTTGCATTGCATGTAAATCGTTGTCAACAAAGTCATCATCTTCAACACGCTTGTCATCAGCAACTCAAATCTAAAGAGAACCAACAACAGCAATACTAACGAGCGGGACGCATGAGCGTGGCTGTGTTGTGGGGGTAAAGATGACCACAGAAAGTGTTCACAGCTCGGTTGAATTTATTGGTTGAGAAGAGCGTCAGCGTCAGCGTTCGGGTTTTTGTTGTTAGTTGCGCTGTGAACAAAATGCTTTCATGGCATTGTAACTGCAACAAATGAATATTTACATTAGGGCGGATTGATTTTTTTTTAAATCGTATAGCAAAAACGTAAACTACATAAAATTCTCCGAAAAAACCATGTATCTAAAATAAAATCCTAATCCGCGCCTCTCGACTTGAAAATTTATATGGCCGCCTTTGCCAAAAAAATAAATGTTAGAAAAAAAGGTTTTTCCAAAGATAAATCGAATTTTCTGAATAAAAGTGTTTAGTAAGGTAGTTCTTTTGCATTTTATATTTTTTCTACACTCAAAAGTTTTTTTCATTGAAAAAAATATTCACCCAAGAAAAAAAATTTTCAAGTCGAGAGGCGCGGATTAGGGTTTGATTTTAGACCCATGGTTTTTTTAGAGAATTTTCTTAGAATTTAATGTAGAATACGTTTTGGCTATACGATTTTTATTTTTTTTTTCATCCATACAAATCAACCCGCCCTAATGTACATAGTCTCCCCGATTTCACTTGCGTCTTGACAGTGCGTTTTTATTGTCCTTAGAAATGTTGTATCTACAAATGGATTTAAATGACCACCAGTCAGAAAAACAGCAGGTGAGTGAAAATCGTAGATTCCATTTAGTTAGATGATAAAAAGTAGCAAAAATTAAACGCATTATATAGTGGTTTAGTTACCGTTGTTCCAGCGGAAAAATGAAAATTCGTTTCGTTGCTAAAATTTAGTAGCAATAAATATATCTATCGAGTAGGCGTACAAAAGGATAATAATGACGTTTACAGAAGCTATGACCGATAAAGATCTCGAACTAAGATATGTACATGTAGCTTATAATATCCATCCCAGGTCCGAGCAACATCTAAATTAGAAAAAAATCGGCGTGCTTCTGCTAAGAAAAGCGCCTCATAAAAATTCTTTTGCCATTCGCCTGCGGGCTAAAATTGCAGGCCCCTCTATTTGTGTTATAGCATTAGGACGCACACCAAAAATTGGAGGAGAAGCACGGTCACACACTTAGCAAAAGTGTAGGCGGAGAATAAGCATTTTCTCTGGTCTTCAATCAACAATTTTCAGCCATGAAAAACTAAATTCCTTTTCTCTAACGAATTTGTGACTTTAACATAGGAGGTGACACAGATGGATTCCATGTTAGTTGCTACATGGAACATACAGAAAACGTTCGCTTACCGGACCACTGTAGTGTCTTTCGAGCTGAATTTGTCGTAGTCACGACCAAAATGTATTCCGTCGAAAAAACTTTCTGTATATTTTCTTTGGTTTCGTGGAGAGTGAATTCTCTCTATGATCGTCGCTGCTACATATGTGCATAGGGAGTTGTGGGCTATCTACGATCGAGAGTAATCGCACATAATAGCTTTGCAAGTTCAAGCAACTGAGGAACGAGGTGTAATTAATTCCCGCTAATCTTCAATGTAAACTCAGAGCAGTTTACTCCACATCTGGTAGCCAACGCCTAAGTGCCTAAAACTTTCATGCTCTTCAATGTTTAGTTTTACGATCATTCATACAACAAATTCGTCATCAATAAGCATACGACGATTTTCGAAATCGCACCTGTAAAAAGCGAAAACATTTACAGTCACACACAGAAGTATTGTTCGTGGATTTTATACGATATTCCAAATTTGTTGTATGGTAAATGTTTTCCGTTATTTTTTGTTTATAAAAATATAGCTCATTCTACAACAAAAACCATGTAAGTCAAAGTTTCAAACTTTGGAAAAAAACTAAGGAAAATTCATAAAGTTTTCAACAAAATTTTAAACTTTTTACTAGAAATTCGAGTATCCCATTCAATTTTAGTGTAACAAAACATTTTTTTTTTTGGGGAATATGCTTAACACCTTCAGCGAAATAAATATTAAAAATCAACGCGATTTTTTAGGTCTAATAGACTATAATGCTGCAAACTCGAATTTCTTGTAAAAATTCTGAATAAAACGTCTGAAATTTTGATGAAAATTTGCTGAATTTTCCTTAATTTTTTGCAAAGTGTGAAAAAAACATCAAATCAAATAAAAAAATCAACGGAAAATGTGCACTTCTGTGGGTGAATTTACATACATTCAAACATATCTATACATACATACATACGTGTATATAAAAGTGCACATATTGATGTTAATGAATTTTAAAAAGGCAATGCGTAAAAGCTATGCATTAATGCGAATGTATGCCTGTATGTGTGTAGGTGCAAGTACGAATAATAAAGCAAAATTTATAAGCAAAAAAAAAAATATGCATAAGTGTATGTAGATACGTGCATGTATGAGTCATATCAATCAACTAAATAATGGCACGAGAAATGTTGAAATATAGCGAACATGGCATGGCATGAAAAAGGAAATAAATAAATAACAAAAAAAAAAAAAATAACCGAAAATTTGTAATTTATTCAAATATATAAAAAAAAAATTTCGAAATATCAGCAAAACAGGTATTGGGCGAAAAGCAAATTGTGAAGCTAGATTTGGGACAACAAATACGAATGCAGCTAACGAAATTTTTAAATAAATACTAACTGTGTATAAGCGCCTGTGGTATCAGCACTTAATTTTAGTGTTTGCCAGATGCGACAATAAATTTTTTTTTTAAGCAAACTCCAAGGAAATCGATTCTCCAGCAATATTTAGTGGCGCTGGGGCAGCCGAAAAGCAAACAATTACAGGTGTATACATATAGATATGTAATGCAAGCATTAGGACACTTGTTTATTTGACCAACAAAAACAACAATCGATAATAACACATATCGCCTAATATTGTTAATTGACGATAATTTGAACGTTTATTCGTTTTACATTTACTGAGCAAATTTTAAAACTTGTCGCTTCACTGTGTTGTTTGATTTTTTATTTTATTTTTTTTTTTTGAGGTTAAACTTTACTGAACATCAATATTTAGGTCGACGATGAGGTTGAATTTATACTTCAGAAATGATTTCGACCCGCTTTATGTGAATGTGATCGAGAGAGGAATGGTGATGAAGCGAGATGTGTAAAAGTTTAATTACTTTTTCTTTATTGGTTTTATTAGTTTTGGGTAATTCGCCTCAAGTGTGTTAAGTAATCGCTAGTGGCAAAATCCAGTTGCAATCTATTTTACTTAGTTTTAATAATATGTTGAAATTTGGTTTGATTAATTGGATTTTTACTATAAAATAATTGTTAACGAAAAATCAATAAATATAAAATAAATTACATGACTTTTGACGACTTCTGTTGCATTTAGGTGCCTAATTTAATCTTTAACTTTCCCACATCTTCTTTTTGTTATTTGTGGGCTTTGCCGAGACGAAAAAACTTCGTAAAACTCGTCCAGCCATGGGTGTTGAATCGAAGGATCATTCCAGCGGAGTATCATCGTCCATGAAAGCATTGAAACTTCGTGCGTTTCACTTTGTCCCTGCGATTATGAGGCCCGTATAGTTCGTCCTTCCATATTGTTCGCTACCCGACGCCCACAAGCCTCATTATTACTGTTCTCACCTCTACTTGGTTGATTGGAGGTATGTGAGCAATTTCTGCAACCAGCAAGGAAGAAGTGATCAGGGAACCAGACTTGGAACCTATCATTATAGGTTTAGTCGACAAGGATTTGAATGTTTAGGTTCGCAAAATTAAAACAATGAGTTTTGTTCATTGAAAAATTTGCACACGAGCAACAATTTTTAGGGGAATAGCGAAAAAATTCTAAATATTACCTGTTTTCACAAACTCTTTCAATAAATTAGCAGAATATTTTATAAATGATCGAATTTAAAGTCATTTGTTACCCACTTGAAATATTTGTGTATATCCACAATTTTTTTTTTTTTTTTTTTTGTATCAAAGCAGCATACAATCAATATCTGAATTGGCCTAAATGCAGCTTAACCCACAATGCATAGAAACTAACAAAACTAACAAGCTGTAGCTGTGAAACTTTAATCAACAAAGAAAAGCTCCAAACGAAAGCAAATAATGAATTTCAATAGCGTTCGCACACACAATGGCAAACAACGGTCAACGCGCATGCGCAACATATCGTTGGGCTATTCATGCGTGAATAGCTTTTTACGAGTACACAAATCAATTCCATTCAATGGACTACAAATACAAATTTCTTTGCGGTTACGCTTCGTAACTGTGGAAAGCTTTTAATTCAAAGGAATTTTTTTTTGCTTTAAAATACGACAGTTTTCTAACCCAAAAAATGGATAATTAAATAAGTACGTATGTATTATTAAATATTATTAAATATGTACGTATGTATTTAAAATGTGAAAAATTAAAGAGTTGATAATATTTAAAAGCCCATAGAGTTTACAACAAGTTGAGCTAATTTATTCAGCAAATGTT
This sequence comes from Rhagoletis pomonella, assembly GCF_013731165.1. Lineage (NCBI taxonomy): Eukaryota > Metazoa > Arthropoda > Insecta > Diptera > Tephritidae > Rhagoletis > Rhagoletis pomonella. The sequence continues at coordinate 2,748,796 of NW_023458555.1, forward strand.
TACAATTTTCACTTTTCATATTTTTCTTTTTAGACCATATTTCCAAATATGAATATTTATTAGATAATATCGCCAACTTACCCAATACCTTGCGAATTTGTAAATTTTGTTATTGTTTGATTTGTTCCAATTTGCGCCACAGCAGGTAGCCTTTGCTTTTATTGCATTGGATGTGATTTACAACGGGCCAGCCCGTTACATAAACGCAAACTACAGGTTTGATCTTTGCCAATTACACGAATACATAAATAATCAGCTTCTAATGGTTTTTGAAAGATTGCTGTGCAATTTCGTGGTCTTTTTCATTTTATGCTATATTTACATTCTCAGCCAATTAATCGCATACAAATTGATTTGTTATACCGAAGTGTTGAGGTAATTTGTAATTACATGTAGTTACCAGATTAATCAAGATTTGATTGTAGCGGGTGTTGTACCTAGACTTGCCATAATTGGAAAAAACAAATTATCGCTTCGAATGTACTTAAAGCTATCAAGCGATTCTTTTTGTAATGATTAGTTAATTACCTTAATTACTGTCAATCGATTTCACAAGCTAATTAGAATCATGAATTCCGACAGATACATGACCGTGCAGAGCAGTTTACAAGTAAACGAGAGAGCACATACGGCTCTAAAGAGGTTTCTGAGTAATGAAAAAATCTTTCCTCGAAGAACCATATGCTAGGTTAAGTTGGGCTAGGAGAGCGTGTATGCAAGGCGGCACATTCCTCTAAACAAGAAATAAAAAGGATAATGAAGACATTTGCCTGCTAAACCACATGCTATTTCAAATGAAATTGAGAAGGTTCAGGTGTTCCAACTACGGTATCTCTTACAAACTGGTGAAGAAGTGGGGCGCGAAGTGTGTTTGCCGTCTCGCCAATAAGCCGGACATAGAAAGTTGTCCATAACAATAATAGAATGGCGTTCATGCAATATTTTAGTGTTTGGCCGAGCTTCTCCTCCGATTTGTGACATGCGCCTTGATGTTGTCACACAAAGGGGAGGAATCTTCGATTGTACCCCGACTCCGAATGGCCATTGGATTTTTATGAGAAGCTGTTGTTATGACAGAAATAAAGTCGGAGTTGAAGCGCACTTCTAACCAAACCAATTATGCAAGCATATCCGCTTGTTTTTAACCGACTTCCAAAAAAGGAGGAGGTTATCAGTTCGTCGGAATATTTTTATTTTTTATTTTATTTTTTTAATTTTTTTATGTATGTTACCGCATAACTTTGCACCACGTCAACCGATTTGAATAATTTGCAACCGAAAGGTAGTGTCTCAGAGGTGGTCCCATATTAATTTGGTTTAGATCCGATCATTGGATCATGAAATATATAGACATATATATATTTTTTTAAGTCGGTTTTTGTTTTGCTAAAAATTACTTGTTTACGTCTAAAATTTGTATCTAGTAGGATAAGATTCCAGTGCCGCCCGACCTATCTTATTTTCGAATTAACCAAATGTATGCGTAGGTGGCCCTTTTTCTGGCACCAGGTAGGAAATTTATGTAAAAATAAGGTTTACCTATCTAAATTCGAATTGCAGGCTTTTATTTATGTTTTACAGAATATTGGAAAAAATCAGTATTCAACAGATGCCTTTAAAAAAATAGGGAAACTATCTTATATGTATTCTCAGTCCCAAATTTTATATATAATACTTAAGGCACTATTTGTATAGCCTTTGGGAACAGCCAGACCAATCCGATGGGCCCACACACAATAAAAGCAAATTTTTTGCATGAAATTTATTAGGAAAAATTATGTTACTCATACGGCACGCTTTTCATCAAACTTAGTAGGAAAACAATATCTATTTTTTAGTATTATTAATTAGTTAGTATTTAATTGACTCTCAATATTTGCTGTCAACATTTTAAATTCTATAGGTTACTTCACTTAGTTTTTATATATTTTTAATAATTTCGGTTGAGAAAAAAAATTGTTTGCCATTATCGCGCGCAGGTAGAATATACATAACTTATTTCTTGTAAATATTTTTTCCTACTCCGACCTACGTAAGAGCATAAAATTTCGCACCGTATTTCTTAGCACCTTCGGCAAACAATTGAAACTTTCCTCCAAGTCTCGGTGAAGTACCACCAAACCAGAGCTTCTTTTTTGTGCTGCTGCTAAATTACATATGTATGTGTGTGTGTGTGTGTAGAAAAAAGAAGCGTTGAGATAAGCACCTAAGCGTCCATACAGCACAAGCACTCTCAAGTCAAGTCAAGCTCAAGTGCACTTTCTTTGTACGCGGCTCAAGAGCAGTTGGTGCGCATGTGCGGAGGGAGACGCGCCTTTAAACTTTCATTTTCGATTGCGCTGCGATGCCGAGTGCCGGGTGCCGAGTGCCGCTTGAGCGTTTTTTCGTAATAGATTTCCCAGTGGTTTTGCTGCTTTCGGTTTTGTCTGTTGCATCTCGATGCGCGCTATAAGTCATAACAATCGGAAAAACTTAAGCGCACGCATACAAGTACACATTTACATATGCATAGGTATGCATCTATTTATGAAACGTGCTTGATTATATTGCAATTAAGTGTGACGCGTCAAATCTTCACGAGCTGTGTGGCATCCTCACTGCGCAGCGAATATCTACATACATACATATGTATGTATGTACATCAATAAAGATGTATGTATGTATGTATGAATGCATGCAATTTTTTCTTTTATTGCTAACAAATTTCATCAGAGAAAATGTGTAAAAGACGTGTGCGTAAGAAAGTATTTTTCTTTGGTGCTCCCCTTGCGGCATAATGAATTATCACGCACTCGATGTGCTTTGGCTTTTACACCAACAACAACCAACGACGATAAGATCAGCAATGCGTTGGCAGCAAGTGGCAGCGCCGAACTCGCGCCATCGCATCAGTGTGGCATGCGTCTGCGTCTGCGCATGCGCAAACGTCCGTTTAATTGAAATGAACGTAACAATTCAATGATTGGATAAACTGAACGGCGCAGCATTGAAATGGCCGCGCGGTGGCAAACTGAAAAGTCTGCAACAACGTTTGGGTTTGTGGAAAATTGTTTTACTGCCATTTGCCGACTTGTGTTGCACGCTTGTTACTTACAACTGTTGCAAGCAAAACATTGTTGTAAGATTTTTATTTTTTTTATTTATTATTTTCGCTGTTGTTGTGGTTGCTATTGCCGCTGTTAACATTTTTTATCCATACCGTTCATAACTTTTGAGAGATGTGAGTAGCATTCACTTTCATCGAAGATGTGTGAATTTTAAAAACAATACTTTTAGCTGAGCAAGTGTGCAGACATATACATAAATACATACATACATACATACATACATACGTATACATAATGTGCATTTGATTGCACCCAACTGTTGACTTTGTAAATGCTTTCGATTTCGGGGGGATTAAAACACACACACAATCGCCTGAGATTAGTTGAGTTGAAAAGCAAAAACAATTGTTGCCCGCACAAAAAGGGGAAATTCGAAATGGCAGCTGAGTGACAAAGCGCTTCAAATGAGATTGAAATTATGCGATTTCGTCTAAACGATATCAACAGTTATTATTATTATTTTTTTTTTTAATATTCGTTCCCTACAAATTTCACTTTTTCACTTTCTCTGCTACGCACATTGAACCACTGCTAATAAGTTTGTATGCGCATGCATGTGTGCATGTGTGTGTACTAATTCAACTCAAAACTTTGTTCGAATTTAGACAATTTTTTTTTTTTAAGAATACTTTGTTCAATCAACTTAATCAGATATGAGACTTTTTACTAGTTTTTAAGCGAACTTTTAATTTTTTCCTCCTTCGCATCTCTTTGGCTACACAATTTGCATTCCAAAGTTTCGCATTCCTGAGACCCCTTCTACAAAATTGATTAACATGCGATTTCTCGAATTCCTAAAAGGCGTTCATGCAAATGTGCCTTGAATTCGAATTAAAATTTAAGCTTCCTTTTATGAATAATGGGATTCCTAATTTTGAGTTGTATACATTTTTTTTTTTTAAATCGCCTCATAAGTGATCGCCAGGGCTTTGACACTGTCGCTATTTGTTTTGGGTGCTGAGTGGGACAAGCAAGAAATACTTAATTAACTCGGTGCATCGCTACATATATAATTGTTAAGCTTTTTTAAAAGTCAATCAAGACTAAAATAATCATAATTACGAATTCTTTAATACTGAAAATGTAAAGACACCTTCTTATTAACTAGAAATTTAGCAAAAAATTTGTGGCTTGAAGTAGCGTTTCTGTGCAATGAATAGCTAACATCAGACAGCGTGACGAAAGTGTGACGTCAAAAAGCTGCAGTCATAAAGCAACCGGCTCTAAATCCCGCTCAACCAAGGAACTTTTCTCCGACATACTTAAGTATGAGCAGTGTTGTATGAAATCTCCCAATCAGAAACAATCGGTATGACGAGAGTGCCGTATTGATGCAGTGAACGACCCCGTGAGAAGACGAGAAAAGTATTTTCAAGAGAAAGAAAAGACAAGCACGAACATGTGGGTACGAAGAGCTTGATATGCTAGCAGGAAAAACTGAGGCCCGGAGCTGGTTCGTGCAGGTACCAAAATGGAAATCTGGCAACAGACCGCCATATACATTCTAAATATTACTTTGGTAGCTCTTTTCAATGCAGAGAAACGCATTAAAATTCTATGCTTTTTAAAGGTAAACAATTTTCAATATGACATTTAAGGAGCCTAAGCGCAGTGCGCATGCCAAATTTGGTTGAGATCGGTCAAATAGTTTTTGAGATACACATACATATGTGATAAAAGTGGGCGGTGCCACGCCGATTTTCCTAAATTTTCTTGAAAACCCACTTCTTTGCTAAAGGGCGATTGTAGTATATATAAATTTTTAATAAATATTGATGAATTCCTTAGTCACTCTGCCCAAAAAATCTGAAAAACCGGTAAAATAAACAATATAAATTCAAGGCCGTATTTAAGAAAATTCACCTAACTTCGACAATTTTTATGCGATTGAAATAAATGCATTGTCAGTTTATTTAGAAATACATCGATTTAATTTTAGATAGCACTACATATTTTGAACTTGCGGAAATTATCGATGGTCCAAATTTAAAAAGTTAACAAAAATATAGCTTTTTTTATTTTACCCGATAAAAAATCCCTACAATCCAAGTCCGACAACAGATTATTATATACCATTTTAAAGGCCAATGGAGTATTCTAGTGAAATTCAAGCCAAATTTTCCGAAGAAACACTACACCAAAATAGATTTTAGATTTTAACGTAGAATACTCCAATGCCAAAACCGCTAAGTAAAAAAAAAACACAGAAATTGTAGTTTTAATAAAATGTATGTAATGTATTTATCAAACGAAATTTTTCTTTCTCAGTTTATAAATATGTAAATATATTATACACATCGTCACCTTAATTCACAAATATACCTTCATTAGAATTTTTAGAGTGTTATTACTAAAAACAACGGAGTTACATGGTAATTTTTAAAAAGCCCTACCTGTTTATGATATAATCTATTTTTATAAAATGTTTTTTTTTTGTTGCATCTCCCGTGAAATAAAAAATGTGTTGGTTAGGGCGTATGTGAATTAAGGTAACGATATATATGTACGTATGTGAATATATTTATGGGGATGAACACTACTCATACATAATTTCTTTCTTTTTTCATTCCAGGTAAGTAATATGCATTTACAAACCGAACTTTTAATTCTGAAGTGAACTCGTAAGTAAGAAATTTACTCTAACACTTAAATGTATCATTAAAAACTCAAATTTTAATAACAGTAGTCCGAAATTCATAAACGTCATTGCACTTTAAATAACCTCCGCTAACCGAAAGTCGTGTGTACTAGTTTTTTCCCCCTAAGGTAGTAGTTGCACTTGACCTCCAAAAGCGCTTACTGCCATTTGCCCACAGTTTTGAAGTGACGAAATAAGTTTGACATACAAAAGCCAAGTAGCTTTAATTAGAAAAGGGGGTGAGGAGTTTAAGTAAATATATATGTACAACAAAGAGGAGATTCAAAATAGAACTTGTATAAGCGGGAAAATCTTGTACGTAGTGAATGGGAGGGGAGTACCGGTTTCAGTGTTGTTTTCTCATTCAATATTTTGGCTGCGTTTAGGAGCAAATAAAATGCTTAGCACCCTTTTTGTGTTTCAAGTTTATTGAAGTGTTTAATGTTTGTTTGTTTTACTGCATCCAGTGAAAAAGTGGAGAAAGTCAAAGTGTCAGCTACGAAGTGGGGAGCGCGCCAATGAAGTCAAAACTAGCTTTGTGTTAAGCTTTGTCATAATGTACAACGCAGTGTTGTTTTCTTTATTTGAAAGCAGTCAATACAATAATATTACTTCTTGAAGTTCAATTGTTGTGGGAACAAACGATTGAAATTGAAATCGGAGAAAACTTCTGTTAAGACACATGTGTGTGTACAGTGACTCCCAAAAGTATTTTGCAAGTTTTTTTCCTCGAAATTCAAAACGTTTTTCATGGCATACTTTTTCTTGTTTTTTGTTTTGTTGATAAAAATATACGTATTTCTACAACGAAAGCTATGTACAGTGTGACCAGTATATAGTATGCTCATACAAGAACAAAGCAGTTTTTATTAATCAAAGCTGTATTTGGAAAAGTTGAAACGGTTACCAACTATAACTTGAAGTATAAAGATTTGGTTTAAAAGGCAAAACAAAAAAAAAACACTGTTAATTGTAATTTGGTGAGTTTTCCTTAATTTTCTTCAACCGTGAACCATTTTCGGTAATTCCTTTTTTCCTCGGAAACGTGGTACCTCAAGTGTGATCCAATTTCTATATAAGCAATAAATTCGGTTGTGATTTTTGCCTTAAAATTCCTTCTTATAAAAAATTAACGAACAAAATTTACCATGAAAAACGTTTTGAATATCGAAAAGAAAAATTCTAAATACATACTTCTGGTAATCACTGTATATACTTGTACACAATTATTCCCCATGAATGCTTCGTTTTCTCACCGCCAACTTATTTTTTTAATAGTTGACTTGTTTAGTCATTTGACAGCTGAATTGAGTTGTCAAATTTTACAAATCATTGCATGATTGTAGTACGTGTAATACTTATGCTACTACGAGTATACTCAGACCTAACTACATACATATGTATGTATGTAATTTCAATATGCCGCTCGTATCTCTTGGAACTTACATTCGAACCGCAAATTAGCGCACAGCTGTATTTGTCTTCCAGCCGCTGTGGCGGTGACAACCAAACCAAACTTGTTGCTGACTTACATAACTGCAGTTGCAATGCTCTGATACATTGTTGTTGTTGTTGTTGTTGTTGTTGTTGTTCTCACAGCTAGGTCTCCACGTTTGTCAATGCAAATTTATGTGACAAGTTGCTCCGACCGCCATTGCCTCGAAGATTTTGAGGTTCAATACGCGATTTTGCCTGGTCAGCGCCGCCGCTGGTCTTGACGGACGCGACTTGACTTGGTTCGGCTTGAATGCAGTATGTATGTATGTATGTTGGTCACTTTGTCTATTACTTAAATCGAATGAGCAGCGTGTGAAACAGTTTAGAGATATACTTTATGTTGTGCGTTGTGCATTTTGGCAAAGTGGTTTCACGGGTTGTCAGCCGGTAGCCGGTTTCGTGATTTCGTGATTTCGTAATGCAGCGCACGCATATGCGTCGATTGAAAATCCGTAATCCGTAATGCAGTTATGAGTTTCCATGTTTCCACGTAATCGCATTTAATGCACAGCAACCGCCAATGCATACGCGTTACCGTTGTTGTGCGCATGCGTGCCGCCGCCGCGTACTCTGGCAGTTTATTCAAATTAGTTGATTGCTGTTAGTGGCAATAAAGTGAGCTTAAACTTTAAGTCAAATTTGTAAAATCATTTTTATTTTTTTATTTTGTAAACTATTTAGCCAGTTTCATATCAAATAGTGCAACAATAACAAGACCAACATTAGCGGTGGCCGTAAGCTTCTCCGTTGCGCTGCTAAAGCGTTGACAGGCGGTGCCGTGGGAGTATATGCCGTTACCATTAACGCCATCGTTCCGGCTGTCTGTTGCATTGCAGCATTGTTATTTTCTGTGTTTGTATGTATGTATTTATGTTGCCTATCGACGCCTATCACTTCTTGCTTTTGGCTCGTCCGTCCTCCACTGCGTGGTTGTGTCACCGGCGATCTTGATTTTGTTGTTGTTGCTGTTATTAAGCTGCTGCATTGTTACACTTTGCTTGCATATCAGTTTGTTGTTGTTGTTGTCCTTATTTTTATCGCCGTCACTGTGACTTAATATATGCAAATAAGTTTGAGTTTGGAGTCTGATGCGATTAGCGAGTTGCTTGGTTGCTTGGTTGCTTGGTTGGTTGCATTCACGCGGGCGCGATTATGTCAGTTGTCAAATGGTGAGACCTGGGAAATTTTGTAACACCAAGAAACACAGGTATATCTATTTTTATACATACATATTTGTATAGACATTGACCAAGAGTTGATCGCTGCCAAGTCTAGCCAAATCACTCTCGCCGCTGACAGCAGATGAAGCGAAAATATTTATTACAAGACATTGTTTTTTATGCCTCTTAAAGTGTTTACTCGCAGCTAAAATTAATTTGCATCTCTTCGGCATGCAACACCCTTCAAATAAATCTCTTCCGTCGTCTACCTTTGCAATTTACTAGCGTTTTTAATCACTCTTCGGTTATTTGTACCGCCTTTACCTGGTACGCGTATTGTGTTTATAGACACTTGCACACATATATATAAGTAAATAACTATTTTAAACAGTAATTACCCAGTTTACGAATGCGAGTACTTCGCACGTTGCTCTTTGCGCCTTGGGCTTCGCGCATGCGCATGTCTCTATGAATATGTATGTTTGTATGTGCATATGTGTACACGAATTATTGTTTGTGGGCTATGCTAAGCGTTTGAAAAGTTGCAATTTTATGCAAATACCTTTCGTAATTTTATGCTAGACTTAATAACAATAATTGTTTGCCTCCTTGAAAACAAAAGTGCGTACAAAGAGACAAATACTTTACCCTCCAGTTTTGCGAAAAAATATTTTCAAACTTACATTCCTTTTTTTTAACATACATACATATATAAATACATGCAGTTGAGTACGGTATTCGAAGCAGTGTATTTAAATATTTGTATTTTATAGCGTTGCGAAAGTGAGTGTTTCCTTTCGATTTCAGTTGATTTTTTAACATCATTGCCGTTCGGCATAATCTTCGCAATTTCCTTTCAAATTCAAAGTGAAATTATCTTTCATAATAACATGGAAGTGCATGGGAAAATTTTTCTATTTCTATTGCGACGGAAAGCGTTTGATTTTTGCAGATATGCATATCGATGGTCTTCTGCAATAACGGCACAACTCAAAATTTAATATTCTTGAGTTATACAGCGGATTAGGTTTATAAATAACCAGTTTGTTTCTGTGGCAAATCGACATATGTATGCTTAGTTGTTACCAATCCGAAAGGAGACGCAGTTTTTCCATTTGTCACAAAACCGGCACATGTCTATCATTTATCGTGAATTTTGGCATAAATCAAAAACTGTCGATAGGATAGTGATGCTTTTATTTGAAATAACGACATTTTTCATTAGTTTCAGTTAGCTGCAGAGGAAATTCTCTGTATTATCCTCATCCTTCACATAAGACTTACACATTTGGTCATGGATGATGTCTATGTACATATATGCCGTCCTCATGGTTCGTATCTCGTGTGTTTGAAGAAGAATTTGTTTCACGACCTGCCTTTTCGGAAACCAGTTGCTTGTTTTGCGGGTGCCACTGTTACAGTTATGGCCCCAGTCTCACTATGTTTGACCCTATGCTGTGTTTCGTTCCCACTGGGCGCTCCAAAGAACCTTAGTCCGCCACAATGTATCGGCAGTCCCATGACTCGTTTCACAACGGATTTCAGCCTCAGCTTAGATGCCTGGATAATTCTTGAAGAGGTAGGAGCAGTTTCCAAGGCCTTTAGAGCAGCTAGGGTGTCGCTTAGGGTGGTCCAAAAACATTAAAGTCGGAATTGTTATGCTCTCACCCACTAGGATTGCTCTATATCGAAAAAAGTATACCCCCAGTTTTGTATTTTGAAATCAAAAAATATTTAGAGGTTGCTCAAAGCGCATGTATTTTGATATGGAAAAAAAACAACTTTTCATGTAAATGTAAATGGAATTTTTGAAAATCAATATTTTTCGATCGGAAAGATCTGGGTTTCTTCAGGATACTTTCAATAATAAACCTCAATTTTTTATTTGATCATCTTTTAATACTAACGATTTTTTATTCATTGAATTTTTCAGGGTTTTTGTGGGCTTTTGGCGGACCTATAAGTTATAGTTGCGATAAAAAAATGGTTAAAAAAACAATTGATTACTATTATTGGGAGTTTGCTGCAGAGAAATAGAGTTATTCGATAGAAAAGTATTAATTTTTAAAAATTCTATACCATTTCTGCGAAAAGTTGTTTTTCCTCATACAAAATACATGGAAAACTTTGGGCGCTTTGTGTAACCTCTCAATACTTTTTCGTATCAAAATAAAGTAATACGAGTTTATTGTTTTCGGTATAGAACAATCCTAGGGGGTGAGTGCATATAAATTCCGACTTTACTTTTTCACGTGTATTTTTGGACCACCCTAGTGTGGCTACATATCCTGATTTTATACCCACACAACTTTCCTCCAGATGCCAGCCAGTTACAGTTAGATTTTGTTGAAGTAATTACAGAAGTATTTGTAAGAGCTCTATTCGCCTCTTAAATTTATTTCCCTGATATGATATTTGGGCCAGTCTGCTCCTTTTAGGGGTTTTAGAGCCCTATTAAGAAGTTTGTTGAGTTGCACTATGCGACTTCCCTGTCACATTACTTTTAGCAGACATACTTCCTCAAAAGAAACAAGGTACTCGTCAACTTCCCCTCTTTCATGCCTGGTCCAGTCAGAAGACAATTTCCTGCATGGCAAATTGATTTGCTTAAAATTGATTTCAGTCATATCTAAAAGAGGGTAAGATGATCTCTTTCTTCTACCATGCGACCTTTGCACTTATTACCCCTTCCTTGCTTTATAGTAAAACTTGTATCGTATTTTTCAATTTCGGAAAATAATTAGCTTTTCATCTGATATAATATTGTTAATGGCTATGCAGGTCTCATGATCACCAGTACAAAGCGATGACCTGCCATTCAACATTTTTATTGCCACTTCAATCAATCCAGCCAATCAATCGCCCGCCAAAAGAGTGTGAGACGAAAAGACGCCTCATTGTGGGGCAATGACGTCAAAAACGTTTATGATCCACTCTAATATTCGGATGTTTGCGAGCAGTGTTACCGGATTTTTTTTTTTGAAAAACCTGTGAATTCCCAAGAAAACTGTGCTGTAACTTCCAGACACGAGTGGATTTTTGAAATTTGATTTTAAGTTTAATGAATTTAATCAAAGAAGAAAATGCTGCAGCTGCAACATCTCATTATCACTTAAAAATCTACTTACAAAAAAACCTAAAGAGATATCTATTTTAAGTGCATATTCATTCAAATCTGAGATTTTGACAAAACTGCAAGCTTGTCTAAAAAACTGTGATTTACAGTTAAAACCGTGAATATGGCAACATTGTTTGCGAGTTACAAGCGCAGCAACAACACTACGTTGTTGGTCAAAGCGCAAGTTCAACGACGAAGCCTTGCAGCAAGTGCAACAAATCGGCAGTGCTTTGCGGTTGTTGTGGGCAACATTTTGCTTTACTGCTCCTGTATGTAGGCACGAAGGTGTGTGTTTATGCTTTTGCACTAGATGCTCCGGTAAATGGTTTGCAATGGCATATTGCCGCAAATTGTTGCACAGATTTATTGACATTGCACGAGTACGACGTCGAAGAAGTTGCATCAGCGTTGATTATTTTCGGCACGGTTTGGCGCGCGAGCTGCTCTTCCCACTTGCACTGCTGCTGCTGCTGCTTTTGTTGATGCTGTTTTTCATGATTGTTGTTTGGCTTTATGGGTTTCGCTTTTAGTTGCGCCTCTCCGTCTTCGCTGCGCCATTGCTGCATAGTTGTAATACAAAAGAAGTAAGAGCAGCGCTGTCTTCGGCTATGCCGAAGGCTTCATACCTTTCATGAACATCTGCAAATTTTACTTTGACAGATTACTGCTTTTGAATACATCTGCATACATCGATAGAGGAGTTACATACTTATATAAAAAATCGCCTCTAAACAATCAGAGGTATGGAAGATATACTTTATATGGCACCAATCTAAGTGATTTTCACTGCTATGTGATCGGTATGTAAACCGGTAACACAATTTATTGGGTTTAGTTTCCTACATAAAGGAGATATATGGCAAAAACTGGTATCTGAACAATCAGTGCTATAGGAGATAAAGCTTATACAGCATAGATTTTGATGATTTTCTCAGTAGACTTTGTATTATTATTTATAAAATATCTTACGAAATTTATCGGTTTTAGCTTTTCAAATAAAGGAGTTTTACCGTAAAATCCCATATCTGAACAATCAGATGTATGGAAGATATATGTTGTTGTCATCCGATCCTTGTTATTTTCACTGTAAGTATTCTGTAAATAATGAGTGAAAGTGGTGCGAAATTTCATGTTCCTAGCTGCATAAATGGAGGAGTTATGATAAAAGACCTCATATCTGAACAATCAGTTGTATGGGGTCTGCAGGTTATAGTGACCCGACCTTTGTTATTTTCACTGTAAGTCTTCTGTTGATAATGACTGAAAACAGCGCGAAATTTCATGGTCCTAGCTACATAAATGGATAAATTATAACGAAAAATCTCATATCTGAACAATCAGTTGTATGGGAGCTATAGGTTATAGTTACCCGATCTTTTTAATTTTCACTGTAAGTATTTTGTTGATAATGGGTGCAAGTACTGCAAAATTTGATGTTCGTAGCTGCATAAATGGAGAAGTTACAACGAAAAATCCCATATCTGAACAATCAGTTGTATGGGGTCTATAGGTTATAGTGACCCGATCTTTGTAATTTTCACTGTAAGTATTCTGTTGATAATGGGTGCAAGTACTGCAAAATTTCATGTTCGTAGCTGCATAAATGGAGAAGTTACAGCGAAAAATCCCATATCTGAACAATCAGTTGTATGGGAGCTATAGGTTATAGTGACCCGATCTTTGTAATTTTCACTGTAAGCATTCTGTTGATAATGGGTGCAAGTGCTGCGAAATTTCATGTTCGTAGCTGCGTAAATGGAGAAGTTATAACGAAAAATCTCATATCTGAACAATCAGTTGTATGGGAGCTATATGTTTTAGTGGTCCGATTCTTCCGGTTCCGACAAATGATTAATACATTATAAAAATACACCCACCTACCAAATTTTATCCGGATATCTCGAAAACTGAGAGACTAGATTGCATACAAACAGACAGACAGACGGACAGACGGACAGACGGACAGACGGACATGGATAAATCAACTCAGCTCGACGTTCTGATCATATAAGTATACATTTTGATGGGTCTATCTCTTTTTGTTCTGGTACTTACAAACATCGGACCAAAGTTATAATACCATTTCATGCTCATGAAAGGTATAAAAATGAGAGGAAAAGTAAAAGTTGCAATGGATGGTGGTTGCAGGTTGTAGATGCGAAATTTTCGCTGCATCGATTTGTATCTATTATATGTTGTCGTAAGCTTGCAATTAAATGCAATTGCAGAGGTGACCAATGCAGCGGTTCAAAAGTTAGTCGAATGGAAATGAAAATGAGCGAATCGTTATATTCGTTAATGTACAATAGATACCCAAGTATGTATGTACATATATATATATATAACTGTAATAAAGCGAGTAATAAGTCAAAGGCTAGAATTGATTAAACGCTTTTTTATGTTTTCAATTGAAAGTTAAAATTATGCTGTTTGTATGAAGCAGTGGCGCATAAATGAGTTAGTGGGATAACTATGAACATAGCTGCTAGCTACAGCCTCGCTATACGGATTTGGTTTGTTGATAGAAATTAAGCGGAAATCTAAAGAAAAATAAGTCGTTTTCCTATCGTAACTTGCTGCCTGCTAAATAAGTAATTTTGTATAGGAAAGACTGCACCGTGTAAAAAAGTCAAGAAATTATTGCCAGGTGGAAAAATTTACTTTTTTCTAATTTGGCTAACTTGAAATATTCAAAGCCCATGAAAAAGTATTAAAATGGTACTTTCAGTTTTTAACAAATTTTGAATTTTTACTTTGATAAGAAAAGAAAGTGTATTCATGTCAAAATATATAGGTTAAAAAAAATGTAAAAAATCTTGTGTTTAAACTTAGTTGGCAATTGTACAAGTATTCCGTAAGATACGTATATTATCTAACATATATTTATATACAATTTTCATAAGAATTGTCAAAAATTCCAGTTTTTCACAAATTTTGATTTGTTTTTATATTATTTGTTACGAAAAAGGGTACTAAATTCGCCAAACAGCCTTTCTCACTCTATCGTGCTTCGTATGCTTCCAAAATATAGCCTTGAGCTAAGGGAGCGGAAGTAATTAGAGTGAGAATATGGCGCTGCCTTATTTAAAAATTTGCCTATAAGATTTATCAGAAAATAAAACGAGAAAGCTCTTTTATTACATCACCTGTTTATTTCGCCATGCGTCGAAACGAGCTGTCTCTACGTATATAACCTTTTATTATTATTTTTAATTTAATTTACTAAATTCGGTTAACAAATACAGGAAAGAAATAATTCTATTTGGATGCCATTTCGCAAAAACTAAGAAAGGTTAATTTGGCCAAGTCGTTGTTAGATGGATTTTGTAACTTTGCTAAAGCAACGGACGACTTGGGCACTCGAAAATTTCAATTTCACTATTACACAATAGGGGTATTCTCGCAGTCTTGCAAAGCCCTTGCACGGTGAACGGATTGCAAAGCTGTCCCATAGGAAACACGGTTTTCACCGCGCAATCCGTGCACTGTGCAAAAGCTTTGCAATACTTCGAGAATACCTCTAACGTTCATATATATGTATGTATTTACTTCACCTCTCTCATTTAAATTATTCTCATAATTGGCGTAAATATCAGGGGCCGTCATGAAAAATCGTTTCAATTAAAACCTCGTTTGTTAAATCTAAGGCGGAGGAAAGCTGGATCATTTAAACTTCCAGACCCTTTATCATTAGGATGAACTGTCCATTTATGGAACAATTTTTCATTTTCTGTGCGAGATAAGTTCGTGTCTTAAGTCTTTCGTTGACTTTATTTGCATAGTTATCGATCAGTTCTTTTTTGATTAATTTTAATATTCACACATTTCAAACTAATGGAACGCTAAGAGAAAAAATTTTGTTCTCCATTACATTCTTCGCGAATATTTCACATAAAATTTATTCCCGTTTCGTTTTCTGTCAGAAAGTTCCCTAGACTTTATTTGACCTCTTTCGTTTTGTTCTTTGCTAAGACGTTCTGGAGACTTTTGTTCCTATTTTGTTTTCTTAGAAATGTTCCCGAAAGCATTGTTCGCATCTTGTTGCCTTTGGGAACGTTCCACAGGATTTTGCTCTAATATATAAATATAATACTATTATGTATGAGATCGTTGTCGGGAACAATGTTTTTTTTTCAAAAATCCTTTAAGAAACCTTTGTTTATTTTTTTATTTATAAAAGACTAATTTTTGGTGGTATTTTCAAATCGATCTAGCTCACGTAAATCTTAATATTTTTCTGAAATAATTTGGTGGAAGTCTTCAAATATAATAGTGTTACGATTATCCTTGCAGAGTTGACGCATTTACCAAAATCCCTGGGTTCGTATCGCAGTATTGTTAAATAAACGCTCAAGATGACCAAATTACAGTACAATTTACTTTATTGTACAACAAACACTTTACAATACTTGTTTATGCAATAAAAGCAATTAACAATACTGGTTAACACTTTACAAAACTTGCTAACACAATTGATCTGAACTTGTAGCTTGTGACTTTTTTGCGCTGTAGAAAATTAAAAGTTGGTATAGACAGTACAAATATCAAAAGGAAAAAAAACTAAGGGGGTGCCCCGTTTTCCAGAATGAATTTTTTTCCCCATACAAAAATTGGACCACTCTAATATACATACATACATACATATGCCTGTATGTGGTGATATCAATTGTTATTATTTTTTTCGGCAGAACTACAATGCCCATTCATGCATTCACAGTGTTTTAATTTACTTTAGTATCTAATATCAGTTTTTTATTTTTAGTTTTTGCATGGCATAAAATTCGCAACACGTTTAGGCGGCTACGATGACGAGGCCGTCAACTTCTTTTTACGCTTTTGATTCTACCCGCAACGCCGACAACTTTTTTAATTCACTTCATCAAGTTTTTTTTATTTTTGCAGCATTCAGTTTAGTTTATTCATCTATGCATTCAAATGGCTGGCAAATGTGTTCAAATATATAAGTACATACTTATGTATGTATGTAGTATGTCCAGGGGCGCACCCAGGAAAATATTTTGGGAGGGGTTTATACTTCTGAAAGTTCGCTTCAGATAATATGCTCTTTAAGGTACATTTATGCAAGTTTTTTCGTAAATTGCACTTTATTTACATAAAATTAGCAAAGAACTCAAACATTTGTAACCGACTTCGAAAAAGGGAGAGGTTGTCAATTCGTCGGAATATTTTTTTTATTTTTTGTGTATGCTACCGCATATCTTTGAACCACTTGAACCAATCTCAATAATTCTTTTTTTTTTATCGGAAAGATGGTACCTCAAGGGTCGTCCCGTAATTTGAAAATTACTTGTTTAATATAAAGTTCTATAAACACAAGATGCGCTCAACTTTCAAAAGTAATACAAAAATTTAAAAAATTGTTTTAATTTTCATTTTCCTCAATTTCTGGTTTCTGGTTTTCGATTGATTTGATGATTTTTGGGAAAAATTAAATGGACTTTCATTTTTATTATTTAGGTAATTTTTGTGGAACGAATTCGAAGTTGGTAAATTAAATTAAATCTTCGAATCCTTGTTAAGTACATATCATTGGTAAACTCTTTTAGGCTGTAAGGTGTAAAAAACAACAGTAAGTGAGTATGCATTGCATATTTTTAGGACAATGGTTTCATTCGAAGTTAAACTTTTAAGAGCTCTCAATAAAAACGAAAAATTCATATAAAATTACGCACAAGAAATGGAATAGAAATTTTCTTCTATCAAAATTTCTTAAATAAGTGTGCATCTCCCAAGAAAAAAATGCTCGTATATTTATTTCTTCAAGAAAATTTACAGCAAAAGCAAAGTGCTTTTTGATAAAAAATATTTCTTGTTATTTTTCTTGAGAGCCGGCTTTAGGATACAGTTTGTATTTCAGGTTATTAGATGTAGGGGGGGGTTTGAACCCCAAAACCCATCCCTTGTGTGCGGTAATGAGTATGTCTATGGCGTATACGCAACCTGCAGTGGAGTGAAGGAGAGATAAGGTTCTCCAATCTGTGTGTGTCTAAATTTCAAAGGAGAGCTAAGGTAGATTAACCAATCATAAAACTTTTTTTACTGCATTTTTTATTTTGAAATTATGCGTTTGCATAAATTTCAACAAATACGTGATTCCAATTAATTTGTTTACTTTGAATTCATTAATTAGTTTTTTGCTCCTCCCCTTTTCAACGTAAAATTCGATTTATGGAAAAAAGTTTCCAAGTGCTTACCACCGATTCCAATGACGCGTGAATGCGATGATTGTTGTCTGTTTGGCTATCTAAATACGCGCCTATCTGGCATTGCAATACGCAGCGGGATAAGGTGTTGAATTGTTTGATTTTTATGGCAGGGTTTCTGCGAAAGCGCATAGCTCGAAGTGCGTGACCGCATGTTATTTCAGGTTTGAATGTCATACCCAAGTGAAGGTATGTATGTGCGTACCAATTTGTGTATAAACAGGTATGCATTTATAAAAATAATATACGTTCATATGAAAATACATACATACATATATACTATATGTACTTATGTAAATAGTAGTGGTTTCAAATTTTGTTTACGATTTCCTTGGACATTGGCTTACATTGCCTTCCATTTCTACATTAATTTTGTTATTAAGTATTTTATTGTTTTCTTCTTTGATTCGCAATGAAATGGGGTGCGGTTTCGGCAAAGTGATGGATGATTTGACGTAGCTGCACGTGTGACCCTTTTTCTGTATCGCTCTCCTGAGATCTGCATGCGCAGGTGTGAGTGCCCCGAGTGTAATATTACGCAAGAAAATATGTTAACAAAATTTTGCTTGCCCTTTGGCGAATATTTGGCTGATGTGATATGACTTTCTATATTTGTTATTAAATATACAAATTACATATTTACATCTAGCCGCAAGTGCAAGTTGTAAAAAAAAAATAAAACAATGTACATACATAAATGCTGCTTGAATTTATTTAAATTGTTACAGCTAGTTTTAATTTCTCTTCCCACAAAGTAAAATAGGTATCGCAAAAAAAAAAGATAGAAACTGAACATTTGTAATTTAAAAAAGATTTACTAAAAAGTAAATTTTATTGCAGCCATAAATCAGCAAGCTTATAAATTTCTAATCGTCACTAGATTTGAGGCCAGCTTGTCCGAGTTTTTGCGGTTTTATTTACAGATTAATTTTTTCAAAAATTATTAGATTTTATTCTCAAACCTGGGTCCATGTTTTGATGAGTTTGAAAAACCCAATTAGAAATCTTTCTTTGCCATTCCTAAATGGCACTAAAGAGACGTGCAATTTTTCGCATAATCTGTAACGCTTACATCACTTGCCACAACCACGACATCATTGGCAAAATACTACTCCAAAACAAAATGACATAATTAATCTTGTTATGCGTGCGAGAAGTTAAAAATTTCAAAGATGAAAAAAAAACGGCTTAACTTTCACTACACAGAAACGTTGTAAAGTGGCATGTTTACATATGAGTAAATATGCACAAATACATACATATGTATGTACATAAAAATTGTCTAAATAGCAACAAATTTTCACTGCTGATAAACATATCGCATACATACTTGGTATATGAAGTAATTGACGAGCTAGCTTCACACGCATGTCGGCATTATCGGTCAGCGAGTTGGTGAGAGGTGCATCTTAATGCTCGCACAGCACGCAATCGCACCTTTCTAAAGGCTTATATGTACATATATTTAATATTGATATATGCATATAACTATTGGGCTTAGCTGTGTCTGCGCATGCGTGTGTATGTATGTATGTGCGTCAATCAATAGCTTCACTTCATGCTACATTCGGACGTTATGCTCGAGCCAGCAACATATATACAGCTGTCAACTAAATTGATGACGTTTATCTGTTAATTTCTTTCGTCGTTCCCTTTAACTTTTCAAATCTGGTTATTAGCCATACATTACTCAATATATGGCCATTTGGTGTTAAGAGCTTACAGCAATGATTTAATAAACACAATTTTACGTGGTGCCAGAGTTGCTCAGATGGCAACATCATTTTATGCAGCAACACTTTCACACTGCGTATTTTTGCAAGTTGTTAAAAGTGATTTATTTGCTGATGCCGATTTTGATTTGCGCTCAAGACTCCGCTCGACGGCTGATCAGTTCGCTTCCTTAACAGCAAAAAAAAAATGGAATTAATTTAGGATTACGAGTATCTTGTAAATTAGTAAGAACTGCTTTTTGGTCTCGCATTTTGGTCCTTTTAAATCTCTCTCAATCCCTTTGATGTGGTTGTTGTTACTGGTGATATGCAAAAAGTTTGCTATTGTATGGCTGAAAGTGAACTTTGTTAGCTTCATTCGTGGTTTCTAGAACAATAACAACTGACTTTATAAAGAGACTTTTAAACCATGTTTCTTTTCAAGACCTCTACTGGAACTATAGGCTAAAGTGAGATACCCCAACCGTTATAAAATATATGACAAACTCGGTGCCAAATGAAAGTTATTCAGGAGTATTTCAACCGAGACATATTTTGGTGTTGCCACCTAGTCAAAATTTTAAAGTTATGTCACAATATCCGTTTTAATATTTTTTCTGAGTGATACCTTCTCCAGGTGCTTCATGTTTTGTTAAATATAAATGAACTTGCATGTATTTAGCAGATTTTTTCAATACCCACATAAAACCTATAATGTTGGTTTATGTCAAGAGTAGATACTTATTTTTCAATATATTGAAAATAAGTTTTCCTTTGAAAAAAAAAAAATTAGATCCTAGTTCAAAAACAACAAGTGATATTTGTATGATGCTTTAGTATCGCTCATTTACTTCAACAGTGTCATAACTTAAAAAAACCAAACTCGAGAGAAACGGTTTTAAAGTTTTGAATTTGCATACACTCCCATAGTTAAGGTGAATATATATGTATTTGGTTCTAGTGAGCTACTGGTAACCGATAAGCGATATGTATTCCACTAAATAAAATGTCGCTATTTGTGTGACAACTTCAAAGCGCACCCCACAAATCGGAGGAGAAGCTCGGCCAAACACTAACATATGTGTAAGCGCCAATCTATTATTATTATATTATTATTTTAGTAAAAAAATTTCACTTCTAAAAAAAAAAGGGTTTATTCAGAAGATGTGGCTCTTGTCAAAAAGTAATAAATATATATTTAATTCGAAAAGACGGTGCTTGTAAGATGTGTCGAATAGCTTTTTAAGTGAAATTTTTCAAGACAGAAGCTCTCATTTGCCTGACTTTTTAGATGCATGTACATACATACAATTTTCTAATTTTCATATATTAAGGATGCTTTACTTTTATTTTATCCTTATCCAGATATTTGGCTGTTAGAATGAGTGATGGTGTTTTGTTTTTGTAGGAAGTTTGATGTAATTCGCATTAAAAAAAGTTATGGGCATTGCGGATCGCATTGAAAATCATTGCCAGCGTTCGTCTCTTTGACCACTTTCTTGCGAATATTCGCCAATATCTCTGCTATAACTAAGGAGTTATTGCTAAGGAGTTTTGGTTTTAAGCTGGAGATTTATCCACATAGACATTTTTTTGTTCGCCTAGCCTCACAAAAAGGTTAAAAAGTATCAAATTGAACGATCGCAGTGGCCAGTTTACAAAGCAAATACGAGAAATTACGCATTTGGGAAATTTATCTTGTATTGTAGGACTTATATATATTTGATAGAATTGCATGGCATGTGCCACCGTCTTGTCCAAGTCATAACTTCAATCACAGACCATAATGTGCCATAAGACAGTTCGAATTCCTGACGACAGCGATGATGCTCAGACCATACCGTAACTGTCACTAATATACACTTTATTTCATTTTCGTAAAATTTTTGGACCATTCAGCGACAGAGTACCTAACATCAAGTTAGCAAGCAAACTAGTCGGGAAAGTAATGGTCTTTCAATATAATCAGGCTTTTGCTGACCAATTCGTACCAATTTCCATCTTATCCTACTGGATAATGAAGCTTTGTTGCAGATAACTGCGGATGTAAGGTGGCAGATGATATTCCCAACGCTTGCTGATATGAATGTAGTATGTATGTATATTAAGCTCTTACGTTTACCAATTGATTCGGCGCTTGAGTTAGTATGTAAACCACAATCAATTGTTAAATCACGAATTCGTTGTAGGCATCATATTTGAAGCTTAAATTAATTCAAACTTTCTGACTATTTACTACTAAAAATCTCTGGTTTGAAGCCATTAATATGTAATTGAATTTTGAATAGAGAAATTATAGTTTGCATGGAATTAATAACGAATAGCAAAAAAAAAATCACTACTCATATAAAGTAAAGGAGTACCGTTATAATCTTCATCATCGGAACTAACCTAATTAATATTGGACCACAAGTTGAGGTACCACCTTTCGATAAGAAAAAGTATACGCGAAAACGGTTCACATGATCCAAAGTTATCCGGTAATATATATATGTACATTAAAGAGAAAACCAAAAATCCGATGAATTGATAAACTCCTCCCTTTTTGCAGTCGGTTAAAAAATTAATAAATACTCAAAAAGAAAAAAAACTTTGTTTAATTTAACATAATTTATCCTTTTTTTCCACATTCCATTATTTTTACCCTGCTATTATGATCTCGATATTCGTTATTCCACCATCAGCCATGCAATTAAATGAGCACAATATGGCTTAGATACCTAGTTAGCGGCAATATTTCTGAACCAAATTAATTGCGAAATTAACTTTAATCAGCTGGCAACTTGCTACGGCATACATTTTTCCAAAGGAGGTATAACCCCGTAATAAACAGTTGGTAATAATATACGGAAAGGTGATTTCCACGCTATGAGTGCAGCGATTGTCTTCCAGCTATGGCTCTCTATGTTACTTACATTTTGAGCGCGAAAGATAAAAATAAATACAAAAATCTCTCTTTCCGCATAGTGCTGTAGTAATCCTTATCAAAACTCGCTTGAGGTCACTGAGCGTTTTAAATTCGAAAAATATAAGCAGAGAAATTTTAATAAAATAAGTACCAAAATTTGCTGGGATTATTAAAAAATGCAAAGAAGCTCTAACTCAATTGGAAATGCAACACAGTGGATGCTAACTCTGCGATAATTCGGAGCATGTACGATTTGCTGCTGGGAACGATGTATGTAAGCGCAATACAACAGTGACAAATGACAGCAGTTATCGCCATCACCAATGCTTGAAAGTGCATAAATAAATACACTCTATATTAACCAATGAAATACATAAATACATAAATATCTATGAATGCAGGTGTGCACTTTTGTGCTGTGTGTTTAGCGATAACTGCCACTGCGGCATGTTGCAATTGCAACATATAAATATTTATGAGCCAACACAGATATGAGCATTAGAAAATAGGCAATGTGGAAAATGTTAATGAGCAGCAAATAAATGCGAACACAGGAAGAACAAACGTTTTTGCCAACTGCCAACTTGCTGCAGTTGCAATGCATGCAACAAAAGCAGTTAACAGCGAGCGCAAAACAAACCAAATGAAAGTATGTACATAGATTACAACGAAGGCTCAAAGTGTGCGACGATAAAAAAGTACATACATATTTTATACAGCGGTTGGCAATTGTTTCGCTAAACTTTTAATTGCCGCTCCAACATGCTACTGGGGGGCACTTGCCTGTCGGCTGTCCGGCTATCGGCTGCTGGCTACCTCAGCTGGGTTGTGCTGTTGGTGGCAACATGTTTGCCCACCACCATTTACGTAGACACCGTTTTGTGGCTCACTTGTCACTGTTTAACGATGTTAGTAGATCAGATGCGTTTTTGATTTGTTGCTGTTTTTTGATGTGTTTCTAGCTCAAGCCGGACGGCGTTTGCAGATCCAATTGGTCGCGCATGTCAACAAATAATAAGCACACACATACATATGTAAATACATGTGTGTACAAGTGTGAATGCGCGCAAACAGAAACCTTTGATGTGCGTTCGGGTTTCTGCATTTAGTTATTTTATTACATGCAGCAGAAAACGCCCGCCTCGTTTTTGAGCGCAATGGCGTAATTTTTGATTAAAAAAAAAAACAAACCAAAAAACTTCATCAAGTTTGCGCGAGTTTTCAAAGCAGCACATTTTCATTCATTCATTCATGCATTCAACCACATTACTCATTCATATTTATTGCTTTTTTTTTTTAAGTTTGTTCGTTGACGCGTGAGCCGCCTGCTGCTTTGAGATTTACCCACTTCGAGATTTATGCGTCGGCTGCGAGTCTAAATACATATGTATGTGGTTGGTGCGTTGGTAATTTTACGCAATAGCCGCTAGTAGTTAATTGCCTTTTTGATAATTTTTTCCTGGTTGCTTGTGACGGATTGACTGTTGGACGCAATGAGTTGAGTGACGGCATTTATCAGCAGCGGCATGCAGTGACTGCAATTGCATTCGATCGAGGCTTTCTGCTGCAACAGGTTTGACCAAAGTGGGTTTCTAGTACCCGCTTGGCAGCTAATGAGGGGTCATAAACGCTTTCGTACACAAGTAAGTATGTACATATGTATGTGCACTTGTGTAATTGGGGTCAGCACAATGTCGATGTTTGCTAATAAATGGCAAGTCATCTGTTTTGTTTATATAATTATGCATCTCACCGAAAAAAAATCATAATTTTCAATAATTAAAAATACGCGGAACTAAAAGTGCTCGTAGGTCAATAGTTTGTCGAAAATCTGTTATAGCATATTCGGGAACACTTACTAAAAGAGTGTTGGAAAATCTTATAAACTCGATCTGCTTATACACACAAATGTATAACTATCTGCCTATGTACATATGTATATAAATGGGCTTATTCTATGCGGTATTTGAATTTAAATATCCCTTTAAACTGCTTTACTACAGTTTAGCACATTTGGTTAATTTTGAACAAAACTGGTCTTACAAATTTGCATTGGCCCCTTGGACCCTACTTTTGCGAAATGGTCCTTTTTCTTTTTAATATTTTTATTGATTGTTTATTAGGAAAAATTGAAAAAGCAACAAAGTCTAAGCGGTAGATCACTACATCTATTTCGGAGATCACTACATCTCCTCATCAGACTTTTTTTTCCCTAGACTTCAGCAGGAATCGACCTGCGTAATCGATGTGCAAAGTCAGAAGCGTTAACCACTGAGCTATGTACACCCCGTAAACTCTTGTTGTTGTCCTTTTTCTAATCTATTAAATATCTAATATTTTATATTTTGTTATATTCAACAATTTTTATTGAGCTTGAGGCCGTTTTTAAGTGAAAACTTATTGTGGAAATGCAACAATAATTTGAAAAAATGGTGGAAGTGATAGCTATTTCGGAAATCACCACATTTCCTCATCAGACTTCTTTCAGTAGGATTCGAACCGATGATCCCCCTGACTCAGCCAGTTGCCTAAGCACTGTGCTAAGTTCGCCTTGTTAATTCTTCTTGCTTTTTTCCACTATTTTATTGGTTAAGCCAACTACAATCAAGCGCAGCTATTCCGCTGCAATTCACACTTGATCATGTGGTTGTTGGTTTTGTTGGTTTTTGTTAATATTTCTATTATTAGAATGTTTAACTTTTAGGTGTGCTCGTCCTTAAGTTATTTGTTTTTGTTACTTGTTATTTTATTTTATGTTTATTTTCAATTTTAATAAAAGTTTTGAAAAGCGTTAAAAAGTAGTACTTCCAGTTCGTCTCATTTAACACTGAACGTTTATTAGTACTGGAAATAATCGATAAGTGCACACTGCTAAGAAAATTTAAGAACTTTCAGCTTTTGAGTTTTGTTTGTATTTTAAGAGTGTCTATTAAATTGGACATATATAAACTGTGAATTCCGTAATGTTCTTTGATTAAAGCAAGCAATATAAGTATTCTGAGTACGAATCGATGCTTCAAAGTTAAAATGAAAATTATTGACGTCCTCCCATAAGTATACTTACAATCACATCACCTGCCAAATATAGTAAAACTGCTTTTTTAGTTTTTTCTCAGACGTCAGGATTTTTTTTGAAGTACTTTGAAATTTCAAAAATTAAATTAAAAGAATTCGGTTCAATGTAGAAAAAAGTAATTTTTTAGAATTAAAGCTGATCAAATTTTTTGGTGCATAAGGACGATTATGTGTTGAAAATATCATTTTAAAATCGTATCCTTGTGTATCCTTAAAAAATTTGGCAATAATAATTTTTGAAAAAAAGAAGTTCCACATTCCAACTTAATTAGCTTAAAGAAATAAAATTAATTAAAAGGGTATCCTTCAATACTTATTCGTCCCTGTGAACCAAACCATTTTAATTTGTTTAATTTTTTGAATACCTTTTGAAGGTAATCCTTTCCTTTAAAAAACGCCTGACGCTAGAGAGAAAAACTAAGAATGTAGTTTTATTATATTTGGCCTACACTTCCGAGAGTATATTGTCCATCCATGTGTTTCGATTTTTTTTTTTTTGTTTTTGTCGCAAGTTTTCATTCATATATATAAATGTAGTTATGAACTTTCAAATAAAATTTCCTTCTTATCTAACAGAGACGAACGAAAATTGCAACTGGCACCAAATATAATTCAGATAAAAAAAAAAATTATCCCGAAGCTTTAATAGGATGCAATAAAACAAAAAGTCAATTGCATTGATTTGACTACAATTTGGGTTCAGTGCACTGTCAAAGAAACAAAAAAAGCACAGCTGAATGCAGAAAGCATAAATGTCAAACCATTAGATATTTCTGTACAATAGAGAGGTAGCCTGCAGCGGCGTAAAAAGGCGAAGGAGATAATTGAAGAGATCTGTACAAACATTGCGGGCAATTTGCCATTTTACTATTTCCTCCATCTACCGCCTAATGACACGATTTACCTAAGCACCTACTTACGGGAAAAAAATATAAAAGATATTTTCCCAAATAGTTGTTCATAATTAGGAGACCTCGATGCGCGGGGAGAGAATTTGCGACTTTTACGCATTTAAGCGGCTGAAATTCAGAGTTTTTTTTTTTGTTTGGTGGCTATGTATTTTGATGCAGTGGTAAACCTGTTGCCAAAATCAAGCAAACAAACTAAATCTGCTGCAGTCAGGTGAACAGCAAGAAAGGAGAAAGTTCTTGTATCTTTCAGGTTGTACTGGCAGCAGGCAACAAGCGCACAAGTCCACCACCATGCAGTCAACGGGCGAGCAAAAGTGAAAAAAACAACAACAAAAAATTCCAAAATAAAATTAAGATAAATGGAAAGCCAGAACTCGATTGGTGCTGCTGTTTGGTACTTGCGACTTCTGCCGTGTTCGCTTGGAAGTGCTGCCATTACTTTCGCTTTTCGCTTTTACAACAACGCCAATTAGCTGGTTTTGGTCCAGCGAAAATTATGTATGAGCTGCTGCGACTCACAAATGTACGAGTATCTCTGCAGGTGTGTCTGCTAGCAGCTAGCTGATGGCGGTTTTGCAGTGCAAGTGTTTCAAAAAGAAGTTTAGCGCCCGTAGAGCGAGGTAAAATACTAGTACTTAGTGGTTACAATTAAATATTTTTTTTTTGGCTCTTTTGTTGTAGTAAACCCGGATGAAGTTTAATGAACATCATTACAATTTAATGGCCAGTTTAGCGTATTTGGAAGTATTTTTGCATATGCCTCGACAATGCTTGATTTTTCTTATTATACATACAT
Organism: Rhagoletis pomonella; assembly: GCF_013731165.1. Lineage (NCBI taxonomy): Eukaryota > Metazoa > Arthropoda > Insecta > Diptera > Tephritidae > Rhagoletis > Rhagoletis pomonella. The sequence continues at coordinate 2,775,942 of NW_023458555.1, forward strand.
ATCCATTTACCCGTACGTAAAATACATTTGTGAAGGGTGGAATAGTGCATTGAATGCCTTTCGGTAGCATCTCTTGCACAAAAGGTGAATTGGCATTCATTTTCATGCACTGAAAAAGAGTTTAGGTACGTCCACTTAATTCGTTACATTATTTTACATTTGCTAACTTTTTTCTGAGCATACTAAATCTGTAAAACTATAATTTGAAACATTCATGGGTTTTCAGTATACTGGGCCTCGAGCTTTGAAATCGAATCAAAAATAGTTATTCAAAAACTCATAAATCTACAAAATCCTACTTTCTGACCTAAATCGAAAGGTCGCGACCTCTAAATGACCTTTAAAAATCAATAAAAAGAGGCAATTATATTTCTCATAAAAACGAATAAAATTAGAGGGTCTTGAAAAAAAATAAAAAAAAAAAACATTTTCGATGCGTACCCTAATGTCGGCGGCGAACGCAATGTTCTGGCGTTTCACATCACGGTTAAACGTACAGCGAAATAAATTTGAAGAATTTTTTCCTCTTCACTCCCTGGCTGCAACAATGATCCGGTTGGATTGTGAATCTCTCATTCAAACTGTATAGTATAGCTCGTGACAATTTCATAGTGGCTGAGTGTTGTTGTTCCACAGAAATCCAATACACATAGACTTATGTATTTCGGATGAAATACCTTAAATGCCTTATCAAGAAGCGCAATAGTTCTGGTGGTTGATTTAACGAAGGTCATTTGAGATTGACCCCTGGACAATTCAACCCAGTAATATTGGTAAATCATATCCATTGGGCCAGTCGGAAAACATGGCAGTTCGACAACTCAGTGGTGCAGCAGTTTGGCGTAATCGGACATTCACGACATTTTCTCTTACTGGACGTTATTTAGAAATAACTCGACTTCAGCTTCAAATGGCGGCTCCTTTTTGTAAAAGTATTTCCCTTACCATTACTAATACATATCCCGAATATGAGAAATTTGCATCATAAATACGAATTTTTAGTAATAACACGACTCCAGCTCCACCTGGCGGGTCAAATTGTCAGCTGAAATTATCCAGAGATCCCCTTAAACACACACAACGCCCCATTTTCAAACAGCCCCACTTCTCTGAGTATGCCATTGCTTTCATATATCTCAATACCATGCTTAACTTTTCAACCTTGGCAATTCTGCAGAGGTGTGCGAAATTTCAAAAAATCGGTATAGCTGTTCACGAGCTTTGCGAACAAAAAAAAAACGGCTTTCAAAATATACATTAGTATGAATAGATAACCCGACTCCAGCGCTCCCTAGCTGAAAAATTTTTTCGCAGAGTTGTTTTTCTTCTTCTTAGTAATAAGTCGATCCCAGCGCCACCTATCGGCGTTTTCTCTCCGTAATATTTTTCCTTGGGCAAAGACAAACACCACTAAAACAAAGTCTACTTAAATCGGACAATCCGAGTTATGGGGTCATACGTTTAGTTTTATATATATAGAGATATAGATATAAATTTTTAAATACTTGGCAACCCTCTTCAAAATTATTACCTCTGGTTAAGAGTACATTAAATTTAATTAATTAAGGCATTTAACTTTCATTCCCTGACTGCAAGCCTATCAAAAAGCTTTTAGTTTTACATCAAGCAGTGAAGATTTCCTTCAAAATGGTGTTTCAATAATTCTATTTGATGAAGTATAATGGAAGATATGGCGCTTTATTGAGCGGATACAGTGCTTTCAGCTTTTTGAAACCCCATTTTTCGCATGTACGTGAGCTTCTCCCCTTCAAAATGAAAATTTAATGAAATATTAAATGAGATGTCATTTGGTAAGAGAAAAATAGTTTTTAGAAATAAGTATAGAGATATTAATAAAGAAACACATATACTATTTATGTACATGCTAATTATAAATATTATATATATATATGTATATTATAAAAAATCGATTGAAAAAATATAAAAATCTTACGTAACGAAAAAGCTTAGGTTTTTTTTTTTTATTTGCAACAATCGACCACAATTGGTACTCCATTACAGTTAGGTTTGCTTTAGATTTGTTTTTACCAAGTACGCGTCCACCTCCAGACGAGGAAAAACAAAACTGAAAACAATTCGCCATACCACAATGCCGTAACGAAGTTGTTAGCAATAAATTAAGTTCGAAGTGTCCAATGGCGTTGAATGGGCTGACGGCAGAACACCTGAGCAGCGATAGCCGGTAGTCCACATTGCGGTCGCTGCTTCCAAGCCGGCAATATGCTGAAAGCATATCAATGCAGTGCAGGGAAAAAGAGCTGCAATCGGCGCGGCAGCCATTGAGGAAGCATCTTTGCAAACTACAAATGTATCTGTGTATGTACATATGTGTGTGTTCACATAAATATTTATACCTGCATATGTAGCCGAAGAATGAAAATGATCTCCGCAACAATGTTGCAGTTTAGCAACAAGTAATTTATTAAAAAAAAAAAAACAATAAATGCATTGGTTTTGCTCGCCACTCGGTCTTAAAAATTTATATTCTTGCGCTCGTTCATTGTGTGACGAAATTCTGGTTTTTGATTTCTTGGTTTTTATTTTTTGTTCTCCCTAAAAAGCTTCGTTGACAATTGCACAGATCCACAAGAAAGCCAATGAAGTGCCGATTTCGATTCGCTCGAAAGGGTCGTTCCACAGAAGCTGTGATGTGCAGCTGTGGTTTTTTTATTGGAGCAGCAAAAATTGCAACCGCAACAAGTGGGGTACTTCAAATGAAGTCTGTACTGTTACGAAATACTCGATATGGGTATGTGGGTTTGCGGGCCACTTGTGAAACGAGAATTTTTGTCTCAGCTGAAATTTTTCATAGCAGAAGGTGGCTAAACCTTCGAAATAAAGTTAAGTGCATAGAAATGATATTGACACAGCCAAGTCAAAGGAGTCGTTGCCTTTGTTATTTGTGCAATAAAACTAAGAAGAAATGAACATTTACCTGTAGGTGTGGGAAAGTTTTAAATATCGCACAAACATATATATACATATAAACACATACACATATCTATGCATGTAAAAACATATGTGTATACACACAAATGCTTATAAATAGTACAATGTTGTAAAACGAAATTTCTATAAACTTCTCAAAAATTGTGATGGCATAAACTTTTGCTTGTTGTGCGATTGCACTTTAATCTGCACAATTCAAATACAAAACGCGAGTCATGTTCGACTTGCGCAAATACATACATACATACATACATACCTCTACGGGTAAGCCTCAGAGGCATTCGCATGACTATATCCATCTTAATTTATGAATATTTGGTACCCATGTCATATTGACAAAAAAAAAAAAATATTTCATAACTGACGTGATATTTTTGGAAATACAAAGGAAATGATGAGAAAGTATACATATGTATGTATGTTTGCGCGAGTTTGTGTGAATTTTCGGGTAATAAGTTTAAGCGTCACAATTCGCATACTCCAATCAAATTCGTGTTAAAAAATAATCACGAAAATCACAAAATCGTGTGTTAGTGACCGTATGCGAATTGGATGTGAGTCTGGAAGTTAATTTTGTGCAAAGAAAGTAAAAAAAAAAATGTTGTAAAAGATTTTAAAAGACGCATCATCCTTACAAACTATGTAAATCAGATTGTTAAAAAAATTTTCTTTACAAAATAAGTTTCATAATTCAATTATAATAAGTATGTATTGGTTTAAATTAGCAAACAAAAAAATTAAATTGAAGTAATGCAGTCAAGCTGCCCTGTGGCTCGAAAGTCGCAGCTTGTCACAGCAGCCGTCGCAGTGATAAAGTCGTTAAAAAGGATCACCACTAGTTGGCTACCATGTATGAATAAATACTTCCTCGTTTACTGAGCATTAACCACTAACGGAAAAAGCAACCACAACCAAATCTAGTACTTTTTTATCTCTAAGAAAACTCAATTTTTTTTTACCAATTTCCGCTTTTTGCTCCACATGGCGTTGAACTGCTGCTGTTCAAATATTTTTTGCTCTATTAAATTATAGTGGCTTTGATTTCAGAGGATATTACTGAATAGCGAATATAAATAGTGACATACAGCCTTCTTCTTATACATACCAAGTATTGTTCTCGTTGTCCATCAACGCAATCGTTGCATTTTTATATGTACGCTTAACCGCATACATACATCCGCATGTTCATGTCGTTCATAAGCAAAAATAGCCATAGATCTGTTTCAGAATTCCTCGCTCGAAAGCTCACTCATCTTTTTTTGTCATCGTCCCCGATTCTGTCCGTTGAGCCCAAAGTAGCACCTGCTGATAAGTGTTAACCTTTGCCTGATCCACAGGCTGACATTATTGGTAGTGTTAATGCTGAATCCTAGGCAGAAAAAGTCCTTCTCTATTTCGACCCTCAGCAGTGACATGTGTCCCAATACTTGACTATAGAAGAATTTGTTTGCTGCCAGGATATACTTTGTCTTGTCCTCGTTTATCGTTAGACAAATCTCTTTTGCCTTCTTATCTAAACTGTTTGGCATACGACCCTGGTTTGAAAAAGTCGCAAAACAGCGCGAATAAGTTCTGCCAAATTTGGACGGACCCAAAATAAAAATTGTGCTTTACGCCACTCTACATAGCCGTACAAGTTTTGCGGATATGCGTTGTAAAGGAAGCTTTTCGCTGAGGTGAGAGGTGGCCGTAAACTCGACTAAAAAGAAACAGCGTCAACTCGCTTATTGAAATATTTCGCAGAATTTTCTGTACGGTGAAAATCCGGTGGAGTTTCTAAGCGTCAAGCCACACGAATAGGGTCTAGTCAGTTGACGAACCTCAGTTTTTCGCACAGAATCGTTGGCAGGGCCTTGTAGGTCATATTAAGAAGGCTTATTACGCAAACAATAGGATCTCCTTTCTTTTCTAACGGTATATTTGCGTTATCCAAAACCCTGTGCACTTATTCGTGATATGTTCTGTTGGCTAACATCGCTTTTGTTATTTTTCGAGGGACTCGACGAAAAATCGTGGCGAATTGAAAATAATTGCTACACGTTTTATTTGAAAAAAAAAATCTGTTCTAAACCTTTTTATGTTAGTTTAAATTAGTTTAAATTCTATGTTTATCTGGCAGACACAATTTAACAACTTCTTAGAGGTCATCGTCCTTCCGTTCAGTAGCAACTTTTCTTAAAACTGGCAATTTGCGTATAGTTTAACAAAAGATAATTTATGCATTAAAACCTGCAGAATGCGTAAATGCCTAGCCATTACTCTCTGTCCATTATAGTGATTCAGCGGATTAAATTACAAAGGTTCTGCGGAAAACTTTCATAGACTTGCTAGCACACATGTGTGGGTATATGCGTACACATTGCTTATGAATGTATGTTGAAAGCGCGTCCCTGCAGGAAAGTTTTGCGCTACTCAGTATTTCAGTGTGAAAGCCTTTAAAAACGAAGGAACTTTTCTTGCATACTGCTGGCCAATTCAAACGGAAGTTACTATGCGGAAGTATAAACGAACATATGAAAACTTTTTCACTTTTCGAAAAGTTTAGTTTAGAACCTCCCGTATTCTACATATTTACGAGTGGCTATGTATTGCAGAAATTATGAGCTTAGAGACAACTGATACTGCTTGGACGGCAAAGAGTATTAACGAGAATTAGATATTCGCCGATTTCTAAGCAGGGCATATTTATAAAATTCTATTGATAGAAACGAGAACACAAGAAACAAATCTACCCAAAGGACTGTTTAAAAAAGGAATCGTGGAAAGAATTAAGGACCTACATATATAAGGTCACTAGTTCGGAAAGCTATGCCAGTTTCTACTGGGCGTTACGTATGTATGTTTTATGTGCATAAAAATATATTCACAGTCAAATACTTATGCAATAAGCATAGTTGGTTTGTTGCCTATAAAAATCGTTGTTAATAATCAGTTACAATTACTAATGTGTTATTGTTGTAATAACTCTTGGCAAATGTGCTTAGAATCTTTAATTCAGCAATAAGTAACAAGCCACGAAGAAGCAGTAAAAAGTAATAAGAAAGAACGAACAGGAAAGCAAGAAAATGTCAAATAAAGCGAGCGGCAAGTAATGGACCTAAGCAGTTGTTGACTAACCGAACAGCGCCGGGAAAGCAGGCGCGCAGACAATTTGTATAGGGTTTTGTTTTTTCCCCCCTTTTTTCATGTACCTAGCATCAAATTATCACCTCAAATTGATCAACCGGCGTTCAAACGTGCTGCGCATGCGCAAAACTTGCCGCCAATTACTTACCAGACCCATGGCTATACATATCTATTCACATACATACATATGTAAATATATATATTAGGTTGCCCATAAAAAATGTTTTTTTTTTTGGAAATTTCAGGACCCTATTCGCTAATTGTAATTGTTTTTATGAGAAATATTATTGCCTATTTTTAAAGGTCCGACCTGTCGACATTAGGTCGGAAAATACGATTTTGTTGATTTATGAGTTTTTAATGACTATTTTTGATTCGATTTGAAAGATCGAACAAGATCTGAGAAGAGGATATATAGGCCTTTAAAATGGTACATAAAAATCTATCGTCGGACTTGGCTTGTAGGAATTTTTTATCGTTGGAATTTTATGTTTCTCTTAATTTTTAAAATTTTGACCTTCGATTATTTCCACCTTTTCAAAATATGCAGTACTATCTAAAATGAAATTTATTTTTAAATAAACTGATGGCTCATTTCTTGCAATCGTATAAAAGTTTAGAAGTTTGGCCACTTTTCTTAAATATGGCCTTGAATTTATATGTGTGTGTATGTAGCGGACTTTCAGATTTTTTGAGCAGTGTGGCTCTCAAAAATTTTCAAAAATAAACATTTTCCATAGGCACCCTAATATCCATACAAAAAAACAAATTAAGTGGCTATTTACCTGTTAAAAATCATACATTCATATGTACATGCTTTTACATATGTGCATACAAACATACATACATATGTATGTACATGTTTGATGTGAATCAAGTGCGCTCAAACTTTTATGAGGAGAACATGGGTAAGAAAGACACCCAACAATGCCTTTCTGTTCGTTGGTTATTCCCGTTTTTCGTGTTTTTAATACCCGATGCATGCTCCAGATAAGTGTGTTGAACACTTTGTTCTTACCAAAACTTCAAATTCTTTCCTTGGTACTTAATTCTACTTTTCTTTAGGGCATTTGTACGCGCATATATGTATGGGCAGTACATACATATGTACACATGTTTACACATATTTATTTATATTTCAGTTACAGTTAGATTTTATGCCCATTCATTTAGTGGTCGGAGTGCGTTACGCAAGCATTTTTTTACTAAGATTTATGTGTTTGCTTTAATGGTCAATTCCCTACCCACAATATTGACGTGATTGGCATAAGTTCACTCTTGAGTTTGAGCTGCCAGTAGAAGCGCAAGCAGAGGGCACTTGCAATAATCAAGTATTTAATTTTATGCGTAGCTTGGTAATCGAACCTTCGAACACAATTTCTGATAAGTAGATGTAGATGAAGAGTAAACCGTCTGGCAAAGAAGCCTTTTCTGAAGCGATTGGCTCTCGGAAGGCCATGGTAAAGGCGGCTTAAAACTGTAGGTCCCTATATTTACATATGTATGTATGTGCAACAAAGACGCACAACACTATTTAAGGTGAAGTTCGGAAAAATACCTAATGAAAATAAATAACTGCCAAACGTTCTTTATTATTAAACTTTCATGATGATGGGACTATATTCGAATATAAATTTCCTATTTATTTATTATTTGCTACTACATACACTCTGAAAAATGTTTGTTTAAAATTGCGCATTTTAAGATAGGTAACCAGTTCCTCTCTTCATGAATGCAAATTTACACACCGTGTTAATTAAACTAAACACTACTGCCCGTTTACTTTTACTTTTCAAATGTGTGGCGCAGAAGAAATTTCAAATTAATTGGCTGAGTTCAAAACATTTATTGTTTACAATTTCACAATTTCATGTTTAAAATTTGCTCTAAAAAATTTTTGTTCAAATGTACGCATAAATATAAAGAGAGGTAACCAGTTTCCTCTCCTAATGCGTGCAAAATTAAACGCTGTCTGTTTACTTTTAAAATATTTTTATTGAGCTTTGTACCACGATTGTTTATTAGGAGAAATTGAAAAAGCAACAAAGTCGAACAAAGCTCAATAAAAATATTTTAAAAATAAAATGTTAATAAGCCACAATAACATTGATAATTACATAGTTTAGGAAGAGTCTGTTTACTTTTACATACCAAATTTGTCACGTTCGAAAAAATTACACACAAAGTGTTTAAAATGGAGTAAATATGAGCACTTAATGTTTATTATTAATAAAAAATATATTTTTACATTCACAATTTTTGGAGTTTTAAATATTTTATGTATATATTAATTTACACAGATTTTGGTTGAAAAATAAACACTTTTCAGTAGTAGTTTTACATGCACTTTTTAGAGTGTAGTTTTATTGCTCCAAATGACTTTCCAAAGAGGAGGAAGTAGCAAAAGAGTAAGGAAGTGTAAGGAAAATGTAGGAGATGTGTTGAATTACGACATACATACTTGTTAATACACACATACATATAAAATTACTTAACTCTTACTTGGCATAGTATATCTGTTTATAGGTAGGTCTTAGAAAGGTGCATTCGCTGTAATACCGTGCATAAAAAATAACAGTATAGGTAATTTAATCGCTCTACCTCTGCGCGCTTGAGTGGTCCTGGCCTGGTCACTGCAACAGTCGGCTCAGATTACTGATTACAGATTAATAAGTCACAAAATTTGTTGACTGCAGTTCGAGAGATACCAGTGGCTTCCTGTTTTGACCGCTAGCTACCGGCTCTAATATATGTATGTACATATCTACTCGTATGTCTTTCCGAAAACGTATTGCTTTTACATCCGGTGCTCGTAATATTAGCAAATATCATTTACATGTTGCCACGGGCTTTTTGATAGACTTCAAGTAAAAAAAAAAAATCCGGAAAAACTGAAAGACCTGCAACAACAAAGCTGCGCCAAAATAGGAACGCGCAGTTGGATTCGTATTTTAATACCTTTGTGCTGTTTATGAATGCTTTTGTGTGTAAAATAGCGTTCGCGACAAATTAGAGGCAACAGCTGTATTCCCCCATTTTTCTGTTTCTGTTTTCTGTCGCTGATGCGTTTCCAACTGTGGCAAAGTTAAAATTAAGCCTTTCGCCTTTTTCATTATTTATTTTCAATTGCGGTTGCTATGGTCGAGACGCGTAGCAATTTCCGCTGAGGGCGTGTCTGTGGCAGTTGCAGCAGTTAGACATATATGTACATTAGGGTGGATGGACAAAAAAAGTTTTTCCAGTCCACGCCTAGGATTAAAGATATTTTGAAGGCGATCCCAAAAAAAAATTTTTTTTTTTTGCCACGCCCCCCCAAAAAACTTTTTTTTTGTATGGGGACCGATCCGCACTAATGTACATTCATATATAGATACATATATCATTGATCCTAAAATTATGTGCAGCACGTGGCTCTTTACTTTTTACATTTGCGTCAACCCTATACACATTTTAAACACTCTGTTGTATTTGCAGCAGTTTTGTTTTGCAATCTATAAAAAATTCATATATTTACCTTAGCGAGTTGATTATTTAAATACATATATATGCATGTGTAAACATATGCACATATCTATTTATGTACATGCTAGGCAGTTCATTTTTAGCAAAGAAATGCCGGTGGTCTTTGTGTCTTCTTCAGCAATTTTCCCTGCTGAAATGGAGAGAAGACTATTCCCCTAAAATGTTGCAGTTGGGTGATTCCACCTTCTCCAATATAAGTATGCATGTGCATGTGTGCTGCTGTCTGAATGCACTCAGGGGGAAAATATATCCGCTATATGTTGCAAGTATGTATTTTTAATTAAGTGCTGCAGCACGTGGCAACGTTTGCTATGGCAGCAGGGAAAGATAAGAAAAAAAGACGGGTAGCTAGAAAGAGAAACGGTATTTTAGACTGTTTAGTAATTTAGGGATGCCAAGCAGATATGAGTGAACACTAGATCGTATCACATTATAGGGTGCTGGCAATCCAAATTCAGACAAAGTCAAAACGTTACATATAAGAGTTAGGAGGGAAACATAAGCTTAGGTTTTTAGTCAAATTTTATTTGCAAATATAGTGCCGCAAACAATCTCAACTAAAACGCAATCAGCCTTAAGGCCATGTCACACGATTGGTACATTTACGTTCAGTAAGTGAGTGTGAATAGTTTTTAGTCGCTCATCCTTCTACAAACATACAAATCACAGTCGCTTGTTGAACGAGAAATCGACATCTACAATACCATGGAAAAGCGATAATCGAATAATAGTCGTTTAACTACCGCTAGTCGACAGTCGCAATAGGGGTGCAAGTTTTCAGCAAATGCCCAATCGTGTGACCCTGCCTACGCGAAGTGTCTCCTCTGGCTACAGTTAGTCCAGATGTCATGTGGGTGCTAGCAGTATTTTTCCAAATCTTGGTGGCTCTACGTTGTTTCGAGCTACTTCTGGTCGGCAGTGCTTTCTATTTTTTTTTGAAAAAACTTTCACATTGTGAATCAAGTTACCGTGGGTGAATTTTTTACAAGCCGTCCTATGTGTTAGTAATGGACAATTTCAAACTGAATTTTATTTCCGGAAAAATTGTACCTAAAAGCAGATAATTGTACATAATATACCAATACCAGATACCTGAGTGGAAGATCGACCTATCTCGGTAGCCAATTCGAAAACGCCCTATCTCAGAAAACTTTTCAAAAACGGCCTACTTCAGAATTTGATTGAAGAACGAAGAGAAGATGTTTTAGAGAAGGTTAATTACTTTCCTAAGGCTTCTTCAATCGCCCCAACCCCATCCGATTGTATAGAAAGGGCCCTTATACGCCCTTATAAATATTTTTTCGATAAGTGGAGTTTTAAACCTTGCACTGTCTATGTACTGACTCTCTCGTCGAGTATTTCATCGAAAAGCACATTTGTACACTAAGTTCTTCGGAAACCACTATATCTACAATACTTCCGTATCATTTGTATGCCCCTACGCTGCGGATTATAGTCAGGATTACGCTTTCGAATACTTTCACAGAAATGAGGGAGCTTTGCTAAGCAGAGCTGCGAGTGGGGAAGTTGCCACACCGGCAAACTCATTGAAATTCGAATAAAAATAAAAAAGGATATTTAAATACCTTCCAAATGCACCTAAAATTTTGTGTAAGTCGTCGAAATGATTCTGAATAATTTCTGCACACTGGAAACACACTTAGCCGTGAAGCTGCCTCCTCCTCGGAAGTGTCACGCATGCGCCTATGCAACTTCCGTGTTGCATTTATTACTTGTATTTCAATTTGTGCTTTCATTCGCATTCGCATTCGCATTTGCATATGTATGTAGTGAGTGTTACGCTGCTGGTGGTGGCAACTTTAGGTGTCAAGTGTCCGGCACTCTCACTTCTCGCCATACGCGTGCACTGCATCCACTACTAACCTACATAGCCAATGGATAAACTTCCTAGGTTGTTGTTGTTGTTCATCTTTATTGCAAGCAAACACTTTTGCCAAGCCAAAAACAAACAGCGGATCTGAGATACTTGCCAAACCCAAAAGCAGACGAGCAAGAAGTAAAAATAACGAGATTGTAATTTATGTACTAGTAGGTGAGCATTGAATCGTTAACAAAAGAAAAAACAAAAACAAAAACGAAAACAAAATCGTCGGGTAATAAAAAATAAAGCAGAAGCCTCCAATGAAGAAAGTTAGCGATTTCCTTTTGATGCTGCTGGCCATTTAAGGTGGCGGCAGCAAATTGTTGTCGTTGCCAATTTTCCTCATTTGCCTTGGCGGAACAGTGGAACAAATGCATCCAAGCGGGAAATTTTTTTAGAACGCTGACACGCTGACACTCCTTAGCAGCGATTGGGCGGGTGCCGGCTTACGAAATTCGAGCTATGTACACAACTCGATTGCAGTCGGCAATTTGAGGCTTATTTGACAAGTAAGAAGATGGGACCCCATTTGCTGGGCACCTGGGCTTGGCTCGAATACTGCAGATGCAGTGATGCATAGCTAAGTGCCAGCAAATATAATGACGCCGCTGCACTCTGCTGTACTCACAACTGGAATGCACACGAGCCGGCATTCAAATGAGACAAAGTCCATATTTATGCGTCACATTCCTCATTGGGGTCGCGCCTGCCACAAAACTTCTTGGGCGTCCACTGTTGCCACGATAAGCCATTGAGCAGCTCAGTGAATCTTCAAATTTTTATTTATTGCCTATAAAGTGCGCAACATGGAAGTGGGTTGCAAGGCGCAGCATGCTGCCACAGTGACAACAGTTGCGTAGTGTGTAGCCGCAAGCGAGTGGCCCAACTTGCTGGACAAAATCTAAGTCAACTGGTTGTCGAATGCGTATAAAAATATTGACTGGGTGAGTTCTGCTTGACTGGCTGGCTGACTGACTAGCAGTATCAGCTGCAGGATGGCTGGGTGACATGCACAGCCAGCCAGGCACAAATTTCTATTTCAGGCAAAACAAGAACTTTCGTTTGGAAAAAGTTAAAAGTATTTTTGTTTGTTGGTTGTTTTTTTTTTTTGTAGAGGAAAAGAAAACTCGTTAGATGTATTGTTTATGGCATTGAAATCAGACCACGCTGCCAATTGTGGCCTACAGCAGTGGAGTAAGAAGAGAACAAGTCGTTTACAGCTATGGGGGAAGTTGCAATTTTCCTGTGATTTGTTGGAAATTGGCTACACGCACGCACTGGCTGAGTGGTACCAAAATTGGCCAATAATGCAATTGAAACTACCGTTACAATTACTGTGTTGCTGCTACAAGTTGCATGCAGCTTTTGCTGTTGCTTTGTTAATGCGAATGGAGAAAATTCTGTTGAGCTTTCATTGATTCTTCAATGATTACCACAAATGGTAGTTATCGGCTGTTGCAGCTAGTGTGTGTATAGTTGGTGCGCCACTGGCAATTGACTGTCAATGAAGTGACAATTTAAAGAGTGAAATTTCTTGTAACTGAGCCAGTTGCCACTATTGACTTCCTTTTGCTGCGGGTTTAGCTGGGTGTATGTATGAAGTTAAAAAGTTGCTAGATGTTTCAAAAAGTTTTCTCTCCTTCAGCCTTGGGATGAGTAAATTGCAAAGATACATTTTTTTTCTGGCTTTGCTTATAGACAAAACTGGGTTCTGTTTCTGAAAGAGTATGATTTGATCAATCCTTAATATTTAAATAAATTTAATTGCTTCACTTGAACAATTTTTGGCGAAAGATATATGTATGTCAAATAAAATATGTATATGTTTGTATGTCGCATTTATATGTATAAAACTAATTGTTTTCCTTTTTCTTTCCATTTTAGGTGAGTTGATAATGCGATGTACCACAATATTTGTTACCGTAAGTTGAACAAGGATTCCATAGAAACATAATTTTTTTATATTTGGGAGTGAAGAATTCCCCGAGTTCGGTGGAAATTGAATATTTTGGGGGAATCGGGGAATGGCTTTATATTTTGGGGGAATTCAATATGTAAACGCTTTTGATTTAAATATTCCTATTGAACATAAAATTGCATTTATAAATTAAACCTTGTGATAACAATATCTCATCACGTTGTTACGGGTTTGAAACATTACGCGATTGCCTCATGCAAAAGTATCCACAAATTGCAACCGTGCATAGCAACACATTTTTCTCTTTTTCTCGTTTTGTTTGTTTTTTATAAGAAATGAAAACTAAAAAGTAAAATTCAAAATAAAATTGCTTCTACGCTAATTGTTCATCCCAAATGCAAACTGGTCCTTCTACCAGGATTGAAAGAATCAGTCACTCACGTTCACGAGCTGATTTCCTTATCAGCCCCAGTTAGTCAGGGGGAATTCATATAAGGGGATAGCGGTAGTACAAAAACAAAAACTACATTTGTGTTTGGTTTTCGCTTTCGGTACACAAATGTCAAATTTCAGCTATTCTTCGCTCAAAGAGGAAGAGGGAAAGAAAATTCCAACACTCTTACTTTCACATTCACTCATAAGAAGTTTTGACATCTGTGCACCGAGGCGAATTGAAGCAGTTGTTCTGGCAACACCACCTTGTATGAACTCGCCTTGAATAGAATGTAATTTGGTAATAATTTTTTTTTTGAAAATATTTACCACTACAAAATCTGTATGCAATTCCATCTGCTTAGTGAAAGCGAACAAATATGTTTCTGGACCGTCTGAGTTACCCCAGTCAATGCTTAGCGATATATTGAACAAATTTTGAACGGTGATTTCGATGACCTAAGGATGAAGCTATAACTATTTGCTGACCAAGGAATACCTGTATCTGTCTAGCCAATGGTCAGATGCCTAACTACCAGGTATTCCGGAGTGACCTGGCGCCATGAGTAAAATAAGCACGTTTTGTTTTCCAACATAATTTAGTAGAAACTTGCATTGTCGATCCTGTGAAAGTTGTCACAGGGTTGGTCAATGCCTTGACTTCAGCACAGACACGAAAACCTTCATCTCTGTGCCTATTTTTCACTAGGTCTATTTCTATGATGATTCCAAACATCTGGGCTTGGAATACTGAGGCATATTCCCTAAGAAAAAAGCGTAGCTTATCCCCATTATAGATATACGTAGATCCTAGTTTTGGCTTAGTGCCTGTCATCAGTGAAGATGAGACAATATGTTGAGATTAAGCACTCAGCGCCAAAAAACTTGACATCGTAGAACCTTTTTGGAAAGGGGAATGATGGTACACTATCCCAAGTCCCATTTCATGTCGCACCTAGTTTAATTTATTTTGAATCTGCAGGTCGTGTTTAGGGCTTCCCTCGTATAAAGCTGCTGATGGTAAGTGTGTCAGTGTATCAAGACCAGGAATTGTAGAGAAGGCTTCTGTGTAGTACACGACTATTAGCTTTGAAGTTTAACAAGCGGACTATCCACTCTATTGGTTGGGAGTCTGCTCCATCTTATCACTGACGCTGATAATTATCATAATAGATCTGATTTTAGATGACATGTTGATCTAGAGCATTCACCTTCATAGCAGATCCCATGTTTTGCTAAAAGCTGACCTGCAATGCCAAAATGCCGCCAAAGCCCTTGGAGGTCTTATACTGCGACTTCCATAGAAATCTGACATCCAGAATTCCTTCTATATACTTTATTTCGTGGTACTGAATTGTGAAAGAAAATTTAATCATACAATCTCCCCAATTTAGAGGAGATAGCTAGAAACCTTCAAACTAAGTGGCAGTCATAATTAATACGGTTTGCGCTCTCCTACAGACAACCGTGGGAGATGGACCCGTGGCAAGCCTCAAGACTCAGAACAAAAAATTGAGCTCGCCGGCCTGAGGGCAGCTATTTAAAGCCTTGGAGTCGAGTTGAATATGCTACCAAAGGTGTGGCGTCATTAAAAGAAAGAAAAGAAGAAGAGAAAGACGGATGCAAAGGCAGATAATGTTATGAAAGCGCCTACGAATGCAACTAACTCAGTTTCAGCATCCGATCTTAGGGAATGAAAGGGGATTGTCATTGTAGCATTGCTTTTATTAGGATTAGAGAAAAAAATCTTAAATTTAGTAGACTTGCATATAGTATTCGGCTTAAAACGCCAAACTGAGACTTAAGCTTCCAACTCAAGGAAGTAGTAACCAAATTGGTAATTAACTGCAATCATTTGGCAAAATGACATTTCAATTGTGAATTACTTCAGCGATGTAAAGCTGTTATGTCACACATCAGTGGCTTTCATTTTATTGATGCACTGCTTGATTGACTACCGGGAATCATCAATTTGAGCTCGTGTTAATACGGCGGCTGGTTGTTATTAGGCAAGCAGGCATTGCAGAGCAAAATAAAAAAAAAAGTCAGACCAAAAATGAACGCTTCAGTGCATGCGGCGCTAACGGATGGCTGTTGCTGTTTGACGATGCCATAATTAATCGATTGGATACACAGGTCGTTGAGCCGAATTCGAATGCTTTTGCGGACATTCCACACACCGGCGGCAATGCTCTGTTCCTGCAATACCAATTTGAGTGAGTGGTCGCGCAAATGCGTGCTGTGCGTACGGACACAAAGCGCGGAATATCCCCTCTGGGTATGGATGGCTAAGGCAATGGCTAATGAGACGAAAGCAAATATTTATTGCAAATATTTCTAAATTCGCGCACGCGCTACTCGATCGCGTTGCGAATGCGCCAAATATCGCAGCGCCACTTCCTTTTTTGCCTTTGTCGCATGCAACACTTTGGCAAAACGCGGATTGCTGCTATACCATTTTGGATGTGTTGCACGCATGTTCGCAGCGTTTTTTGTGCAATGCTCAGCGGTTGGCCATTCACACTTTCACTTTTTCATTGAATTTGGCATTTACGTTGTATGTCGTAAGCCAATGACAAAAATAGGATTTTAATTAATGACGAAGAAATTGCATCAGCGATTTTCATTGCAATGTGGTCGCTTTTCGCTAGAATGTTTAAGGCTTCGCTTTTAAGAAAAAACTACTGAATTGTTGCCCGAGCATTGTGTTTCATGTTGAGCACTCTTCAATTGTGCGTGGCTTCGTCTTTGCTAAACTCTTAAAGCATTTTCAATATTTCGGCAGGGTCCAACGGTCCGATATTACTCCCGCTCTCGCTCGTTGTCACGATAGGATATTTCGAGCTTCAACAACTTTTAGACGAGTTACTGGCTAGACGATGCAGTCCTTGAAGGGAGACAAGGCCGTGTCACCTCTCCGAAAGATACAACATTGAAACCCGGAATTATTGCCATCGATCACCGAATGTCCCCTTCTACTTTTCGTACATAGTTCTCATGACGGATGAGCTGACTAGACGACGAGTTGTACTTCATTATTGATGGATAGCATCCGAGCAAGGAGAATATCGTTACCTTAATTCACAAAGGCCATAACCAAAATTTTTTTCGAAACTGCGTTTTTTACAGATTTTGGTAGGATATATTAAATTATACCTCCAATAAAAATTTTAAGGTTTTAGTACCAAAACCAACGGAGTTATGCCACTGCTGTAAAATAGAAAATTTGTTGGTTATGGCCTTTGTGAATTAAGGTAACGATATGCGTATGTTGCAAAAAATTCTGGGACATCCTAATGTGATTTAAGCATATGTACTAAAATATGAAATACCTACTTTATTTTACGGGTTTCGTTATTGCCATCAGATTTATGTGGCCTTTGTTGATCACAAAAATTGCTTGCCAACCTTGACATTGTTTTAGTTAATTTGCGCACAAACACATCTCTATGCTTTGCCAATGAAAAACTTAACCACTGGAGACCAGTTTTAAGCATAAATATTAGAATAACTAAAAGCCGCCATAAACGATTTGTAACAAAGGCCTCTGCCATGGCGTTGAACGCAACTTTTTGATCTGCAATGCGCATTTTAAAACTGATGACTTATTTTTTATTTTTAATAATATTATGACTTATTATTAAACTACGAGTATATTCAACAAATGCGGCATTTATTTATTGACGATCAATTAGCCAGCGTGCTAAGTGAAGACTTAAACCGAATACCGATCGTATGCTTTTGGTCGGATGTGTCTAATAACTGATTATTATTCCATTCATAGTTCTCTAGACGATTCACCGAATTCCTATCGGAGAGCAGAGTTTCTGAACATAAGCGCAGTTATCTCTTTCATGGAATTCAAATAACAATTTTCATAGCCTTTTAAAATGCTTTGCTAGAAAAAGTTTCTTGAAAACATCTCCAAGCAATTTTCCCTTGACTATAAAGAAAAATATCCGAAAAATATTTATTTCCTTTTAAATCAAGTCAAATAAAATATAATCTTCACTTAACCGAAAAAAATTGCAATCCGAATTCAGCGCTTGCGCAGACCCTAAACAGCTACAACAAAGTGTTTGTTTGTAACTATCGTGTTAACAACAACAATTTTACAATAGTTTTACAACGAATTCATGTAAATGTTTACATAAATTTAGTAAGCAATTTTCAACGGCATTTTTCGGCAAAACGCCAACAACGATGCGCCGATTTGTAAAGTGGCAGCCGTGCAGCAGAGCGGCCGGTGTTGCACCACATAGATATGTAATTGCAATTACTTGCCGCCATTCGCTTCGCTAGCGAATTAAATGCGATATGTATGTATGTATGTATGTATGTGGTTCGTGTAAATGTGGCG
Organism: Rhagoletis pomonella; assembly: GCF_013731165.1. NCBI lineage: Eukaryota > Metazoa > Arthropoda > Insecta > Diptera > Tephritidae > Rhagoletis > Rhagoletis pomonella. The sequence continues at coordinate 2,794,152 of NW_023458555.1, forward strand.
CCGCCATAGCTTTCCCACGCTTCTTGAATCGGCAGCTGCTGCGAGTATTTGTTAGCTGCTGTTTTTCGCTGTTATAATTATTCCACTTTTATCAGCGCTTTTTGTTGTGCTTTTGCTTCTTTTTCAGCACCGTTCAGCGCGGAACGCTACAACAACAAAATATCGCCTACAGACAGCATTAATGTTGGCTCTAAAATCTTAGTACAGGTAAGGTACTCAGTAATGCTTTAAGCTAAAATGGAAGAAGAAACTAAGGAGGAAAGCCAACGGTTTTGCTGCTTTCTTTTCATCCTTTCTTTTTCTCTAACATCACAGTTATTTAGTTATTGTTGGAACGTAGCCTGAAAGCTCGCCAATTTCAAACGCTGCTACTGGAAGTTGGGCGTAGACCTGAAGTGTTTGAGAATCTCTTGCAATGATTGACTATGTGAAAGATCGATGGTGCCCACACTAATAAAAGCACAAGCCCATACGTACCCTGCAGGGAAAGCTACTAGTTGTGAACTAGAATTCTACCAGTTTGCATTTCAGCCCAACCAGTTCACGTTCTATCCTTTTTCCAGCTGAATCGGACGATATCATTTTTGTAGGACTGGGGGCAGATTCTGTAACCAGTTAGTGACAATTTTCGAATCGGTATCGGTTTTGTTGACGTATGATATGAAATATTTTTACGTCAAAAAGTGCGATATCGATCCGAAACTTGTCGCTAACTGGTTACAGAATCTCAATTCAAAGGTAGATGTCGCCGAACGCTTAGGTTCTTCGAAATCGTCGAACTGGTAGGCACATACCAGTTAATGAACTAGTATTTTTTCTAACTGGTTTGGCTTTTCACTGCAGGGTACGTACTCGTATGTGAATGCATGAGAGTGTGCAGCGACTGTGGCAGCATTATGAAAGGTCAATGATTTCTTTTCAGTCCAGCCCAGCAATTGGCGTTTGCCTATAAATAATAACTTTTTTGAGTGGCCATAATAACATTTGCTTGGTTTTTCCCCGTTTTTTAAACCTATTCAAGGAAAGGTTTGCTTTAATTAGGAACTGAAATGTTTTTTTACTTTGTGTCTTTATTTAAATAGTCTATGGAAAGGAGTACAAAGTTTTCTAATGGTCACACTTATTTGCTTATGCAACAACTCGACAGATTTTCTCTGTTCTCTAAATAATAAACTGGTATCTTACATCTATGCAGTTCTGTAAAATTATTTTGCGACTTAGTCATTAGTCCAAGGGCAGGTTTTGCTTTCAGCTACGGCGCATACTTTGAAAGCCCTTAATTGAATACTCTGGGCATTGGGCGGTGAAAATTTTTTAGGCAAGAAAATTCGTTTAAAAAGAAGCTAACTCCACCTGAAGCACTTTTACAGCCAGCTGCTTAGAAAATATTGAAATCAAATTCTAAAAGCGCACATCATTAATCAGTCAGAAATTTTTCTTAGCCTATTAATAGTGGAAATATTTATTTTTTTTTTATTGGCTATTGTTTTTCTCCGCATAAGTAATTAGCTTTAGGCGCAGATCTATTGAAAATTTAACTTTCGGCACTAGCCGAACTAACCGAAAATAATTGCTACCAACGTGGCTCTGGAAAGACTCGTTGCTTTCATTGGAATTTCTTATTTTATTCAGTCAAAATGCACCGACTGCACCAAGCGAATGATAAATGACAGCCAGCTCACAGGAGCCGCTTTTGCATTAATTTCTCGGTCTCTTTCGTTTTTGCTTTGGACTTTCAGCTGCCGAAATTGCAAATGTTGCGGCAAGTACAGCAGTCAGTCAGCAAGTGAAAGTAAATAAATTTTAAAATGCACTCGTCTGCGTCGCTCACACTTAGGGGGCGCAAAATCAAAGTGAACTGAACTAAATCAAACAAATGGGCGAGTGAACCAAAAACAAAAAAAAAAAACAACAAAAACAAATACGAAAAAACATACACAAACAAAAAGTGCATTGGTGCAACGTGGTTGTTGTTGTGCCGCTAACAAACTAACTTTTGCACCAAACTTTGTATGTGTTTGTGCGTAGTTAGTTGGCTGTATTGGCAGACAGCCTGAAAAAATAAATAAATTTTGTAAAATTTGAAGTGAAGTGCTGTTGCACTGCCGGCTGTTTGTCTGGCGTTTTCGAGTGCTGCACAAATTGCCTGGGAATGTAAATTTAAAATCGTCGCTAAATAAAATCTTTGAGGATTTTCAGCGCTGGAAATACAAAAATCTTGCTTGCCAAATGGATTGTGCAACATTTGCTTTGAAACCCAAAAACTGAGCATCGAAGCATCCTTAACAACTTGCAAATGACATATGTATGTAAGCGGTGATAATATTGACAAAGTAATTTTCATGCAAATGCGCGCAATTTGCGAATGCCATTTTGCAAAATGAGCGACAATTATTTTCGTTTTCGAACATCACTTAGTTATTTTTTGTTTTGATTTGTCACTTTTGTGTGACGCAAACGCAAACACTTATTGAAAGCACTGCATCGCACAGTGGTGTTTCGGTGGAAAAAAATTAAATTTTTTGGATAAAAAAAGTTCATTATAATTTAATCCCAAACTGACAATTTTATACAAAATAAAAGCAAATAAAACTGATTGAGATTTTAGTTCAATTAAGCAAGGTGTTTTTCTTATAACATTTGTTTTTATTGTTTCTGTTGTAGGTTAACACTTACTAGACAAAATAGAAAAAAAAAAATCAGAGCAATCGACCAAATATTTTAATAAATAACTATAAGCAGACAAAAATGACACATTATAAATGCTAGCTTTGAGAATTTTGAAGGACAAAACTATATTTCCTTCGTCTTCCCTCGCCTTCTTACTATAAAAAAATGAACTCCCGGAATATTTTATTTCTATTTTTCGTAAAAAATGTGGCGCTTATTTATATGGGAGGTATGCTTTAAAATGAATCGATCAAGCCAATTTTTCGTTTTTTTCTTGACTTATGTCCATAAATTTTATACACGAAAAATTGAGGTGCTACGCAGATTCCTTCCAATTTGTTCCAAAAAATATAGGAGGCTGTAACACTGTTCACCGCACCGGCAATTACATTTGCCAAACCATTTTGATATTCGACCACGTCTTGCCTTTGCTGATAAAGTTGTGCAATTTTTACTACATTTTTACCATGTCACTTGAGGTGATTGCTTTTGGCGGCAACATTGTTTGAAAGTGCAGCTTGATAATCTTTTCGGTGTGTGTGCGCGCATTTGAAGGCAACTGTATTAGTGAGCTTGGAAGTGATAGTAAAAGTGATTGACAGAAAATCATTGGGCGAGAAAATCATAAAAACGTATGAAACGGAAGCATTGAACTGATAGTTTTTATGTTGGCGCGGAAATTTTAAAAATTGTTAAAATTTACTTTGTAGTTTTGTTTGTAATTACTACTCATTAAAACAATTTTACTACCGGCGATTGACTTTGGGGCTCAGGCTGATTATTAGAAACATTTACAAAGTGAGCTCCTTGGTTCAAGAAGATCCTTTAACACCGACAATATGCCCCCAATTCTCAGTATCCCTGGCACCTATCGACTTTTGAGCTGAGGTTGAATTTGGACGGGGTGTAGGACAATTTGAGGCTCACCCCCATCTTTGAACGAATGTCCCCAATTCATATCAAAATAAAGTTTAACAATGAGCAGTCTTTGAACAAGCGCTCGCTGCGGGTACGACCAAAGTGATAACGTTGAGATTCACAGAAGATACAACTTGCAACCAAGGTCCGCATTTGTTCGTATTCAATGAAAAACGAAGGCCATGCAGTTGGAGGGAAGTTTTACGTTAAAAATCTGCAATTGTAACAGGCGAGTAATTTCGCCTCGATTCTCAATCCTGCTGAAACTCTTCATTGCGCGAATATGAATGAGTAATGATATTCCACCTCCAAAGTCGTCCTGCTGCAAAGAGCTTGAGATGATAGCAGGTAAAATTTAGAAAATAATAGATCAATCAAATAGTTTCCAGACCGGGGACGAAGATGGAAACTCGGTTGTTCAATTGAAAAAGACTTGAGTTATGGAAGATCCGCTTAGGAAGGCTTTCGAATGACGACACAGATGACATGTTTGCCAAAGAAGATCAAAAGAGGGTGAGATCAGGGAGAGTGCGGCTTAAAAACAATAACATCAATAAAGCCGATGGCATACCGGTTAAGCAGTTCAAAAGCCGGTGACGAAGAGTTAAATTGGTACAAGAAGATAGATTCTGCTGATTGTTGCAATTAGCGTCGGCGAAGCTCTCTCAATATTGCGTACAAGGTCTTATCGACGATATGTGTGGCGACCAAAACCATTCATGAAACAACTAATTACAACTTATAGGGGCTTCTTCGGAAAAGCCTGAAATCAGTATTTTGTCTCAAGAATTGGTTAAGTAAGATAAGCTCAAAATGAATTAATAAAAAAATTATAACACAAATGCAAGACAAGCTACATACATACGTACATACATGCTAGGTGATCAACTGGCATACAGACACCGCCGATTGTTTGCGCTAATCGCGGTCAGTATCCCCATTAGTTTGTTGTTGTATTTACTGTTTGTGTATGATTACAACAAGTGTCTGCAGCCATACATATATTTTCCGGCAATTCAACGCCAACGAGATCACGTTCATAAATAAACTGTTTGCCTACACATACGAGAGTACATACCCTGCAGAAAAAAATTATCAAGTGATAAAAAATAAGCAACTTGTAGCTAGCTTTTTTTTGCGGGATTTCCATAAATACCTTGAATTAGCTATAAAAAAAGACTAGCTTAAAGTGTGTTGTAAAGTCAAGCAGGTATGACACCAGGCGCTATCGGGAGTTTGTTTTCTATAAACAAGTTTCTACTTAAATATCTCCATACAAAAATTACTTTTTTCTACACTTCATGGATGCTTTTTCGGTTTCAGGACAAATGTGAAATGAAAGTCAAAATTTTTGATTATCATTTTGAGGTTATGTCTGACAGAATTCGAATATGGGAACACCCTCAGTATGTTAAATAAAGTGAATAAAATAAACATCTGAAAAACTGGAAAATAACTTTTGTTAATATTGATATTTTATGCCCAAATGTAGTTAGTTACAAGTTAGTTGACACCTTACGCAGCGGAAGTTCTCACTGTTTTGCGGACATTGCCCTTCCAAAGTAGTTAGTTACGGCCGAAGGAAATAAGTTATAAAAAGTTACAACTTGTAGACTTCTGGATAGTTAAAGTTTAGCTACAAACTCGCGCCATTTCCTGCAGGGTATGTATGTACTCCAATGTGTGTACGTTTGTAGCGCATGCGCACGCTTGATTGTCCACAAACGGGAACGAGTACGAGTACAGTGGCAGCGTGATCTCCGGTTGCATGCAATGCGAGACAACATTGAAAAGGCGGCACTCAGCAGCCCACCGTGCACGTGCAGTGCAGGCGAGCATAACTACAACAACAATTACAGCACCCATTCGTATGCATATGTAATGTAGCGCAGCAGAGCAGCAACAGCAGTTATAAATCGCAAATTGATTATGTGCCGCTCACCAAAAAGTTCAGCAGCAGCTCAACTGCCGGCGTTTGTCCCTGTAATCATTGTGGTTGCACTTGTTGTTTTTGGCCATTTGGTAAATATTTTCACTTTCCAGAGTAAAAGTAAAACTGTTACTTGCTGCCACGGCCACTACCGGGTATATTGGTGAGCGATTTTTCGTATTTCACTCCATACTCTTTGTTATCCCATTCCCCTATAAGTGGCTGGCGATTATGTTGGTTTTTGCACTGATTTTGCAGCTGCATCACCACCGCTGTCCATTACACTTGCAGTGCTTGTGATTTTGTAATCCACGAGCGGTGCAAGATTGATTTATGTGATTTTCATACCAGTCCAGTCGTTGAAAAAAAAAAAACCCCAAAATAAGCAACGAAAAGTCTCAGCCACGACTTTAAGTTTCGAAGACTTTTTAATGCCCTTACTTGTTTGCCGCAATGCGAAAGATTCATCACCGAAATTAGGTTTATTCCATTTCATTAAGCACGTAATTGGTAATTTACCCCATTGCATCTTCACTTATGTAAGTCTTCCCGTTGAATTTAAAGGATTGCATAATTTTCAATGAAGTGAAAGTAAGTAGTCGCAATTTTGTCATTAAAACTAGTTTCGTGTGTGTTTCCTGTAAAAATCCATTGGGTGTTCAATTCTTGAAAATATAATTAAAACGCGTCAGTATGAAGGAGATTTTTCTACGGATAGGTGCAGTTTATACGTATGTACTGATTTCTCTCTAGTCCCTACACAAACCCCATAGTTACTCTAAACAAGCCCTTTCATACACCGAAATAAAGAAACGCAATCGTAAAGTGAAATTTTAGACAAGTCCAGGAAGGTATCGTGTCGTTTGGCGGCTCCAATCTAAGCTAGTTGTATTATGGAAGATTATATCTTCAGTGCTTGGGGGGTTGTCAATGTAGCGTTTAGAGTGACGCTGAGCACAACCTTCAGCTCCGTCTTAATTGGGAAGGACCTCCCGCGCCGTTTGCGACCAAACGAGGTTTTAGACAAGGCGATTCACTGTCGGCCGACTTTTTCCATCAGATGCAGGAAGGCGTAATAAGAGTAGCCGATCTGAATCGCAGCGGTACCATCTACAGCAAACGAACGATGTTGCTGGCGTATGCAGAAGATATCGACATCGTCGGTCTGAAATAAAGGGACGTAACTGCAGAATTTTCCAGTTCAGAAAAAGAAGCTTAAGAGGTTGGACTAGCGGTGAATGAAGACAAGACTAAGTACTAAGTACTAAGACTAAGTAAGAGTCCACGCTTTTCGGGACACACGTCACTGTGGCCAGCTATAAATTTAAAGTAGTAAAGGACTTTGTCTACCTAGGATCCAGCATAAAAACCACCAGTAACGTCATCTGGAGATCAAGCGAAGAATAACTTTTGCTTACAGCTGCTACTTTGGGCTCGGCAGGCAATTGAAAAGCAAAGCCCCCTCTCGACGAACAAAAATCACGTTCTACGAAGATCTCACAGACGATGTCTAACAAATATGAGGAGGTTTTGGGCGCTTTCGAGACAACTATTCTACGCAAGATCTATGGCCGTTCGCATGGGCGACGAGTACCGAAGAAGATGGAATGACAAACTGTACCGACATGGACAGTTAAGCGCATAAAAATACAACGATTTCGCTGGTTTGGACATATTGTACGCATGGATGACGCCACTCTGGAGAAAAGATCCTTCGCCTCCGCACCCATGGGCGCACAACGAAACAAGGGCGCCCACGAACAAAATAAAAGGACCAATTGCAGAAAGACCTGTCTGCTATAGGGATGAGCAACCTGGCCCAAATTCGCACAAGAGAGAGGCAATTGGAGAAGATTTTTGGCCTCGGCCCAGACCACCCAAGTGCCAAATAAGAAGAAGACAAAGAAGCGTTTATAGCGAAGGTCATCAAAAGACATGGCGCCTGCCGTTTTAAGAGCATTGGGGGTTTAACTGCCTCAGGACTGATCGCCGCGCCTACCTCTATTTGAATATTTTAATTTTCCTTGATTTAATTTCGACCTAAATCTGTCAATCGCAGTGTTATTATGTAGCTCAGTGGCATTGAAATGCCAAATGCCATCTGCATGTAAATGTCTATTCCGGCGCCTGTATGTGTCCAATACCTCAAATTAACACAGCCATTTCCTCAATCAAAACATGATTTGCGGCTTGTGCCAAGAAAAATGGAGGAAATCAAATTTTCAATGCCGCCAAGTGGAGCAAATCAATGCCAACTAAAGTTTTTTCATAGTCGCCGGTGCAGTTTGAATACCAAATGTTCCGCGCATATACATACATATTCAAACTTAGCTCATGTATACGCAAACGCGCATGCCCAACTGCAGCCCCAGATGAGGTTCAACAATGAAATCGAATCGTCAATTACGCGAACCCCGAAGCGTAAAATTTTTGCAGCAGCTGCATTGTGATTAGTGACCAAAAGCCAAAGCCAAACGAGCGTGTTAACAAATGCTTTTGCACACATACATACATACATGGGTGTGCATGCTGGTACAAGGATCTTGGCTGTACCGTACCATTCATTTTTTTGACCACTCAATCGCGATTAAATTTCTTCCACCACCGAAATTCGACAAATAATCGCTTTTCCCCACTATAAGCAGCTATTTTTGTTATACATTTTAGCCTCATTCGAAAAATGGCTTGCCAAAAATGGCAAAAGAAAATAAAATAATTTGCGCATAGTACGCCGGAACAATGGGGAGCTTGTACGCGATAAGCAGTAATGACCGAAACTGGACTCGAAATGCAATGTACAGAGACGACCGAAAGGCGCACTTGCGATAGCCAAGCCCCAATTACACACATATGTAAATATGTACTAAGTAAGAGTAAGAGACAGTCGCTAAGCAGCGAATTATTTCGTGCATTATTTTCTACAGCGATTCCGAACCAGATTTTGGCGCAATTTTCGCCTGTAAATGGCCCCGCCAAGCAGCTATACGGGTAAGATATGCTGCCGCATAAATGTGCAACATACAACAAACCCACCAACTTTTTTTTTTTTTGCTCTCCATTACCAATTGTCAACAAACCAGCCAAACTACACACGAAACAATGACAGCAACAACGAACAGACCCAACCGCAAAACATCGAAATGCACTTGAACTCGTTAATGAACCTTTGCTCAGCTGCGCTGCGCTCCGCCAAAGGCAATGCCACATTTTACAACACGCCGACAAAATAGTGCCGCGCTCGGCCGAAGGGTCAAAACCACAACTGCAGCGTGGCTTCAAATTTAGCAGAAGACCGCTTTTATTTTGGTGGCTTAGCAGCAGCTTTAGGGCACGCCCGCCAACATTTAGACATTGGCCGCGCGGTCTCTTTTATTGCTGCTATTACAGTTCTGTTTTGTTTTTTTTTTTTGTGGGTCTGTACTACATGTCGTCGCGCGTATCAAAAGAAAATTTTATGTGACCGCGGGCGAAATTGAACCAAAAAGACGGCCGGCCAACTAAGGCGCAAACAGAAAATAAGTACAAAGTGCGCTGTTGTTGCTGCAATTTAAAGTAGTGCAACAGGGCATGCGCAGCGTGCAATGAGAGCGCATTATAGTATGTATGTATGTATGTATGTATGTATGTGGCTTCGAGCAGTTCATAGCTAATTTTTAATTCGTAGGAAATGCGCTGTGTTAGCTTGTTGTGGCGCTTGGCGAGTGGGCTGGGCAGTTTGAGTGTGAGAAAATGTAATTAAGTTTTTTTTTGTTTTGTATTGTATTCATTTCAAAAAAGCTAACAAGCACTTTAGGTTGAGTGAGTAACTTTAGAATTAAAGATAAATAAAAATAAAAGCGCTTAAATTCTTTGAAAAAATTTGCAGTTGCATGGATTAGAGACCTGCATTTGCACTTGAAATTAAACTTACTCCTTGACCAGCGCAACGGATGAACGGCATCAGTTATTTTCCTTTTTTTTTCTATATTTTTGGTCCTTTTACATCGATGTGGCAGAGTTAAAACCGAATGTTTAGAATGGAAGGTGATACAGGCAGTGCTGCTGAGTGCACTTCTAACTTTAACGAAATTAGTATCGAAAATTGATAATTTGGCGAGTTTTTGATAGTGTTCAATTCTTTAAGAATGCTGTAAGGATAGTCGAAGGAAATGTATAACTTGATTTGCATAGCTCAGTTGGTTTTGGAATCGCCACAATATTGAAAACAAGGGTGGTCAAGATTTAGCTCTAACTCAAGGGAAAAGCTATTTAAAGATTTCAACTAAACTACACCCATTTTTATTCGAAGAATATTTTTCTCCATATCATTAAAATTGTACCATTAAAGTTTCCACTTTTTAAAAGGGCCTTCGCGTGGCTCCTTCGCGGTACGTGGATCAAATAAGACCGGTAACCTTATAGAAAATGGAGAGCGTATGTTGAATATTCCACACATTCACTCGGAGTCGGAATTTCCCATTGTGAGTGTCCTCGTTAAGTAAGTGCCAGGAGGAGACACGTACCTGGAATCGAAAGAGTAGCTTAAAGTTATTATTCTACTGAACCAATTACTATCCACAATGAAGCCGAGGAGATCCAACAGTTCCACATCCGCTATCTTCCAGACTGTTGAAGAAGCGTGAACCCAAGCGAGTGAAGCGCTTCGTCTGCAGACCTGAACATCGACACAGAAAGTGGTCAATGGACTCTTCCTCATCCTCATTCTCATCCTCATCCTGGCAGCCTCTGCAGAGAGACTTGTTGGTATTCGCCACCGTTGAATCAGTGTTCTGTGATGGCTCCGGTAATGACTCTTACTGCAGATCTATTAAGTTTCAGTATGTCCCTTGCCTTTTTCCTAAAAAAGCTGCGGCCATAATAGTCTTGTAGTCTCACAGTCTTCCCGTTTGTTACACAAGTCATCCGTCGCGGCCACGTTGTACTCATCAACTTTCCTTACGTGGCCACTAAACAGTGGTAATACAGAGCTATCCGCTTCTTCTATTGGCATTTCTGAGCCGCATCTGGTCATCTCATCAGCTGACTCATTCTCTTCGATATTTCTATGTCCGATGTGGTCCGATAGTTCTATAAAATACCCGATTTCACTATTTTAGATCCTATCGCCTTCAATGCTGCCTCACTGTGGACCAGAATAGTGGTTTTGTCTTCTGGAACTCTACTAATACTAATTAAAAGACTAGGAGCCCTCTTTATAGCGTAGATATCCGCTTGGAACTGCAGTCGCTCGGTAGACGAAAGGACCGGCTTGTCCTGCAGCATCGTTACCAGATGAGGAAATTTTTCCCGTTTTGCGGAAATTTTGAACAAAAAAGACGCCTTGCTCATAAATATTATAATAATACTATTAGGCTGAAATAGTGTGCGATAAATTTGCACTTCTTTCATTCGCTTTAAAATTATCTCGCAGTCTGTTCATTTGGTTTTTACAATCACTTGAGTCAGCATGTTCATTTCCTTGAACTCACGTCAAATTCCAACCATATCTGTTCTTTTCTCATCACTTTATTTGCTTTGGAAAATACGGAAAATGGGTAAGTTCAGTTGGATTATAGCATTGGAAATTTCGAAGTTCATTAATGGTTCGCTAGCACGTCAAGCTAAAAATGCCAAGATAAAGCTATGTACGTGCGTTTGCAGCGGAGCGCTATATCACATTTGATTACTTATCAGTGCTGTTGAAACCAGTATTCAGCGATTCCAAAATTGCTTCACAATTGCACACGAATGATAGATATGTACAAATAACGCATAAGTAGATGCAATATATATTTCAAAGTTATATTTTTATATTAACAACCTAACAAGTAAACTGAATAGTTATTGTTATTGACTGAGTTGCTAAAACCCGGTTATTGATCGTTTAAAAAATAAAACAAGGAGAAAAATTGATTAGCCAATTTTAAAAAATGGAAAACCTAAAATGAACACGTAATTTTTAAGCAAAAAACAAAACCAACTTCAATTCTCATATAAAAATTATCGCTAATTCTCTTCATGATCCAATGATCGCATTTAAAACAAATTAGAATGGGACCACCTTTCCTTTAAAAAAGGAAAAAAAGAATTATAGAAATCGGTTAACGTGCTCCAAAGTTATGCGGTAATATACATAAAAAATAAAGATAAAAAAATATATACATATATTCCAACGAATTGATAATCTTCCGCCTTTTTGTGAGATTCCAAACCCGGCAACACTCGTCTGCAGGTCCTTCGAGAAGACACCGGCTCCGGTTCCTTGTTCCATCTTTGAACTATGTAGAGCAGTGGTGCGCAGAGTTGCCAGAGCTCCCAACACAAGCGCAATATTTTTGTATCTGTATGTGTGTACTAGGAATGTTAACCCCGGGATCCCGGCCTTTTCTGGTCCCGGAATTTTGAATTTGCACTGACGGAAATAATAGAAACTCCCTTTCATGACCAGTATTAGCTATATTTCTTTCTTTTTATTTATTAATTAATATTTTTTATAAATGTGTAGCTCATTATACATATAACACCGCGCGATAGTAAATTTTAAACACGAATATCGATATATTCGCGAAACATGGGCCAAATATAATAAAATTGCATTTTTAGTTCAAAAATTTTTAATTGTTTTAAATTCTAAAGAAATTTCCTCTTGCATTTGGTACCCGTATTTTTATAATATTTGAAATATTTGAAAGTACGTTTCAAACCCATTTATTTATTATTTATTTTATGGTAGTCGAGCTTTTCAAACAATATAGAAGCAATTTTTTTTTTTATTTAAGTTCTTGAAATCTAAATACCGGGATTGTGATAACGACATTCCGAAAATCCCGGGATCGGAAAAAGATGAAAAATTAACATCCCTAGTGTGTACTCAACAAAAGAGCTTGCGCATGTGATGCTTACAGCATGCAGTACAAACGCAAACTGATTTGCGGTCAGCGTCGTGACAGTTCGCAAACTGCGCGCATAACAATCTGGAGGCCGAGCAACCGGTGCGTAGCATCGGTGTAGAGGGATATGCCCTTCTCTGGTACTAGCAGCCCTGCATCCCGTTCTTCTGTGGTCAGGACCCTAATGGGTACCGTCGTATTGAAGTTCTAAACGGGCGCAATGTAATAAGTGCTGGCTTCTATGCAGCTTTAATTCCATTGAGGCGGCCCCTTTTTATTTCTTTCAGTATTGCCGCATGCTCGTGGTTACTGGTGATCTGCTGCGTTCTATAGATTTTGGCATGAGCCAATTTAGCAATCTATTGCCATTCTATACAAAAACAAATTGTGTTTATTCGTTATATGGAAACAAATGCGATAAAAAAATTCTAAAAAATCTACGGCAGTTTTTGGCCAATTGAAATTCGCACTGAAACTGGGCTATAAAACTGTATGTTCAAACAAATTCGAACAGTTCTGCGGAAAAAGTTTGAAATATGCATGAAAATTTGTCGCTTTTTATTTTCTATGAAGTCTTAAACTTGCGTTTATATGAGTTTTGTCAGAGCAAAAAACATAAGTGGCAAAGATTATCACTTTGAATACATACCGCTCATCAGTAGCATAATTCTAATTAATGGTTTGTTGGTTTACCCTGACGCCGAGTTCATATCTGACTCCAGACACTGCCGTAAAAGCATTGGCTGTGTTACCCATAAACCAGCAGCTCAACATCGTCCAAGTACGTATATTATTGCATTCTACACCTCTGCCATTTCTGTCTTTCTGCACATCTGCCCACCAACAATGGCTTTGCAGTCGTATCTCTGTTTGCGGTTTTTTGCGGCTGTTTGTCAAAAGCAGAGCTTAACGCAAATGGCTTTCGTCTAACACTTACATACATGAGATGGCTGGAAATAGGAGAGCTGCTCAACATTAAAATTATTCCAAGTACAACTGAAGTGCATTGGGTGGCAAGTTACTCGTTAAAGTTATACCACCAACCAGCTAAACATTGCCACTCTTATGAATGCAGCCATTCATAGACTGGTGGTGAAGAGCTCTGGAACATATGTATGCACAAACTTACGCACTTACACAAAAACGAGCTGAATTGCTTTACCCATTTGCGCATTAGCAGTCAGCAATAAAAGGTAACCAAACCCGTTCATTATGGCTTAGAACTGCATGCATGCCGTGCAACACTCCGCCAACCCAGCAGCGTCAGTCAGTAGTCAGTCAACAACAGCAACAACAGCAATCCCATATTGTGTGTCTTCCTGCTGCTCCATAGTTAGATACTTATTTACTATTTACTTATGCTCATACAAATCTACAATCTCTACAAATATTTATACTAGGTATGTATGTATGTGCATTGCTAAATGCTGGCGTGAAATATGCAAGTGTGTGCGCTTAAGCGAAATGAAATGCGGGAAAGCGACGCTAATACCTAGAACTATGGATACAAATTTACGGTTATGACTTAATTTACTTAAGCCAATCTTGGACATCGCAAAGGCAAAGCTTTACGCAAACCTTTTCTGCCGTTTGCCTTTGTTTACTTGCCCATCTGGATGGTCGTCGCGGCTAAGAACAACCCATAAGTGCTAAGTTTCATGCGCTGCGCATGCGTGCAGTTCACTGACTTCTCTAACGGCGAGTCTGTGTGCGTAAGGGCTATGCCGGCTACGCTGCTCTGACATCTGCAACTTCCGGGTTCAGAAGAATTCTGAGCTAAGTTGGGAAAATGTTGAAGTCTTATGCATTTGCTCGTGCAACATAGCCAAGCGATATTTGGAGGAGACCATAGCCCATGTGAACGATTTTTCATTTAGATTTTGACGATTTCTTCTTTGGCAATCCACAAGAAAAAGCTGAAAATATTAATTGTTTCGGCTGTCTTCCAGCATCATTTATTTTTCCGTCCTTCAGTGGCAGTGGCGATTTTCCAGTTCCTAAGGCCAACGCCTATTTTCTTGTCCAGTGATGGCAAGTGCCACAACTGTGTCCACATGTTGTCGTACGTGTGAGGACAGCTATACAAAAAAAAAAACAACAACAAGCACACATACATATCCGATGAGGCTGTGGCTGGGGTGGAGACAAACTAAATTTGCTTTTTCCACATTTAAAAACTATTCGCGAAAGCACCTAATATTTGTGCTTATCAGCGACCGAGAGGTGACTTTCAATAGCCTGCCCCACGCACTTTGCCTTCACCACTTCACACCTGCACTTTTCCATTTGTTTGCTAAACAACAGCAGTGTTTACACCTTTACAATCCTGCTGGTGGCTGCACTCTCAAGTGCTTCCTTTTCTTTTGCAATGATTACTGAGCTGCTGTTGTTGTCATGGCTACTGGCGTTGGAGGCTGCAATGTCGCTTTCTTCAATGCTATTTGCAAATATTTGTCGACGATTGCAGCTGACGATGATTTATTTACTTTTCCTTTGGCATTTCGATATGTCGCTTTTGCTTTTTTCCTGCTGAAACTCAGTTTGTTGACTTTAATCTATCGACGCGGATACTTTCTTCTTCGACTAGCATTATGGGTGGCTACTCCAGTCGGTTTTGTGCATTTGCGGTGGTTGCATTGGTTACATTGGTTGCGGGCTATGACACACATTTTGGCGCATCTTTAAGTTTGGCAGGAATTTATTTTTTATGTGGTTATTTGGCCAATACCTGGCTGGTATGCGGTGGTTTCTCTGTGTCAGTGGGAAAGGTTTGAGTTTTAAATATTCACAAATATGGCATACCAAGGTGGGGGTTAGACATAAATTTTATAGCTCTGTACATATGCATATAAATAGGCCACATGTAAATATGTTGTACATATATATTTTCACTTAAGTTCACCGAACTATAGCATTACACAAAAATCTATGCTAAATTTTTCAGTTTATAAACCTTTTTTAAAGCTACTTAAATTTTTATGAATAAGACCATTAGTTTATACCAGAATAGACATTTTTTGAATTTTTAAATTGAATCTTCGGCTAAAAAATGGAATTCAATTACGTTAAATAAATACCTACATTCATACTGTGTATGTATGTATGTAGGTGGACGAACATTGTAAAATGAGACATTTGCGAAAATCAAACGAAACTTGTTTCCTAGCCAGATAGAGAATAATGGTGGATGTTTTTATTAATGAAAATTTATCGTCATTTCCAACAGCCTTCAATTTCATATTTCTAGCTCAGCTGAAATCAGCCTTGCGCCAATTTTCCTACTCGCTACCTTAAAAGGAAACCTGAGACCAGGCTTATTTTGCGCAGCAAGCAAGTATATCGATTTAAAAAAAAATCATTAAATAGTAGCTAATGCTTAAATTTTATTAGTTAATATTTTGCCATAGCCATTTAAGTTGTGACACCTGCTAGCGTCTACACCCACAACGTCTACTACTCGTACAACTACTAGCTGAGATTACCATTTTTGTTCGTTGATGTTTTCACTTTCCAAATGGTAGCTAACAAGTTGAATGAAAAAGGCAAACGAAGTATTACTACAATTAAATATTTATTGATGAAACTGTGTGAACTGAAGAGCTTTTAAATGATGCGTCATACCTAATAGCGCACAAGTAGTATGCATGTGTAGGTCGTGTGGTCGCAAATGGTGCGATTTTTTTTTCATATTTCACATACATTGAAATACGATTATTTAGCTTCTGATTAATGGCATAAGCTCTCGAAAGGGAAAAAGAAATTTTACTTAAATGTAGGTGTAGATTCCTAGCCCTTTTTTTTACATATAACTTAAAATGGAAACTACTATACAAATTTTAAATATGCGTATTAGTGGAGAAAATACCGTATATAAATTGGTTTCAAATTCACGAAAAAATTTTTCATGGTACTACAGATGCTTCTGCCTGGAAAATACTCCAAAAGGCGAGTAGATATTGCAGATTTCTTAGATATATATTTTTCTGTATGCAATTTTGTAGCACATTCAATTCTAGTATAACAAAGTACAAGTTTGGAGCCCCTGGGACTTGCCGTTGATTTTGAGCAATTTTTTCTGTTGAAGAAGTTGCTCATTTTCACTGTATAAAAAATCGTCGAGCCTACTGAAGACTTGAAAAATGTCTAATTATTTATATCGAGAAAAATAATTAGTTCACTTTTCAACAAAAGACTTAGGCATCGAACTTGAGAGTATTTTTTGCGAATTGTGCTTAACAAAACCGCAATTTTGAAATTTCGTTTGATTCATACAAATAGTTTTAGATCACTTTTTTTACTTTATCAATTCATAAAACTTCAAATTGTTGCAGATTATGCTTTTATATATTATTTGGTTTAGCTTTTTTCCATTACATTCCATATACTAAAGAAATTTTAACAAAAATGTGGGAGAAACGTTGAAAGTATCAAAACATTACACTCTTCTTCTCCTCTTCTTACCACATTATAAAGCCAACAAATGAACTTTAACAGCAAAAGCTACTAGAATAGAAGATATATTTATAGAAATAAAAGAAGCCATAAAAATTTGAACAAATAAAGCGACAATTTTTTTCAACCTTAAACACATTGTGCTAAATGTTTACATATTAACGCAATTGTTGACGTTTAAGTACATACTTACATACGTATATATTTAAGTACGTATGCATATGTGTATGTAAGAATATAGCACTGCTTTCGCAATTTCCACTTGTGGACAGTTGTATGCCGCCGGCTGAGTGCTGTCGGTCAGATTGGCGGCTGTTTTTTTTTTTATTGTTGCCTCGCGTTTTCTTACTTTTTTCGCTAACACAGTTTTCAGTTGTTTGCCACTTACAAATATGCATACATACATACATACATACATACGTACAGATATATGACTACGTGTTTTGCTGATGCCAGCACTTGCACCCATTCCGCTGAGATACGCACTGGCAGCTGAATTAGCTGAAGTAAGTATTTAAGTAGTCGGCCGGCTGGACAGTGCGTCTACCTTTTGGACCAATGTACTCTGCTCGTGAACTGTTGAACGTTGAGTCTGTTGTTGATTTAGTTGTAATGTTACCTGACCTTAATATGTAGAGTACAATTAAATGATGAAAAATAACAAATAAAGTGCGTGCGTGTGTGTGTGTGTGTGTGTGTGTATTTGTATTTGTATGGAAGAAATTATTTATCATAATTTACACAATTAGCGCTAAAATTCAGCACAGATTTGTTGGTGCGGTTACCGTTTGTGGTTTTTTAATGTTCGAACTGCCTGCTGTTCTTTATTGTTTGCCTAACAATGGGGTTTAAAAAAAACTACTTAAAAAGGAATTTAGTGGTAAAAGTAATGTAGTGACGCTTTTTATTTAAGGCAGGCGTTTTATTTTATTTTTTTTTTTGTTTTTGTTTGCGATGGGTAGAGCTTAGATCAGCTTCACCTCAAATCAAATTACAAATGCCAAAATATCTATTCATTTTATGCCATTCGCTTACGCATTAGACTAGGTGAAAAAAGTTGCATTGCTTCTGCTTGTGCCAAATGCATTACCCTCTTTTTTTGTCCCAACTTGCTGCCCACCTCAATTCGCGATAGGCTTCCATGTAAGTATGCATGTGTATGTATGTGTCAGTTCAAGCGTAGGTGGCAAATGAATTTAAGCAGCTTAGACGCAGACAGCAATAAAACAAATTCACACATAAAATTGCTCCAAATAAATTATTAAATTGAATACCATTTGAATGGAAAAGCGCACTTTTTTCCTTTTCTGTTTTCGTTGTTATTGTTGTTGTTTTAATGTAGCCCAAGAGGAAGGGCAAAAATGATGATAAATTCACTGAAAGTATGAGTTTTCGCAGACAATGGCGAGGAAATGAGGAAAAACGCATTGGAAATTAGCCCAAGCGGCGAATGCCATGCCATGGGTGTGGGTGAGAGAAAAAGTCAAATGATTTCAATGAAGGTAGGAATGTATGAATAAGTAAATATGCGCTTATGAATATGGAGGCCAAACAGTTTTATGTTGTTGAAATAAATTTCTTTAAAAATGCTTTTCTTCTTTTTTTTTTTTGTTTATAACATTGCTTTGAACAATCCCATTCAACTCAAGTTCAACTTCATCAGTTGGTGCCGCTGTTAATTGACTGACTGGTATTTGAAGGAATCATTTACTTCAATATCTATACATACATACATACACACAGGCGCACGTGTACAGACACACCTACATATATATGTATTTCTATATATGCAGGCGTGAATTGAACCATCAGCATTTACCTATAAACAATAAATTATTGTCAGCGCTTAACTCTGCAAATGATCACCATAAAGTTTATAAACAATAATAATTTTATTTTTTATTTTTAATGGCGTGTTGACGGTTACCAAAATTACCTTGACATTTTTTCTGTCATGCTTGTTACTTGCATAAGCTTTATACATATTCCAAACTTCATCACCTTGCACCCGACTGTTTAACTAAGCATACATATATGTACTACATGTGTGTGTTTGTATGTATACTCGTATGTACATTCATGCATAAGAATATTTGCTTATTTATGAATTTATGGCTTAATGTAATCACATTTAGTGCTCAAGTTAACTTTGTAGATAATTTTGTAGACACGAAATTCTGCAGAGTCTTGATTTCTTGTGACTTGCAGATGTAGTAAAATAAGTACAGATACAGTGACTCAAACAAATGATCAAGTGTTGGTTTCGAGCAAATTTTTTTTTTGTTATTTTAAATTTAGGGCAATTCAACAAATTCTCATCAAAATTTCAACTTTTCAATCTTAATCCTTAGAACCTTTTTGGGTACGCAGTTTTATGGCCCATACAATTTTAGTCTAACGAAGTGCATATTTCAAACGGCGAAAAATTCCCATTGATTTATAGGATTTTTTTTTTTTTGTGACGGATATTTGCACTTCTTCCAAATAAGCATAATTTCTTATGAAATAAAATTGCAAAAAATCAGCGCCAGTTTTTGTAAACTGCACTTGTTACATAAAAAAAGACGCAAAAGCAGTCTCAAAAAATAAAATCGAAAAAATCAACGCCATTTTTTTGACAACTGAAACTACCAATTCATTGCACTAAAATTGTATGGGCTCTATAAAACTGCATATTCAAAAATGTTCTAAAGATTCAGATTAAAAAGCTGAAATTTTAATGAAAATTTGATGAATTTTCCTAAATTCTGTTTAAAGTTGGAAACTGTAATTATATGTTCTGGTTAAATTATTAGCTCGAAAAATATTACTAATATTAAAAAAAAATCAACACGTGGTCATTTATTTGAGTCACTGTATGCATTTATTTAGATATTTTTTTACGACATTTCAGTTTTATAACAAGCCACTTTTATATTTATGATGCATTCAATATGAGTGGAATTTAAGTTTTCATCGCTCTTATGCAGATTTATTATATTTACATAACTCATTGGCAAAACTTACCTTTGATTGCACCCATGATATGATTTCTATTTTGCTAACTGGTAGTAAAAAGCCAGTCTTTATCATCCGGGGATATCATAAAATAAAATTTTTATAACTTGCATTGAAGACCTGCAGGATGTCTAACGGCGATTAGAAGTAATTTTCTGAATGATGCAGGACAGATGAGCGAGTATTTTTCGATAAGTTTTATTTCAAGGCAATATGTTAGGGTTAAACGGATTTTTAAAACACAAATACAAAACGCACGGGTTTCGGACTCCTTGAACCTTAGAACCCTTTTCATTTATATCGGAATGCCAGCGTGAATTAGTTTCTCTAAATAAAGGTAAAAAATATCGGAAATAGTGCGAAGAAGTATATTAGAGAGATAAGGCCCCATTGGCAGAATGGTATGCCGATTTTAGCCGAAGCAGTGAATAAGGAGGCTTAATATATTTTAGATTTTCTGTGAAGATTTCACATAAATTTCTTGGTGCCATTTGTTTCTAGAAAAAAACAGATTTTATATATTATATAGAAATTCGCGACGATTTAATGTCTCGAATAGGTATCACTTTACTCATAATACTTTCAGAAAAAAGAAGAATATAATAAAAGATCAATGGAATTTTTTCACAATTTCAAATTGTCATTTTGTGTCGCTGTACTTATTTCGGATAAAAAAGTTTGAAATTTAGCAGAAAAAGCTAAATAAATTATTATTATTTCAAATCTCATCCAACATAAGCTTGAGACTTTACAGTCTTCTCGCTTGGATCATAGGTCTTCTGTTACGGCTGTGGTATACTCGTTAATTCCCTCAGTAGATCACAAATCGGTGGTTCTAAGGAGTTATTAGGCTCTCTTATCTTCATTTCAGAGCTCTGTCTAGCTATCTCATTGAATACTTCGTTCACTTGCTATGTCCAGGATACCAAAAAAGGGAGACGTTTACATGACTTACGCAGTTGTGTTAGAGAAGCGCGACTTTTCGAACAATTCTTGAATTCAGTACTTTGGATCCTTCGGATTTCCTTTATGTGACTTTTCTTCATAGATTTCCTCTTGAAAGGCACTGCAGTCGTCGGATTGCCTGATCTACCCGTTGTTGGAAATCGTATGAGAACCCTGACGTCAAAGCCCTAGAATGACGTAATGTGATTTGCCCCGGCATCTAAAACAGTCATTCAAGCTCCCACCGCAATTGTGATTGCCTCATTATATGGCCACCAGTAATGAAGAATTGTGGCCGTTGTGAATTTCGCTTCATTGGTTACGGAAATATTTTGATATTACGTCCAATATTCAAAACAACCGTTAATTGAGCAAAGTCTTCCGTAAGTGTGCCCGATAAAAATTAAATACCATTTTTATGTTTTTTGTAGTTGCGACACTCTTTTAGCCACGCAATCGATATCACTCACCCGATAAATTCCAAAAGAAACGATTTATAACTATAGTACAACGAGCATAAGTTACGCCAAATAATAAAACAAAAAAAAAAAAAATCTCTTACATTTGCAATAACAACAACAACAACGGGAGAAACATAAATTTCGCTGCATTTACACAAATTTCGAGTATTTTGCATATTTTTGCATGTAAATGTTTGCTAAGAAACTGCTGCGTGTTGTTGTTGTTGTACTAGCTTACGAGCGAAAAACTGCCCAAATAGATTTATTGTTTCAAATTTGCGTGTGGCTATTTGTACGAGTATGTTGCATGTGCAACATGTTGCTGACGTTGTTTTTCTATGGTCTGGTCCGCTGTACACTGCTCTCTGCTGTCTGCTGTCTGCTGTCTGCTGTCAATCACAAACCAAAGCCCAAACATATTTGATGCAGACAGTTGGACAAGAATGGCAACAACAGACAGCCGAAATATAAGACACGCACACACGTACATATGCATAAATTTATATCTCCATATGCAAGTAGTACCTATAAAAATTCAGCAGTTAATTTTTTAAAAGTGTTTATTGAAAATTCGACTGACTGCGAATTGCGTGGGTGTTTGTAGTAATATATGAATAGCAAAAACAACAACAACCACAACAGCAACACAAGTCAACGTTAGTGCTAATAACAAAAATGGTTTGAGGAAAGAAAAGCCCTACTCGCTTGGCATAGCATGCAACGCGCCAAATGCCAAATGCGGATATGTGGCAACTTTAAGCAAATTTCAGTCAAACGCCGTCATTCAAATACACAGTCACATATATACATACATACATACCCTGTGGGGAAAATCTCTAGTTTTGAACTTGTGCGCTTCTAGTACATTAAGAACCACTACTAGTTCGCGATAAATCTCTTTTGCATTCAAACAGCTGGCGAATTTAACACGGCGATGTCATAGGAATTGGAAATTGTCCCCCGCTGCATTACCTTTTCTATAGTTCAGAACCAGTCCTAAATTCGACATATGGGATCTAGTTCGTTTTGCAACCCATTTTCTATAGTTTCGAACCAGTTGTAAACGAAAAAAGTAACAAGATGTTTTTTTTTTGGGTTACCATGGTAGCAATTTTTATTATTTGCAGAGAAATGTATTTTCAATTTGAAATTAGATTTGTTTGAATGAATGTAAATTAAATTTTGCATTTGAAAACACGTTTACATACCTTTGGCTGTAGCTGAATTTGTAGAGGTGCTGACTGTTATTGATTATATTCCAGAAGCTCCCAAAATGTTAAGATGTTAACAGAAGTTTTAGTTTTGTATTACCAAACTATGAAAAAGCATCTGCGACGTGCAGACTGGAAGCGTATTTGAACGAAAAACCCGCCAAGCAAAAATCTATTTAAAGTAAACAAGCCCCCGCTGCATCCCTTTTTCAGTGGTTTCGAACTAGTTCAAAATTTCCAGATGAGATCTAGTTCGTTCTGCATCCCTTTTTCTATAGTTTTGAACCAGTTCTAAATTCGTCATTTTAGATATAGATTTCTAAGATTGTTTTTTAAAAGTACCACATATCGCTGCTTTTGAACTGGTGGCGATCTAGTAACTATCGGACTGGTTCGTTTTTGACGATAAAGATCTAGTACGGGACTACAAATTTGGTTCACCAGTTCGGGGTTTCCCTACAGGGTATGTATGTGTAAGTTTATATGCGCACTGTAAAAATCGCGACTACTCGATGAATGCATGTAAAGAGTACTCGCTCAGGGTCCAGGAGTACTCCAAACTTAACCGAAATGCATATAAAAAATGTGGTCCAATTAATATTGCCATGTACTAGGGCTCTGCAGCTCTGCATTATATCAGGAGGGTAGCACATAACCACTTCAAGGAGTACCTACCTCTTGGCAACACAACATCGTTAAAACCCGAGCAATGATCGGGGTTGGTCCACCACCACATTGCTGAGGAGCATTTTGTAGGTACTCCAGTTGCGGCACAAATGCACCACCTGGTCCGACGATTTTTGCAGGGCGGCTAAATTTCTGTGTGTGTGTGAGCGTGTGTGCTCGCGTGTATGTTGAAGGAAATCATTTAGCAGGAAAAAGCGAAAAATGCGAGTCAAATGTTTGCATTTACAATTCAATCATCATTTCAACAGTCAGCAATAAGCAGCCAGCAGCCAAACAGTCGGCGGTCGCGGCATTCACCGTAGTACGTCGCTTGGCCGTTGGCAAACAGCAGCCAGGCGTTGAGGTATGCGATGATGGTTGATGGAATTGTGGCAGACGCCATATTAGTGGGCGTCCCGCCACAATGATTTCCTAGTTTAGTTGTTGCTGTTGGTGTTGTTGCTGCTGCATTCAATACTCTTATCGCTTGTTTGTATTCGTTTTAGTTTTTCTCGAAATTGGCTGCTGCATCACGCTGCATTAGGCAATACCGCCCGATTGATTGATTTGACTGTTGATGGCTTGAACTCTGCTGCTAAAATTGCTTAATGAGCGGACGCACGTGTATGAATGTTTGCAACATTCCCAGACACAAGTGCTGGCACATACGTATGTACTTACTTATGCATTTATAGATATGCGAATTTTTATATTGTTTTTTGTTTTATCTGTACCATCCTCATTGGCGTATTTTTAATTACACTTACATTTTTATATCTTGCATTTAAGTAAACTTATGCACATATCTTAATGTTATGTGTGTGAGTGTGTTTTATGGCGCACGTGTTTTGGTAGCAGGTGATGTACCAGGATGAGGTTGCATCATAGTGCAGTTGCACAATCGTAGTTGTTTGATGGCTGTGAATAAATTTGTTGATATCTTTAAAAAAGATTATGATTTCCTGTTGATTGTTTTCTCGGTTTTCCTGCAGAATACATAGTGTTTTAATTGAATAAAAAAAAAATATTGTACTCTGGGTTCTTCCCGCTTGTTTTGGTATTTTGTGTAAACTACATCAAAGGTTTTGCAATTATTTAATTTTATTTTTTACAATCGTTTTATAGTATACAATTTAACCTTCTTTATATGAAAAAGTTTAACTTAAGTGACACAAAAATGATCGGCATGTTCCGTATATCCATTTTTTAATATATTTCTTTCCTGGTTGGACTTGATTTACAAGCCATTTTCTTGCACTTTTATTTTGCTAGTAAATTTGGTAACTGAAGCCATTCGTCTTTTAGATATGAATATCTATTGAATAACCAATGACGGTATTTTCACCATTCTGACCATTCTATCAGTTCCTATCGCTTCCTACGCTAAATACTATGTCCAGGAATGTGGCAAAGCGTGGCATTTCTATACAATCCCCGATTTTACTTCTTTGAATCCTACATTTTTCAAAGCCTTTCAATGAAAACAGTGGCTTTTACGGCTTTTACGGCTGGAACTTTGCTATTTAAAAAAGAAAAACTACCTTTACCATAACCAAACTCTCAGCTTGGAAGACGCTGCAGTTACCTGGCACACGAAAAAGCTAACTGGCCGGTGCCGGTTCCTTGATGCTGTTTTGAAGCACTAATGAGGAAGTATAATCCTTCCTATTTTCCAGTTCTTAAACCGAATAGATATCCTTGCATTTAGGACCTAATTGCAATAGTGCTTTGTAAACAGTGCTAGCTTATAAGTATTGGATTCTTGATTTCATAAAGATATTTCTTTCCGACTGAATCGAAATCTATTTTTTTAACACTACAATTTAGATGGCTGTGCTGCCTTACCATTACCGTAACCGTATATAATTTTTATTTGTGACTATCGTCAATTTAAATGGAGGCGTTTTCAAACCCAGGCTATACCATAGCTGCACCTCTAAGTGGCAAGTCCTCATTGTCACACTCTAACTTCATAAGATCAAATCTCGCACCTCAAGTTGTCAAATTGCCATTTTCCCGATGGCAGACTCATTTGTGGTTAACCGCACTCGATACTCTAAATCCCAATAAAGATTTATGGATCGCAAAACCAAGGTCGAAGCAACAGGTGGAAATTTGAATAAACTGCTCGATTGTCTCTCCATGACGATAAAGAGCACGACGATCCTAAAACTTTGATGAGTGTGGCCTCTTCTCAACGACGGAAGAAATAGTGTCACGTTCGACAAGCGCCATTTTCGTCATGGTCACAATACCTTCTTCAGCAGAAAGCTTGTTGAAGCCAGCAAAAATAGGAGTATCAAGATCAGATGTTTCACAGTCCCATAATCCAGTTTCCCCGTTTTATGCTCTGGATCAAACAGCGCAGTCGCAACAGAAATGCATAATTCCTTCAACAACAAGTGCTTTTTTGGCGCTAGCGTTATTGCTGTACCCAAGCAAACTCCCACGAAATCACAATAACAATTGACTTAAGAAGGCACCTCAAACTCGTTACCCAAAGAAAATACCCTACGCACTACTCACCCCTGCTGGGTGGTGTGAAATATAAGCTCTGCGAATTCAGCAGCAAATGGAGATTACCCAGCAAACAAACACAACCTCAACTGCTTACTGAAGCACCCGTTCTGAAACCCCATAACAGTGCAGCGCTTATGATTGGAGTAGACATCGCTATCCAGAGAACGATCGTCTTCGTTATGCGAGGACCGGTTTCATCTTCCTATATCTCGGAGATGTGTTGCTGAACTTAAAATTTCTTCAATTTATATTTAATTTATCTTCATTGTAAACTTTATTAATCTTAAATAATTAAATAAATTAAAAATTGAAAACTCGTATCTTTTATTTAAACGGAAATAAATTAATTATAGTTGCTATTTATTCGCCAAAGCGTGTACAGTCCTGCTACTTTCGAATGTTTTATTTCCGTTATTTAAATTTTTTGCATGAATACATATTCTTATAGATACATACATATAAACATTTTTATTTTTATTCATTCTCTGACTATTTTTTTTTCGTTGGTCTTTTTGCAGGCGAAAAAACTCAAGGATTTTGAGCTGATCAATAATACAAAAAATCTACAAAATAATAATAAGTCCACCAAGCCTGAAATAGGCAATTCAAATGATAAATCAAGTGCCGCTATTACAGCGGCAAAAGCAACTACAACAACAACAACAAATGGGATTGCAAACAAAATACTCAATGATACACAAACTAATCTCAAATTGAAACAATTACAAAATGTTAGTCTTAATTTAAATGTAAATGTCGATAATGAACAAATTCATAATAATATCAATAACAACAACAACAACTACAACAACAACACAACGTCATCAAACAAATCATTAGTCATAATAAGTAATGAAAATTGTAACAACTTACTAAAAACAACAGAATATGTGCCAGTGCAACAACAAAAAGAGAGAGAGCACGCAGAGGAGAGTTCAACTGGAATAATAACCACAACAACAACAACAAAAACACAAACACCCGCAGAAACAACAGCGGTTAGCACGACTGCAATTAACAATATGTGCACAACAACAACGGTCACAACAACAACCACACAAACAGCTGAAGCGGATAATCGACATCACAACGATATGCACGACGAGAGAATGAAGGTAAATTTGGAATGCTTTTTTATCTTAAAATAATTACTTAAGTACATAAATTTATCTATTGAAATGTTTTTCTTTTCATTCTGCGCAGGACAATCACTCCGATTCGGATTCGGCACTCTCATCAGCGCCACCATCCATAAGTCCACAGCCGCCGCCAGCTGGACTGGACACAGCTGATATTTGGCAAATGGTGAGTATACAGTTAATTCTCTGGTTATGCCTTTTTCGAATATCAAAATCGTCGAGTTAAAGAGCAAAAAAAAACGATAAAACGTGTTGCGCACGTCAAAACAAGTTTGCCGCTTAAATCTTTTGATTAACACAAACGTACATATTTTTTGCGTACATATTTTTTGCGTACATATGTCCATACATATGTATGTCTGTATATATTCACTAAATGAGTGATGAAGGCAAGCAGCGGATAATCTATAGCGTCACAACAAAAGCAAAAGTGATTATTCGATTTTTTTTTTTATTATTTTTTGTTTGCCTGAACAATTTGAATAGGTTTTTCTATCTTCTTACAGATCCGGCTAGTGCATTCATTCCCTTAGTATTAGTTAGTGTGCATATACTCTTTTTTCTTTTTTTTCTTTTCGCTTAGCCTAGCGCACGACTTGCACATGCTCTTTGCGGCAGGTTTTAGCTGTTGCCTTCCATGAGTTGTGTTTTTTGCATTAATTAAATTCGTCGTTGATAAGAAGTACTGAATTTTCACTTTATGTTATCGCTTTTCCATCACCAGTGGCTAAATAAAAACTTGCAGCAAAAAGAAAGTAACTAAAATATAGAATTTATAAAAAAATATAATTTAAATATTAATATAAGTGCATTTGTAAATTCAAAACAATAAAATGCACACGATTACCATTGTAGCAAGCATAAAATTTGCTAATGCAATGCCAACTGCAAATCTAATACCGTTTCCACAATATCCTGAAGAGCCCTCTAGATTTTTTTTATTTCTAAATATTTTCACTTAAAATATTCAAAAAAAAAAGGGATATCAATAACTGCGAAAGAAGTATCTACTAATGTATTTTGGAACGAACTTCTGTAATGCCCTGCAGCTTTTTATCATCTTCGGTACAATTTTTCGTTCCCGAACGAATCCTAATCCTCTCTCTTAAGCCATTGTACCTATACAAAACAATCAGAAAATTTATTATTTTTCAAAATGACATGGATATGAAGCTTCGCCGATGCATGCAATTAAAAATATAAGCAAGTCTAAAATTCAAACCCATATGCCCTTTCTTTGATTTGCCTTCCCTTGGTCATAATTTTTCAGAAATCTTATTGCTAGAATGAAAATTATGTCAAATTTATTCGCAATGTACGGTTGCGTTTTGTTTCCATCAAAACGAAGAAACTACGAAAAAACAATGCTTCTGAATACTTCATATTTTTTAGCTGTATCTAATTTAAACATGAAAGGCGCACAGCTTCTATTTAATCAGCAATTTTTTGTATGTACTCTTTGTGTGGGCTCTGTGCCCACTGACAACAGCAGTATCTTTATCTAAAGCCACCACCAAGTAAAACTCCAATTTAATGGTTAAGCCTTAAGATAAAACATACACAATGCAACAAATTCTCCACTGAAATAAATGTTTTTCTACACCAATAAATGACCTTTTTTCTGATGTTAGAGCACATCTGGGAATTAAATGTCATCACTAATATTAATTTTAACTTTGCAATTCTATAACAAAATTGTTCATACAATCGATATACAAGGTCAACATTAACATCAGAGATGACAGTTAAGCTAAGGATTTTTATATCAGAATCTCGTTTTTATGAAAATTGCAGATAGTATTGAATATAAGCCCTCGACAGGTACATACACATTTGGTGCCTACACATATACAGACTTGCATTTTTGGCCGCCTGTTAATTGACATTGGTTTTTAGAAAGACGGTTTCATGGCAGAAATACACTCGGAGGTTGGACTTGTCATCCAACTTTGATCTTATCGACTGCTAGTAAGCAACTCTAACCACTCGCCTAAATCGCTTGTCATTTTTTGCACAAATCGCTGGCTTCATTTTCACCCATATATTCAATCTGTCGTGATTTGTTATTCAAATCGGGCTAATACCGTAATTTTAACTCTACTTCCATTCGGGATAAAATTCTTCGATTTTTTGTTGCACAGTGTCACACATACATACATGTGTTCTTAAAAAACAAGAGTAGAATTTCTGATCCTTTTAAGTTTTTTATTGCCGCCGACCAAAATTGTGTAAATCAGTGTGGCGAAAAAAGTGCCTGGCAATTATTTCAGGAATTAGTGTTTTCGGTGTTATGCTTCTTCTTATCTTTTTTCTTTACTTCTCTTTGTGGCACTAGAAGTGAGATTTTAAAGTTATATATGCTTCTGCATGACTGTACTTACTCTATGCGTAGACATGTTTGTGGCTGTGTGATTGAGAATTGCCGCAATCAGTAAATTGCCATAGAGTCAGCTAAGAAGCCAGCCAGAGTGGCAGCATACGCCAAGAAAGTCAATCAGACAGAGCGCAACACTCTTTGCAACCCATTGGCCTAACGAGTATGCGGCGAGACAAAGTTAATGGCGATTTTTATGGCTGCTCGTTAATGAACCTGTGAGGCTGGCTGTAAAGGGGCTGCATATGAACAAAGAGTGCAATAAAAAGCGCAAACATGTGTCTGAGTGACGTTATGATTTTATGTTAAGTAAAGCTTTTGTTAAACAACATTTTGAGAAAATTGCGTTCATGTTTTTTTTCAAGTAGTAAGTGCGCCAATTTTTTGCATTAATAACAATTTCTTGTAAATTTTGCCGTAATCGCTTGCAGTCAGACACTTGATAAAATGTATATCTAAACGTTATTTCAATTCTTACTCTACTTAACATTTACAGATTCGCACCTACAGCACTGATTTGCAAAAACTGCAAAAGGATAATGAAATCTTGCAGAAGGAAAACGAACATTTACATGCGGAGCTGAATTTGGCCAAGGAGCATATACTCGATGCCGAAAAAACCAGCATGGATGTGAGTTTTATATTTATTTATTTGTGCTTTGAATTGCAATTTAATTTTTCTGCTTCAATTCAACAGATCAACAATAATGCCAAATTACAACAACTCATGGCACGTGTGAAACAACTCGAGGAGCATGAGCATCAATTGAGCACGGAGGCGGATGAGTTGCGCGAACAAAATGAACTGTTGGAATTCCGGATACTCGAATTGGAGGAAACGAATGATAAGGTAAGTAAAGTGGCTTTAAATGTGCGCCTGAATGTAGGCAATAGTGGATAGTAAGATGAATGAAGAACTACAAGCTGAGCGAGTAGGCAATTGAAATCATTAACAGAGCTGTGAACAGTGAATTTAGCCGCTGTTAAGCGTAAGTCTGTAAAGCCGGCACAGAGAAAACTAATGAAAACATAGAAAATATAAAAAAGCTATGTGAATAGTGAAAATGGCATGTTTGAGTCGCCGGTACAGCTAAAACTCCGATCGAATATTTTGCGAAAGAAAGTGGAACAATTTCCTGGAATCCAGAAATTCTTAGCTCATTCATGGAAAAAAACAAATTTGACATGTCGTCGCTGCCATGTCAAACTATCGAATGTGCAAAAATGCTTTTTCATTTACGATGCCTTGCGCATGCGTTTAGAATCATGGCAAATCGTAAAATTTCTAGTCTTATTTGAAGCAGAGGATACAAAGTGTCGAATCCCACACTTTTTTTGCTATCCTGAAAAATACACATTGCCACATTTGAGAGTTTGACATGGTAGCGACGATGTCTTCACATTATAAAGAATTTTTATCGCATTTTATTGTTCAGAAATTTTGAGTTTTAGTATGAATTCAGAAACATTGAAAGGTTGAGAAATGTTTATTGGGAAACAATAAAATGTGCAGGAAATTGCACTTTTTTCTTAATGGGTGATTTTAGCTGCATCGGCCCATTATTTGTTCATTTGTTTTTCTGGGCTAATAAGGCGGCCCTGAATCGCGGCATTCGTAATGGAATAATTACTCTTTTCGACTCGAATCGAATGAAATGAAAACTCCCCAATTATATTAAAACTAATGTAGCGCACTCGGCAAAAAATGCAACCATGTATGTACATATATTAGCCTGATCAATACCTAACTTTTTAGCTTCCAATATATATAAAAATATATAGACATTTAGAGGACGTTTTGTGCCTCCGCATCAAGTGTTTAAAAACACTTTTCCTTCAATCTGTAAAAAAAGAGAATAAAATTCTAAAGCTGCGCTTTAAAAGGTGATTATTTTTTAGAAAGAAATTTTCATTCTCTCATCACTTATACTATATGTAGATAGCCTCATTTTTCGCAAACAAAATGAGTTGTATATGTAGCAAAAATTTTGAAAATGTAGATTTTTCGTCAAAACTTTTCAACAAAATTTGGCAATTTAGAGAGATTAAAATAAACCCAAAGCAGAAAGAGTAATACCTGTTCAAAAAACTTAAGTTAAACAGGAAATTTTCCCAAATTTTTTTCTGAAATATATTTGTCCTTAATAAATTCCTTCAAAACCCCGTCTAATGCTTAATAAAACTAGGTATAATTTATTGAAATCAACGAAAACTTTCTGAAGTTATGACCCCTCAACCCCTGAATGCAAATAAAATAAAAATTAAACATACTTTGTCTTAGAGCCTGATTTCTTCTTTCAAAAAAATATCGAGATTACTCTGTTGCAAATATTCTGTAGGTCAGTGTTCCGTCCGTGGTCCAAGAATCGAATAAAGCATATTTTTCGATATACTTTTCCTAAGGTTAAATAAATTGCAAGTTTTCAATGCAATTCCCACAATACCCTCGCCTATTTTCAGTTTTCATTTGGCTTCTAATCGTGTATTATGTATTCCGTAAACTGCACGTGTTTAAATGACTAATAAAGGATTATTTGTTTGTGTACATTTTTGGACATATATAGAAAAATTTTGCGACGCTGAAATCCAATTCATTCATTCGTTTGAACTGCTGGTCAATAAAAATGGTCCATTCAGAATTTTTCATGTTGCAACAACACAGAATGCCTTGTAACTAATCTCATTTGACGTTGTTGTTATTTTTCATTACTTTTTTTTTGCACTTAAAAGCGTTTCCAAATTGCCGCCTGCTTGTTGGCTCCTGGCTATTTGTTTTCCATTTGCACCGACATTTGCGCGCCTTCAGCGCCAGTAACGCGGCGTGAAATCAATAATCTTATTACCAACGCCAACTTTACCAAGCGACGCTGTTGCCGCAGTGGCGATATGCGCACTGCGATGAATGAACTCACATTCAGTGACGTTTGTTAAGATACTAGTTCGATAGCGAATTGAGTCATTCGCCAAGCAGCTGTGGCAAGAGTGGCAATTGGCAGAGCAGAACAGGCGTCCATTGGACAACGAACAATTTGTCAGTGACAGTGACCGGCAGGCAAGCAGCAATAAAAATTGAAAAGTTGTCATTGCACTGTGTTGCCAATAGATTGAGATTTGATTTTTTTTTTTTGCCAAATAAAATACGATTTCATGCATACATAGATGCGAGCGCAAGCGTGTGCGCTGAATTTATTAAAAGGTGTATATACATTTATATGTACAATATGCGTGTCTAAAGTCCACTTTCTGACTGATCGACTTTTGGCTTTACTCGAAGAACGGTGGGTGTTGCTGCTTATTTATGTGCAATCACACAAACAATCGCAGTTACGTATGCATGCACATATATACATACATATGTACATAGCCACGGACACTTAGATCAGATATATGCAACTTTTATTCATCTTTGGCGAAATCTCTGAAATATGATGTCCTCATTCATAAAAAGTTAAAGAATACTTTAAAAAATGGCATTTCATAAAAATTTTCGATTTATAAACCATTAAAATTATTCTTTATTTTTTAATGAAAAGGCCATTAAAATTTTGTGAAAGTTTAACTCCCAAAACTTTAAAGAAAAAAAGATTTTTTCATATTTGGGCAATGAGTAATAAACTTATGGTTCAAATCGGTGGGAGAAAATGAAATTGATTTTATTATAATTTAAAAATAAAAACTGATGCTTAAAATGCAGGAAATTTAAAAAGTTTATAAACTATGTTACATTATCGAATTTAACCTAAGCTATGTACATACGTATGCACAAATAAATACAGTGGTATAGCAGAGAATTACCTCACTTATAAGCCATTACTAATACCATATCAATATTGCTTGAGATACAAAGAATTGGTGACAAACAAAAGACTTAAGCAACGAACTTGGTATTGGTAGTGTAGACCAGTGCCAGGCAGCTGCATAGTGCCACCGCGAGGCAATGTGCACTATGTGTGCCATGTGTGTGTGTATTTCGCCTGGGACTGATGTAGACCCTCTTCACATCATTTGAGTTTTCTTTAGAAGAATAAATCGTTTTTCGCAAATATTTAAAGGATTTACTATATTTAGCTACAAATCAGCCCACCAGCGGCAAGTTTTGCTATAAATGCATTATTTGTTTGTTCGAATGCTGCCGCCTCTGTGTCTTGAGTTTATTGTGCCCACACTACTAAAAAGACATGCCACTCGAGTGATTTATTGGCGCGCTTTAAATGGTCGCACTTAAACGAGTAATTCGTACATCATTTCGTATTCCACACACAAAAACACAATGCCAGTAGAAAATAGCAATTAATTTGAAATAAAGCAAATTATTTTTTCTTATACATAAATGATGTGGAATAATTTGGGTATTAATAAATACATATGTAGCTATTATCGCATTCTATCTCTACACATTTTTAAGTGATTTACGTCAGATACAAAAGTGAAGTTCCATTGTGTTTTGTGCGCAATTTTTGAATTCACTTACACATTCTATATGTCTGTTGGCACCTACATA
The DNA here is from genome assembly GCF_013731165.1 of Rhagoletis pomonella. NCBI lineage: Eukaryota > Metazoa > Arthropoda > Insecta > Diptera > Tephritidae > Rhagoletis > Rhagoletis pomonella. The sequence continues at coordinate 2,827,805 of NW_023458555.1, forward strand.
CATATGTAAACCCTTTTGAGACATTGTTTACTTGTCGCCAAAACAAAAAATCTTGTATCAATGGGCCAACCCGATTTTACGTCGTCTCTAAAAGGCACAGTGCTCTTGATTACAAGCATACATATACTCCCACGTGTCTTTACATAATTTGCTATGTACATACGCATGTGTTTTGTATTGTCATGTTTTACAATGACCATAAATATGCAAAGGTATAGTATTTATGTACTCTGAAGGTAAGTGCAATATGTAGCCTCTTACACGTTTATAGCTTTTGTCGTGATTTGAGAAAAACTCTTTTGTTGTTTTTGTTTGCCAATATATTCTTTTATATGCCAATTTATGACACAGGAGTATATTGGCTTGACCCATTCGCCTACTAAGCTACTTCTTTGTGCTGCTTTCAGAAAATTTTTTACTCCAAGGTTTAACCTGAAATATGGTATTCGTTCTTCCTGTGGGATCATTCTAGTACTCTTCTAAAATACCTACTTTCCTCTTAAGCTTTGTTTATGTTAATCAGGCTGCATGAACTTTTTTGTGCTTAGTGATACCAGATGAAGATCTTAGTGAGTTTATAGCAGTACGTGGCGACTGGGGTCCTTCTCCGTAGATATCTGAATAGCCACCACCTATCTTGAATGCGTGTGCCAACCAACTATCATAGATTACACTCGCAGTTTTGCTGGTAGGTAAAATATTTCACCGCGAAATTACTGATCTCTGTGGTATATTATCGATACTCTTCTGTAGTTCTTTTTTTACATTTTTAAGTCGCTTAAGTATTTGCTATCCAAATAAGCAGTACCTTTGGCAATGTCCTCTACTATTTCGAATCTTTCGATGGCCTTTTGGCCTAGCCTATACTACTTCCGTGCTCCTTAGGAATTTTTGAACGAGATATTATATATATACACACGTTGATTGCCTTTATTGATTCTTGACCAGCAACGTAAACAGTAAATGCCTATTTCATATAATCCGATATCTTACCTTTAATCTACTATAATCAATAGCGCGTGATACTTATTTACCATTTCCTTCGCTTAGCTATACTTGGCTTTTAAGAGTTTTTCCAACACAGACAGACTGTAATTCCTAATACTTTCTAGTAAATAAAATCAAGCTCCTAAATAGGCCATCATATTTCGCAGAGCAAAAACTTTGAGTGATTTAAAAAAGATTCCAAAGTCATTGATAAACAGAAGCAAAATAATCGGGCCAATAATACTACCCGGTGGTACCCCAGAAGTGGCCACAAAAGCCTATGACTTATGCTGGATTTCCACTAGGCATTAAATGGAAAAACTGACATATGACAGACTTGGGCATTAAAAAATTATCATGCCATTATGTGAAAAATAGTCATTGAGTTCATTTCCACATGTCATTTTTTTAAAATGCAAACATTTTTTTGTAATTTCAATGCCAAGTGGAAAGGTATTTTCAATTTCAGCCTAAGAAGTTCTATTGGAAAGATACGAGCTAACCCAACATAAGAATACTGAGGGGAGCATACATATTCAACCGATGGTTATATTTATCTTTGATAGGTAATTGAATATTAGTCACTATCTTATCGCATCGAAAGACTCCTTATAGTAGAAAAACGGATGAACCTTTATTGAAATAATCTTCCGACTACGAGAATTTTTCATTTCGTTTTACAATGTCTGTCTCGAATAAAGTTCTGTTAAGTATCATAGCCATACCATTTGCAGCGCCTGCTTTGCTTCTAAAAAAAGGGGGTTTTCTACAAATTTTGCAGCTCAGAAAAAGAAATAATTCTCGGATTAAATTTAAAAAATAATAGCTAGTAAACAACTATACATTTTATTGTTTGTTCTATATCCAAGAAAATTATGAAACCGTTTGCAGCTGACCAAAAACTACGCTCAGAAATGTGTCATTTAGTCTAAATATGGTTTGCTAAGCTATTATATTTCTGTCATTGCAAAAATATTCACTATTACCGCTAAGCAGTGCTGATAATGGAACGCATACTAAAAGACAAAAAGACACGAAAAGCTTAAGCGAAAATATTTAAAGTATTACGAGCCTCTATGCATACATGCGTTCGGCGCCATAAAGTTACATGCAGGTATCCATTAGAAACTTTGTTCGATTTGAGCTACGTTTTGGGCACAAAGGGGAACAGAGCGTACGCCAAATTGTGGGTAAACAAATAACAAAATAAATAAGCCATTGTCGTGGCTAGAATATTTTACATATACATACATACATACTTCTGTGTTGATTTGTATAAAATAAGAAAAAGCGTTGGAGTTGAAATATCGGGATGGAGTAAACCAGCAAGTTGGAGCTCAATAGTCGAACAATGCTTTGTATTGTTTTCCATGTGACTTACCGCATTGTATTTACACGATTCAAGCAGCAGCAAAAAAAAAGTATTTTTTTTTTTGTTTTTACTAAAAGATTCAACAAAAAGCGGTCATGCAAACAAGCGGGCAAAATTCGCATGGAAGTAAACAACGAAGGGAATTGGTAAAGCACATAGAACTTGTTTTCCAACATTTGTTGCATTTGCCAGCGCGAAAAACGTGCATTCTTCTTCGTTGGTATATTCAGGGAAAACACTCAAAACAAAACCAAACCACTCAAATGTAGCGAAGCAAGTGCGTCATTTTGCAAAAGTGGCTATTTGCACAGGCCGAATGTTGATGAGTGCATAGCCATCATTATGAGTGCTCACTCACTCAGTGGCACCTATGTATGTACAAGCAGCGTTGAGTGGACGGACTTTACTCACGTAACCAGCTTTGCGAATGGACTCTGTTTTGGCGCTACATTAGTTCACCATAGAACGCGTTGAACTGCGCACGCCTAAAAGGTTTCGTGTGCAAAATTTGTGTCGAAACGTTTTGTGCTTCGACGCATGTGCACGACACTTTGTATTCAAATAAATTTACTTCAATGGCGAATTTAGTGCTTTATTTTGAGTGTTTAATGCGTCTGAAAAAGAGGCGAAATTTTTCTAATTATAATAAAATAGCCACATCTTGACAAGCAATACCAGCGAAATCAACAGTGCTTAATTAAAGGCAAAGTGATAAATCAACTGAACTGATACAAAAAAAAAAAAAACAGCAAACCAACAAATAGAAAATGTGACAAAAGAATCCAATTAAGCTAAGAAAAACAGTAAAAAGTTTTATTTCGCAGACATCCGAGAGCTAAGCGAAAAATCCGCAGAGTGGGAAAGCTAAGTGGTCGTCAAGTGGTGGGAAATAAGACACACACAACCACATGCAAATATCTAAAACCAAATCTTCATCAGCCGGGAAGACGTCGCAAAAAGGTGCGCATTTGGCTATACCGAACAGACACAATCATCACAGTCAGCAGTGTGTTAGTGTGGCAGTAAGTCACTGAGCTGGCAGTTGGAGTGTTGGAGCATCAAAAAGGAGTGGCTGCTGACATTTGCCGCTTCCCAGCTGGAGAACGAAAACCAAACGAGTGAAATAAAAAACAAACAAACAACCAAAAAAAACAGCACTCGAATGGAGTCGTTAAAAAGCTAAAAAAAAAACTGAAAGAAACTCTTTAGAAATTAGAAAATCAATGCTGCAAAAAATAATACCAGTTAATTAAACAAAAAGTTGAGTTCTGTTTTGTTATTTTGTGCGCAATTAAGGAGAATCTTGGAAAGCAATTTGTAAAGTGTTGGCCTGTTACATTGAAAGAAGGGGAAAAACAATAAGTAGTAACCTTATATCACGGATCTGAAACATTCGGGCAAATTTTTTTCGCCACTGAAAAAATTGTTTTGAATAATTGCAAGATCCCATCCCACCGACAAGCGCGCATTACGTCAGCTACTTGAGTTTCAATATTCGGTTGAAATTACAAAATAGCAACAGTAACAGTAACCCGCCACCCGCAGCGCGATTTCGCGATTTATATGCCAGCAAGCAACAGCATCCAGCAACAACATCATCTAACATAACAAATCTGAGCAAATCATCTTCAATTCATTTACATTAATCGAAACAAAAACACAAATAAAGAAACCAGAACTTCGATATCCATAAGCAGTAATACAACGATTAAATATTTCTTGTTTTCAATTGTGCATACAATAACAATTTAGTTCAGTCTCAACAAATTTGAAATTTTTCAAACGCCAACGCAACACCTTAACCGCCAACAACAAACAACCTTTAAGAATATTCACGGCGATTGAAGAGCTGTGAAAAAAAAACGCCGCGATGCTTTGTGATGATGACTTTATTTGCTTAGTAAGTTGTCAAGTTTTTTTTCCAAAATCGTAATTTATTTGTAACTTTCTGAATTTGGAAACCAATACTTTTACCCTAGTACGGACGTAGAGGTAGCATCTGTCGTTCAGTTATAGTTATAGATTGTGAAGGGTGAAGTCAATATGTGTTGAGAAGTATCGACTACTTTTGAGGATCGAGTTCTTCAGTATAGATATTTGTAGGGCTCGGCTAGCAAGCTGGCAGCACTTTATAGTTTGAGAACAGCTGATTTTATTTTGCACCTTTAAAGCAATACAACAGAAATGCTTTACGAAACATAGATGCGAATTATATTTTTGGGGTTTTGCCCGTAACCTCGAAAAACATTCTTTGAAGAAAATCAAATGATATCAAATTCGTCTTCTGCAAACTCGAAATAGTTAAAAACCAAAAAAAAAAACTTTCAGAAAATTAGCTTAAAAATCCGTAAGTAAGCAAGTATAAGTTTTGTCCGTTTTTTTTTCAAAATTTAATCCTGTTGGGGCACTTCCAAATATACCATAAGGCTAATAGCGTTGTGTATCCTCATTTCAAAATTGCTTCACTCCATCTTAATGTATACACACATACATATTTAATTAAATAATATTTAATTTAATGGTAACAAATATTTATGGTGCTTTAGTTTTTTCCAAAAAATACTGCTCTTCCCCGGTGCAAAATGTTTTTGATGCTATACCGCACCCTGTAAAAGTGCATGTTTTTGCCCTCTTGTCCTTGTCTGGCTCAAGCATTTCATAATATTGTTGTTTCAAGCAACCATACGATTTTCAGGGCAACCTGATCGTCGATGTCGATCGTTTTCAGAATCAAGTTCTGAGTGCTTTCGGTTTCGATACTGCCCAACACTAAAACATACATAGGATTCGATAAATCGTCATAAAAGAAATCGAAAAGACGTACGGATATGAAACAATGCCTAACTGTTATATTTCGATTGATACCAAACTCGGATATGTTTAAGCTTTATTATTAAGACTATTTTATGAAGAAGTTCATTCGGTTTTTTGCCGCTCGAGCGAGCAAGGCCCTAGAATTTTTCGAAGCATTTTCATTTCAGTTCGGCATCGTCCATGTTTTTGTTAAGTATTTATACAAAAGAACGGATACGATAAAAGATTTGTGGAGGTTTATTTTTCTCAATTGCCTAGCGAGGCTGAAGTAGCACTTGTTTGTATAAGTACTTTGTTTGATCTCCATATTCCAGGTAGCTCTTATCATATTACCTTTGAGGCCAAAACACAGATTTGGGACGTTTGGTAGATTTAGCTAATTCGCACACAGCGGAGAGAAGTCAAGTATTTCTTCAAGGTGGCTAAATGGGCTGATTGTGAAGTTTCTTGGCGGGCGTATGCATAAAATCTTTGATCTCTTTGTGTATGTGTAAAACCAATTAGTAGAGAAATGTTCCCGGCAAGCATAATGTAGTAACATTGATGAAGCTTCTGAGGTGCTTAGGAATCGGAAAATTCTTGCCAAAGAGAACTAGTAATTGGTCTATGCATCGGCCAAGCAAACCTAACCTAACCTTCATCTTCATGATATTTATATGGGATCCTAAGTAACAAACCGTTAACAGTGATGAGTGTTCCAATATGACATATGTATGTACATATGTACATAGGCACACCAAGTATATTTTGGGTGAGTCTAATGCGGAAAACACACAAATAAATACCTCACAAAACACGGGAAAGTCCACTTTCTATGTTTTTTTATGATTTTATCTTTTACTTTTACTATTATCCGGCATTAGAAAAGTGGCCTGTTTTTTTTTCTTCGCAAATACCTTCTTATATGGCAGGCAGCGGTGTCAAGATTTGCAATCAAAACAAAACCAATCTACCTCCACTTAAGTAAATATTTAGCGCAAGTGTGTGTATGTATGTGTAAGGCGCCATACAATTAAGTCCATAATAACCAGAGCGATGTGAATAGGCCAACAGCAACACAGGTGGCCACTAAGACATTATACGGAACTTCGCCCACGCCTGCGTAAAACCCAAAGAAATACTATGCGAGAATGAGGCAAATAAATAATACTCAAATGGCCAAGTGCTACAAATACAAATATCTCCGCTTTGAGTGACAGACAGCTAGATATCTTTTGTTTGTTTACTATTTAAATACAGCCGTTCCCATTTGCCACTTGAGCGAGTTTTTCAATATTTCAATGATTAAGCGTCGTCCTAAGTACCGGTTAATGCTAAAATCAGCAGTATATTATGAGTACTACAGGGTGGGCCTATTAAGACCTACCAATTTCACGCAGCAGGTCCATAGTTTGCCTAGCAGTCCCACCATCTGGTTGGAACCACAACCGTTGGCCGCAAAAAGTTTTCAATCATTGTTCTGTAAGAAGCCCCAGAAATCGTTTCTGGCATTTCATCCTCATTCTCGAAGAAATAAGGGGCGGGCGGACAACTTTGTCGGCCTTAACACTGCACCAAATAGTGTATCTGTTGCTAATTGTGTAAAACGAATAGCGCATTTTAGGGTCTTGCAGTAAGTTTCCATTATGATTTGCCAAGAGGTTAACTATAACATGCCGAAAGAAAGTAACAATAGTATTAAAAACTAAAGAAGTTATACGTGTTTAACATTGGTAGGTCTTATTCGGCCCACCCTGTATGTATTGTCGCACATGTGCGTATATATTTAGGTTTTGAACAGTAAACTCTTGCATAATTGAATAGATAGTTAAATAGTTAGTTAAAATATAGACAGAGCATTAAAGATAATGAAAAGCAACGGGATATGCAACTGGATATGTATAAATCCTTGTAGCGATCGTTCTAGCTTTCATTTTTTTTGGGTTAGCATTTCATTCATATCCATTAATTCCAGTCCAAAGGTTTTTTTACAGTTATAGCATTCGTTGATTGGTTCAAATAATAGATAGTCTACTATACCAAATATGTTGGAGGTGTTGAATAAACTTACGTACGTACCTACATATGCATATATGTATATTTTTAGTGGCTCATTTGTTTACATTTCCACAATGCTTTTGTTTGGCTGATTGAATTATTATTACTTAACTACAATAGTTAAGCGCCGCCATCGCCTGTTCGCCATTTAGCCTTTGTTGGACCCTAAGGCGGCTATGTAGTCGTTTGGCCGCCGCAATTGGTCACTGGGGAGTGTGAGTAACCTCGGTGTACAATCGGTCGGCTACGGTTATAGCGTCAACGATATTAGCGCACCTAATTATGGTAATTTAATCATTGTGTTCATTATATGCAGCTGACTTGGGGCAACTATTTACGTACATTTGGCTGTGCGGCCACTGACAATGGCTGCTTTACATTGTTTGTAAGTATGCGAATCAAACTGTGTAACTGATACGCTACAAAATTGAATTGGACATATCAAAAATTTATAAATCATTATTAAACCAGTAATGCCGTCGACTCAGTGTCTCTTTGTTTCATCACAATTTTAGTTAGAGTTTTTTTTTTCTTATTGTTTTTGTTTTCAGTGCAATGTGGGTTGATTGGTTGACTAACTTGCTGTATATCTTGTTGTTGTTCGCTCGTTAGCTGCTGCACCTCATCGGCTGTGGCGTACAAATCCATATTACAGCGTTGCAAAAAAAAAGAGATTTGTTGCTTTTAAATTGAGCAAAGCGCTGTCATAAAAGGCACTAAACTAATTATTCGCATAAAATTGGTTTCAAGTTTAAGTTGTTTTCATGTATTGATCGGAATAATTTGCGCGATAGTAAATCAAAGAATCAGATGTTGCGAATATATTTAATTGATGGATTAAAATATAATTCATTTTTTGACTTGCCACTGACATGCTTGTTTAAAGGTGGGTGCGTTTGAATGCTTTAAGCTTTACTAATAGCGTAGGAATAGCCTTCGCATTGTGAGCTTAACAGTGGCATTGATCTTTTTGAGCTAAATAATATGGAAAGAGTTTTAATTTTTAGCTGCGATTCTTATTCGTTTTACTAAGCGAAAAAAATTTGGATTTTTTTTTTAATTTATCGGAATGTATAAAAGAGATGTACCCGTGCAATATTGGTATAATACGTAGGAGTGTTTAAAAAAGCTTTTAAATAGTAAATCTTTACATCTAATAAAATTGTAAAAGTTTGATGTCTGTATATTACAGATATTAAAGAAAAGTTAATATTTGGAGTATTTATTAGAGCAACAACAAATTTTAGAATTTTTGTCTGTCTGGAATTGAATACAGTTTTTACCGATGCATTGCTAAAGGTGTAACTTAAAATATAGCGAAAAAATAATAATTAGAGAGATGCCACCTGTTAGAAAATTGCATTTTAAGAAAATTGATAAGTTAAAGTAAGTAGATATTGCAACATGGATATAAAAAGAAAGAGGTTTAAGAAGGCTTAGAGCCGAACTTTTTTTTTGGGAAGGTTGCCACCTGTTTGAAAACTTTGAGATTTAGGAAATTTTACCGCCGAACATATTTTTGTAGCGGGTTGTCACCTATTAGAAAAATGTTATTTAGTTATGTTGATTTCGTTTCTAACAAAGATGGTTGCCCTGAAAATGAGGTTTCTATTTGGCTTTTTGGAAGAAATGAAATCACGATTAGAGTGATAAGATAAGGTAAATACTAAATTAATACACCTTTGAGGAAAGTGCACTTCGTCTGCTACCCATATCTATAACTCTGACTAGGGATCCGACGATATTGAAAATGAGGTCCTTTTTAATCAAAAAGTGATGCTTGTTTTTCATTTCGATTAAAATAATCGTGGTACAAAGCTCAATAAAAATATTAAAAAAAAGAGTAAAATTTGAAGAAAGTAAAATTCTGTACTTTTGAACCATAATTAATACATATCGTATTATATTTATTATTCCATGCCATTTGCAATTTTTTGATATTAATGAGATTTAATAAATACAATTTTTTAATTAATGCCTAATTACATAAAGAATTATTTAAAGAAATAAATTTTTAATTACTCTTTCAGCACATTAGCGATTGTCAAATGACTTTCATTTTTAAAATAATTTTTTTTTAGCTGTTTGTAGTAGCTTAGTAAAGTAGTTGTAATTTCGTTTAGAAAGTTAAACGACATATAAATGTTTACGGTTAACTTCTGATATAATTTTGTGTGTAGAAACTTAAGTTCAAACTAGTTTCTTAGCAATTAATACCTCGTATGCATACATGTATGTAGTAAATACAAATGTATGTACACACCCTGCAGGAAATGGAACTAGTTTGTAGCTAACTATTAACTAACTAGCATTCGACTAGTGGTAACTACCCTGTAGGAAATGGAAGTAGTTTGTAGCTAACTATTAATTTATTATTTAGTAACTATTTCCTTTGGCGGAAACTAACTACTTTTGAAGGGCGATGGCCGCAAAATAGTCAGAACTGTAGCTAACTAGTTTGTGAAATAAAATATCAGTAAGAAAAACAAAATATATATATTTTTTTTTTTTACTTTTTATGTATTTATTTATTTACTTTATTTTATAACATTTCATAATTCTTTGCATATACTGCTCTAGGTGGTCCCATATTCGAACCCCGTCAGCCATAACTTCAAAATGATAAAGTAAAATTTCGATTTTCCTTTTTGTTGACCTGAATACGAAAAATAATCTGCGAAGTTCAGAAAAAAAGTGTATTGAAAGTAATTTTTGTGAGGATATTTAAAGAGAAGCTTGCAAAGAAAACAAACTCCCGATAATGTCTGCATGACCCTTGCACGACGTTACAACTAACTTAAAGTTTGTTTTGTCATAGCTAGTTAAATGTTAGTTATTTATTTGAACTCCGAATTGATAACTTTTTTCTGCAGGGCAGTTTGTTTTCCAACCACTCTCTGAATAGAAGAATATCTTAAATAATGATAACCGTATTTTTTTTATTTATCTAACCATGCCTCCACACATCTTTTTTCGTAGAATTGCTATAAAATCGTAAAAAATAAATACTTACAATTTTGATAAATATTTAATTTTATTATCTTACTAACTACTTTTTAGCAGTACGGCGTTGGCAACGCATTTACTAGCTTAAATTAAAATTGTCTGAATATATGTACTCAAATATGTTCATACTTACATACATACATATTGCAAGCTAACATTAGTTAATGATTTAAAACTTTCTCATTTTGTTCCTTACATTTAGTAAAACAATATTTCCTCTTCGACTTAAATGTTTGAAAAATTTTTATTCTAGAAATTGCAATTTTAATGCTAAAGCAGAATAGGGGTTTCCTTTTCAAAGTTCTACTACTCCTTCTACGCTAATTATAATTCATAACGATTTTGAGGCGTTTATTGACCTGTTTGAGCAGCATAAAAAGAGAACTTGGCCAACTTTCGCGCTTCGATCGTAGGCATTTATATATGTATGAACATAACGCTCCTTTATTAGCGTATTAAAATTTTATAATTTTTGTTTATTCCTTATGTAAATTAATGAAGTGTGAAGGGCGTTTGTTTTGCGTCGCGTGACTTCTCTTCATTTATGCAATTAGAACGCGCGCTTTCAAAACTGTTATATTTTCTAAGCACACAGGCACAAAAATATTTACATATTTATATTCCCAGCTAGCATTTGCAAGATTGTCAAGTCGTTTGGAACTCACATATCTATAAGAGTGTTTGAAGATAATTCTGGTGCGCTATGAAAATCGAATATTTTATGAGTTTCCCTTGGCGAGCCATTAAACTACCCTTTCCTCACATACATATACATATGTATGTAAGAGCCGCTTTCTTAGCACTCCTGCAACTCGTTTTATAATTCTGAAAATGCGCCGCGTACGATTCTCAATAGACAAAAGCGTGTAAATAAGACTCGAGTTCGAGTCACTTTTGTTTAAAAATGTTGACTGGGTTTATATACCTGCTACCACAACACAGCAGCGCATGCGTCACGTTTTAGTGCTAAACTATGTAAATGAGTTGTTTCTTCTGTGAATGGCCACGATGAATGATTGGATAAATAAGTCAATTAGTGAGTGTGTTTCTGTATAAAAACGGTAGCTAAATGCTAATGAAAGCTTAATTAGTTAGACAAAAGTTTATGTATGTAAAATGTACATACATACATACATATGTGCGCTGAAAATTTGAAATAGTTTGCATAACGGATTTTCTGGCGCCCAAAAAACTACAAAACTTGGAAGAGTTTCATAAATACTATATTTTTACTGATACATACATATATGTAGATAGGAGTATCAAAGGAACCAACTAACTATTCATATTGGTTACATTTGTTTAATAAAGTTTGTAATTAACGTCATTTGTGTTGCATTTTCTTCCTGTTTTGTTTACCCACCTCCCTACAAATTGGCTTTTAATATAATTAGGGCCAGTTTCTCATGTTGGTTTCAAAATTTATCTGCCCTTTAAAGACAAATTTTGTTCTGAAAAAATGTAAAACGGTACATAAGTTAGTTCTTCATATCAATGTTTTTAAATTAAATAAATTATTGCAATCAATTTTTAATAAGTATTCAAGTATCGCAAACAAAGTTAAAAAGTCGACATTCGCCTCAGAAATTTTAATTATCAGCTTTCTATCGCTCTCATGTCTATTGGTGATTATCTCGATATTCATTTGAGTTATTGCGAAATTTTTATGAAGTACACTGCCCCTATTTTTTTCTGAGCTACTGTGCATTTTTCTACTTTTTTCAAAACACTATTAACCGCAATTTTCCAAGTCTAATTAAAGAGCACTGTAGGTGATTATACATACATACAAACATACATATTTGCAAACCTTAAAAATCATTCGAGTTGAAAATCAATTAAACTACCAGCCGACCGACCAACCAACCAACCAGCCGGCCAACCTTGCCGCGCATGCGAACCAGCAGAAGTTCAATCAAATGCAATATTTATGAATTAACAAAAAAAAAAAAGAGTCAGACCAAACAAATTAAAACAATAACAACAGAGGCGCGTGTATTTAGATTTACAGCACACCTGAGCGCATTTTAATTGCGCAAATCAACACCAAAATCAGTGAATTGGCGTAGAAGGATCAGCGAATGGTGAAGCGTTAACACGCAGCGTGCTTTGAGTATGCAGTTGTGGCATCCAAGGTGTTGTTGGTGGGGCAGCACGGCAGCAATGCGAAGGAATAGCGTGGCAATGCAACAATTACTATTTTGTTGCTAAATAAGCAGCGGCGCTAATGATTGCCCATTTGCAGCAGTGGGGTGGCAGTTGGTTGGCGTAGGCTGGGTGTTCGCTGAATGCTACTGCAAGTTGTAATTGCTTGTTGCTGGCGCTCACATGCCAGGCGCTCATGCATGCTCAGTCATGTTGATTGCTTTTTAGTTAGACGCGCTTACAATTTTAGCAGCAACATTTTTTTTTCACTTAAAACTTTTGTTTTGTGGATTAAAATTTGTTGTGTGCTGTGAAGCAGATAAATACCTTCGCTATCGTTGGAGTTGTCGCCTGAGTTGCATCGTTTTGCTAGCATCGCGCCCCGTCGAAAACCACCGACCTGTCGATATTCTTTTGTAGTTGGTCTCGCATTTAAATTCGATCAGACCTAACATCAAAATGATAATACAAAATTTCGACCTTTATTTTATTTGCCCTGAACACGAAAAAGAATCTGCGAAATGCATAAAAAAGTGTATTAACTTAACTTAACTTAACTTAAAGTTAGTTTTGTCATAGCTAATTAACAGTTAGTTATTTATCGAAATCCCGCAGAAAAGCTAACTAGAAGTTGGTTATTTTGTTCAATTGATAATTTTTTTCTGCAGGGTATGTATAGAAATAATTTACCCGAAATATCTAAAAACTTAAAAATGCATTTTTTCATTCATAGAAAAACATACTTATTTATGCATGTATTTTTCGCTTTGCTCTAACAATTGCAAATTCTCTTTCAGTGGTCTGTGCAGAGCCATACAACAGCTTCGACCACATCACAAACTGCCACCGCCCCGACAGTAAAGAACGTTTGGGCGAATCAGGAAGATCCCATGCAGCTGATATTTGGAAAATGTGGAAATGGTGCCGCAAGCGTTGATTCCCGCATCACATCGCCAAATAATCAGCAGCATGCGGAAAATGAAATCAATGTGAGTGTTTCAAAGTTTCAGTAAGATAACGGAAAAAATAATCGATATTTCTCTTTGACAACCAGCTGATTGATCCTGCCAATGAAGAGTTACGTCGCCGGATTTCACAAATGTTGCAAAAGTCCATTCTCGATAGCGAGGACAGGGACTGTCTGCAGCAGCTCATTCGATTGGTGCAACATTTGGATTTGATGGCGCAACGCAGCGAATCCAATTCGCTGAATACCAACTCGTGTTCGAGTGATGAGGCCAGCAGCTTGGATTTGGTAAGCGAAGATTATTGCACTGATCTCTCTGCATATTTAGTACATCCACTTGAGCGCCAACATTTTGCTTGACACGGCTACTCTGTTCGACATTTGCGTGTTTACATCTGACTTTTTTCCACATACGTAATTGCTTTCGAATTGCTTTCTTCAAAAAGCAACGCATACATTTTTATTTCAATCATTTCTCGTTTAGCAAAATGAAATAAAAAGTACCCTTTCTCTCACATTTAAATTACGTGTATTTATAGCGAATAAACAAATCTCATTTGCTTTAATTTTTCCCCAAACAAAACACTCGAAAATTGAAGGTAAAATCGCGTATATCGGACTACAGTTCAGCATCATCGCCTTCAAGCGCTCGCTCCGCGTACGAGGCAAGCAACAATACAGGCAGCAGAAGCAGCAGCAGCAATCCAAGCTTGAAATCGGTCACAAAACCTGCCGTACCTGCCACACCGCTCCCCAACGCAGCCCGTATTGTGGCAACCGTTTCGCCCTATAACAGTTCGCCGCAGCATCAGGCCGCCTACAATCACAGCAGCGGTAACAATCAGTTGGTTCCGACGAATACACCAACCGATTCGCCACGCAAGTCCCGCCAGGCCTGGCTGAGCAACAGCCTCAGTGAGAGCGGCGTATTCGTTGAGTCGGATTTCTTGAGCGACGTCAGTGAGAACAACGCCTGCACTCAGACCGACTTCGAGGAAGAGAGTATTGCATACGCAGCGCGCGATTTTTGCAACGAACTACAAAAACTCCAGCGCACCGATCCCACACACAAGGTCGGCGCGACCAAAGTACCTGCCCAACTATCGCCGAATTTAAGCGACCAAAAGCGGCTGCAGTATTACAAAGACCGTGTGGCGCTACTAGAGAACAAGGTACTCATATACGAGAGTTCCGGTGACTTGCAGACCAAGCGATTGGCCGATCGTCTACAACGTGAGATTTTGTTGGAGAAAGAGCTGAAGGAGCTTCGCGACCGTGTCGAGTTTTTGGAAAGTGAGAATTTAACGCTCGAAGAGGAAAAGTGTGAGTTCGAGGAGGCTGAGAACGACACACGTTTACGCCTACAGCGGTTGGAAGTCGAGCTGGAAATTCTCAGTCAACGAAACGTTGAGCTGGAAATGTCCAGAGAAGCATTGAGTGCCAAGTACAAAGACTGCCGTTCTGAGTGTTTGATTTTACGTGACGACCTAGCCGTAACCGAAACGCAAATTCGTCACCTCGAGGAAGACAAGCAGATAGCCAAAGAGAATCTAGAGATACTTCATAGTTTGTTGCCATTGTTATTGACGTACTACACTACGATCACGTTCACGCAGTGGGCGAACACCAACAGCAGCGACTGCACATCACGGCCAGGAACGCCTAGGAAAACAAACGAAACTCAGTCACTTGCGAAGAACCCAGATACTGAAATGGGCAACGTGATGCCAATAGTCTCTGAACAGGTGAATGATGTATTACCCGCATTTTCGGGTAATCAATTTGTTCGCGCTACTCCAATGCCAAACTTTAACTGCGAAGATCAGTTTTATCGCAATGAGAGCCCTGAAGTGTCGAACTGTGTGTGCCAGTACCTGAAGGAAGAAGTGAAATGTTTACGAAGTCAAATTAAGGACTTGAATTCCCGTCATTACGAGGCCATGGAGTCGGCTGACTGCCATTGGGTAGAACTAGAGCGTCAGTACAAGGATCGTGAGGAGGCGTACCGTGCCAAGGAGTGCTGCCTGAAGTCGAAAATACAGAAGCTTCAGGACTGTTTGCGGGATGATGCGCGCGCAGCCAACGAGAAGATCTGTCAATTGGAAGAAGCAGAGCGCGACTTGAAGAACTGTCTTGTGCGCGTGTCCAAGGAACATCGTGACTTAACGGATGATCATGAATCCATAAGCGCGGAATACGAACGTGTCAGGGAGCAATTGGATGCGTTGAAAGAGCAACAAAAGCCGACAATCGACCAGCTGGAGCAGGAGAAGAAACGCAACAAGACCCTGAACGATGAACTCAGCTTCATGCGAAAATTGCAACAGGAAACTGAGTCAAGAAACTTGACCGAAGTGGAAGCTTTGCAGGGACAGCTGTTCGAACTGAAGAAGGAGTTCTTACATATTGAAGTGACTAACAGCGAGCTAAAAGAAGAAGTGGCCACACTGGAGCAGCAGATTGTCAAACTACAGAATACCGAGAAGGAGTGCGAAGACAAGATACGCGTGCTGCAAGACGAGGTGAAGAGCAAGGAGGAGATGGTGCAGAAGCTCGAGAAACGGCTGGAACGATCGGAAGGCTATAGCTTGGCACAAGAGCTGAGTGGAAGCCCGTCGAAACGTTTCAAGCGCGAAGACGTCAAAGATCTAAAGTCAGCCAGCACTGGCTTAGGGAATGCGTTGCGTAATTTCAAGGTAAAGTACTATAAATGCCCTCCTTAAATTTGAATATTTTTTTGAACATCTCTCTTTTTGTAGGAATGCGAGACAAACTTACCTTCCCACCAGCAGTTCTCGAGCGTGGCTCGCGATGTAAAGAGGCTGGCAGACAGCCTACTGCATGGCGATTCGCTGGACGATGAGGTAAGCGTTAACATAGAAATCAGTCAGGTGAATCCCCCCGAAACCGAAAAATCTAACAATGACAATGAGTTGGTTGTGGAAGAACAGAAGGTTGCGGAGCTTTTTGAAGCTCCCGAACTAGAAGTTTCCCAAGAGCCAGAGGGAAATGGCGATGATCCCTTACCCACGCAAGATCTAACAGTCGCGATGGCACTCATGCCACAGTTTGTCATAGACGTGTGTCTCAAGCCCCTTTTTATGACCCCCAAAGAAAAGTCCACTTGTCTGAAACCGATTTGCGAGGTGCCTTCGGAGTTGCGAATGCTTTCAGCAAGTCAATGCGAGTCCTCTAAGGCTGCTGAAACCATAAAACGGCTCTCGATATCCACCTCCCAAAGGAACCGAAAGCGCCGTTTGAAACGCCGTGTTTTACACACACGCGTACGTCGCATTGTGTCGTGCTTCAATGCTCATCGGCCGCAGCATTTCCACGATGTGAGCGACGTCGAGATAAGCCAATCGGAAATACTTCAACGCTTCGATAGCTTCCACTCGCTGCAAGAAGATGGCATCGAGCTGCAACTAAAGGTGGATGCCTTCACCGAAACTGAGTTCGAAAAAATCGACAAGGGAACTGAGACGGAAGGTACCTGCAATGAACACAAAGAGATCGGTGTTCAGGTGAACGACGATATGAATCCCGAGCGTTTGCTCGATGTTGTTCCCTTGCAGATTCGTGTTTTTCTCAGTACGCTTAAGACGTCACTGCCGAAAAATTCCCTGGAGCTGATCGAGTTTAACCAAAATCTATTAAAACGTTGGGAAGCCGACAAAGAGTTTCGTGATGGCCTCGAAATACTGCAAACCTACTCGATTTTCGACTCGGACTACAACGAACAAGTATCGACGGAAAATTATGAACACTTCGTGAATGCAATGTCGTGCCTGCATGTGCTCGAGGAACTCTTCAAGCCGCTGAAGGTGCCGGTGCGTATTTTCCGCTGCGGTGTGCTCACCAACCACCACATTTCGTACACACACTCACCACACATTGCCAAACACAATTCCTTGGGTTGCATTCATTAATGACTCATTTTTTGCGATTCCCTAGATGATGCAACAAATCGAAGATCAAATTAATGAACAACTCATGGATTTCCATACCAAGAGAATGGAATCGGAATTCTATTGCACTGTCTACTATCCGGTGGAAAGGGAAATGCGAACAGAGGCGATAAGTAATTACGAAATCCTCTTGACAAATTCAGTGTAAACTTCAACGGGTATCGACGGAAATGGGATTTGAATACGAAATGCTTAACTGCAGTACTAATACATATCTGGGAGCTGTATAAATTCGTAGATATATCAATTTATTTGGAAGCATTTGCGTTTTAGGACAGGAATAGCTGGTATGTTTTTATCAGAGTGTAAAAACAAAAATTAAAAAAGTCAATTGTGGTGAAAAGCCGTAATAAATGAATGATTCGTCAAATGACGCAAATACTCGGATTTCGTTTTCAAAAAATGTGTAGCACTCTACTGTTTTCACTTCCTGCATCGTCAATTTTGTTTCAATTTCATAAAATAAATTCAGTTGTCAGAAACTTTCGTTCAGTTATCATAAAATTTTCAAACTGAAAACTAATTGAAATGAATTTTCCTTTGATTCTCATTTGTTGTTGATTGAATTTCTGAACTTCAAAATTTTCTGTGAAAAGAGCGAAAAAATCGCAAAAAAATTAAATATTTGTCAAACTTTTGCATAATGGACAAATACAACAAAATTAATTACGCCCACATGAACAAAGATGCGAAGCGATCATCCAGAATGCCGAGCAGACCAGGAGCGGAGACGGCAGCCTTACCAAATGCTGGTAATTCGACCCAGATACTTTATGTTGAGCCGAACTTCACGGAAACTCCTAGTGAGTATGACGTGTTCTATGATTGCTTTAGCGATGTTGAAATAAATCAGCCAAGCGTTGTTGTGTATTCCAAGAGTGGGCCAACTGCTCCACCGCCGGTAAAAGATTCTCGAATGTTTCGCGATGCGTTAAAACAAGTGATCAATACGGCCCAAATGCTCCTGGTCGAGTTCGAGGGTAGTGGTCGCAGGGAGCGCAGGGGGTGCGGTTCGCGTTGTAAATGTGATGTGCGCAACATGAAACCCCAGTCCCGCACAGTCCAGCTGGAGGTTACCGCCAAGGTAGCGGAAGGCAAATCGAACGTCTCGCCAAATATTCGTATTGATCCGATTTTATTTACAATTCCTCTAAAATTACACCTGCAAGGACATGGACAGGGCCAAAGGAAAGGACAAGGACAACGTCAGCACAACTTTCCCTATTCGGAGTCCCAGCAATCATATGAAATCAGGAAGCATATAGCAGTGCAAGATAACGACCAGATGGCCAAAATGTTTGCGTCGATGGAACCAATACGCACAGACACTATAGTGGCGCCACGCCCGGAAGTGAGCAGTAAGCCGACATAGACCAAACCGTATGAATCACAAACAAATAATCTTATTGTTATCTAATAGGCATACCCATGGAAGGACCTGCACCAGCATTTAATTTTCATGCGGATTTGTTGCAGCAAATGGCAGCCATGCAGCCTGGTTTCCTTCCATTGCCTTTACAAGTCCCCCACGACTCTGTCATGCAAGTACCGGCTGCTCATGTGGTTGCGTCAAAAGTGCAAATAGAAGTACCGGCATCGGCACCCCTGACGACTGAAGGTACACCTGAAGTACCTACCGCTTCCACTGCGTCGAAACGAACGATCGAGATACAGCAAACTCCCGTTACTCAAGGACCGTTCGTGGCCACAATAGCAGCGTCTTCGGTGCCATCTGTGGGTGCTTCGTTATCGGAAACAGCTAGCCAAGGTGTGTGTGTTTTATGTGGGCGCAGGGGGGAGCATTCACATATGCAGCCGGAATCGACTAAGAAACCTCCGTGTGGTATTTGTTCGCCACAGCCAACTCAACCGCCACAAACAAGCGAATTACCAGCGGTGCCGCCGTTAAAGGGACCGAGTGGAAAGTCTACAAAAACAGAGAATTCGCTGGTGGTACTTGTTCCACCAGTTCACCAATCAGTTGAATTAGATGTCCCAAAAGATGGCACACCTGTTGAGAGTCCCGGAGACAAAGGTCCTGGCGCGGTTTGTTCAAGGGGCATGGCAAAAGCAGGAAAATCTCCACATGGAGTTTGTTCAAGAGGAGCCGCCCCGCCAATCGAAACAGAAGTGGGTCCTTGTGGTATTTGCACTAGAGGAAAGACCCCAGCCGTTAGTTCCAGAGGCGAAGCCACAGCCGACCTCTGTAAAATTTGCAACAAATATCGTGCTCCAAAAGAACCACCAAAATTAGGAGCTTGTGGCATTTGCAGCAAACCAACGTCTTCAATGCCAATGCACCCGGAAGTGCCCATAGAGCCAGTCAAACCCAAATATTTCAAAGCCTTGCCTCAGCATAAAGACATCCACATCTGCTCGCCGTGTCGCTACGATCCGAGTCCACTGATCGATGCCGAAGGAAATGTTTTCTGTCCTCACAACTGCGGGTGCTGCTTATGTCCTTGGCGTAAGCGAGCCACAGATAGCCAAATCGATCAAATCAAGCATGAAAAAATCAAGGTGTGCAAGTGTCGCTTGAAGGGCTCTATATTTGTTGACTACCACTCGCGGGCTAAATGCACTAACACGTCTAACTTCGATTTTTGCCCCTGCCGCGAAAGAGCCGAGGCAAAATATTTGGAAATGACTGGTGAGGAAATGTGGAGCACCGATAATAAATTGACGGAGCGCATACGAGGTGAACCAGTGAATTTGGAGGATGTTGTCGAACACGACCGAGGGGGTACAACATAAGTTGTAACAGTTGTTGTCTGTCGCCTTTAAAGGGCAATTGTCTACAAAAGCAAAAAAAACAAAAAACATTTATATAGTAACTGTAACTGTAAAATTAAAAACAAAGAACTAAAATCTAATTGTAAACGTGACGTTAAGTAAACTAATCGAAAAAAGAAGTTTGGAATTTACAAATCAGTTATTTTAATTCGGAAGAGTTTTTCGAATGCGCTCTCTGCAGGGAAACTGTATTGGAAAACTTCACTATGAAGGAAATGTTCTACAACTAAGTGATACGTACCAATCGCTTTCTTTTTTCACCGATTGATTTTTGATTTTTATATTATAAAACCAAAAACAAAACAATTATTTTTGATTTTTATACTATAAGTCTTAGATAACAGATATAGAAGACTTTTAGTTATAAAAGTCATCAATAAAAATCAGTCAGTGATTTTTAATTTTATAAGTCATCAATATAAATCAGTCACCGACTTTTTATTTTTAAATCATTCGTATAAAAGTCATTAACATTTTTCGCAGTTAAGAAGGTATTGGGAAACAACAGTTTACTACGACTTATACAAATGACTTTTATAAGCATGATTTAAAAAATAAAGGTCAGTGACTGATTTTTATTTATGACTTTTAAAATAAAAGTCTTCGATAACTGTTATCTAAGACATATAACTTAAAAATCAAAAATAACTGTTGTTTGCAGATTATTTAGATAAAAATCAAAAATAATTGTTATATTCGATTCATAAAATAAAAGAGGTAATTAAATAATAATCAAAAAAATAATTCTTAAGAAGCGATTTTTTTTAATAGAAGTTGTAACTGTTACGGTCTCTAGTTCTCTGCCTTTCCGAGGTTCGAACCTAGTAACCTCATATTTCAATGCAATTGACGGCAACGTTAATCCGGATTAGTGGCGCAGTTTATCCTTTCAAATTGGCGCCTACGGCCAGTAAAACTTTTATTAAATTTTTTTCGTTCTCTCGGTTATTATTTTTTTCTAATGTACACTGATAAAAATATTTAGTTATTATTCTTGGTGTAGCAACGGTTATAGTAGCCAAATGTCATAGTTGGATATTTGGTTGTAATTACCAAACCACTATACTAAATGGCTCATACAGAAGTACAAAAACAAAAAGTTCCATGTATTTTGCTTTTGCGTCGTGAACTGTCAAAATCTGTAAGAGTGTGTGTGGCAATGCAAACAAAATATTTCAATTTGACATTCTAAACCCTGAGGCGAAACACATACACAAAATCATCTCATCTAGTAACACCACCCGTGACGAACAAACAAACTATTCAGAACAAAAAATTACACCGAAGATGGCATAACGCCGAAAGCAGTTTGAATCCACACCAAATTTGACAAGGATGTCCAAAAATGGTTCCCCTATCCTGTCGGAAACACCAGCATCGAAAATGAGAATAATAATTATAAATAATATATAACTAAAAAATAAAAATTTTAAAATCAAATTTTTAGAGATTTATCCAGCTCGAGAACGAACCTGAGCCCTATTGAGTTGTATTGTGCAGCCACAGATCTTTATTTACTTGTTTGCTTCGTTTATTTTACAGCTAATAATTAGCTGTAGGACTTAATTCGGATTAAATGCAGTTAATTTCCGAAATAATATCGAATCAATGAGTTAAGCTGAATCAACGCTGCCGTCTGTCTATACTTTAAGGCATAGTTAAATTTGCATTGCTTATAGCCTAGACAGATGGCAGAATTAATCCGGTTTAATGAGCTAATTCATAATCTCGATTAAGTGATAGATACAACTTTCAAAATTAATGCGGGCCAGGGGAGATTTCGATGGCAATCTGCGAAAAAAGAGGTTCATAAGCAAATTTGGAGGCCGGCGTACATATATATGTACATATGTAGCCAAGTGCTATTAAGGTATTGATACTGAATTAAACCAACTCAATAGGACCCAGGTTCGATGTCATATGCAGAAAAAATTCAAAATTATGGAAAAAGCTTTTTAGTTGCATTTTATTAAATTTAGTATTTAATTCTAACGACCGTAATTGACCGTGACTCGTTCACTATGCAATACTGCCATCTATCAGGCTACAATTTTAATCGCATCCATTGCGTCGTTAACTCATTTAACGTTGCCGTCTGTTTGTGTTTGTTTTACACGCAAAACTCATTGAACTGCTTCACTATGTGGCAACTATCCAAGTCGAGTCAAGTAAAGCTTAGTATGCATAACTAGGCTTTTACTGTAGACTTTTTTGTTATAAATCTTTAAAATACTTTTTTTTGGAGAGATATGAGATGAATAAAAAAAACTTTTTCGAAATTGTTTTAACCCTGCCATGCTCATGTACATAAATATGTATGATTGATTCTTCCAGCCACAACAAGTACTTTGTATTTGTTATTTTCATTTTGACACGGAAGCACGGACTTAATATTAAATTCAAAATTATTGAAATAATTCGTAGATTTTGTCAAAATATTTTCTGTTATCTAATTTGCGGTTTTTCTCGATTTGTTTTTTGTATCCCTTATCTGTTTACAGGCACTGCAGAAAAGTGCTCCCAAACTGATACTCACAGAGATTACACGCATCTAAATAGCGCCCAAACCATTCACCTCCGCATAGAACCCCATGCACAATACGGTACAATGTCCTGCATCAACTGTCCATCCAATTATCGTGTAGTTATGGAGACCAATGGGCCGACTATTACCGAGCAGCCACCACCAGCAGCGGTGCAGCCATTACCTCCCGTACAATGTTCATGTCAGCGTATTTTTCAACAGCAACAACAGCATCCCCACCATCCACTGCAACAGCAACAGCAACAGCAACAGCAACAGCAACAGCAACAGCAACAGCAACAACATCAACAGCGGAAGCCGCAACCACAAACAAGACAGCAGCAATCGCTGCTATACCAGCAACAACAACAACAACAACAACAACGCCCAGAACAGCCTTTAGAACAGTTGGTAACATGCTTCCATCACCAGCCAGCAGAGCAGTCGTCAGCCAATAGCAGATCCAGCCCACAAGACTCTCAAAATTCCCAAGCTTCCACTGCCACCTCAGCTGGAGCATTTTGTAAAAGTTACTACCCACGATCTACATCTGAATCCGGTGGCCAGTTAAGCTGTAGGTGTCCATTCGAAATCTCCATATCATCGGCGCATCCCCCGGCTAGACCGTCCTATGCAATACGTCTGCCTAGTGGCATGGCGCCTGCGGGTAGTCCCGGCAGAAATTCGACAAGTGATGACGAGTTCTATTCTCTTAGTTCAGCGTCATCTGAACGGGATGATTGCATGCCACCGTCGGCAGGCAAAGGGAATGGACAGAATAAAAAAGAAATAACCACAAAGAGAGAATTTATGGACTGCGAATTCACTTCGCCCGGGAAAGAGAAAAAGCCAAAGTCGAATAAAAACCCGCCACGAAATGTGGCTATACTTCAATTACTACGCGAAGTAGTTCAATTAATCAATCAGTCGGACGAGAATGGCAGAGCACATGGTTGCGATGTGGCACCGACAAAAATGCATAGTATCGGTGCGCTTGGCTCGGAGCAGCCAGTGGCGGATAATGGCCCTTTCAGTTCCGGCTTCAAAATAACATTCACGCCGAGTCGCAAAGCCACCAGTCCTAATGCATCATGCGCACCTTCGGAAATGTCCGAGCCGCAGCCTCTAGGTCAGCCCATAAACATACCACTGCAGTTGCCATGCAATCTTATCATCACCCCAAACTTGCTGACGTGCGCGCCTTGCCCGCATGTCCCCGCTTGTGCGACCAAAACGCCACAGCAGATGCAGATTGCGCCGACACGAGAAGTGGGCACAAAGTGCTCAACGAAACAGCAAATTCGGGAAGCAACCGCTGAGGATTTTTGCAGCTTGAAGGGATTGCCTAGCAGCTGTATTGGAGATCTCGAATTGATCGAGGAGATAGCAGCGCTGGCGTTGACAGCCGAACCTAAACAATGCACAGAATCATCTAGATCAGAATCCAATGACGTGGCATCTAGAAAGGTTTCTCCCGAAGAATGCATCTGCAATCAGCCTTACATTTGTCCGGTGCATGGCTTTTACATGCCAGTGGTCGCACAAGGCGAAACTTCAGTGACATGTGACTGTTCGCAGCCCATCGACGAGGAAGAAGAATGCAATGGCATGTATGGAGAGAACACCGACATCGTAACGGAACCGAGCCAATCGCAAACACATGTCTCGTCAGCTCAATCGGCAACAACCAATGCAACGAAGAAGAGTGATGGTAGAGAATGCAGCTGCTGCCATTGCCAGGCAATGCGTGACAAACAAAATTGCCTGACCATTGCGACAACGGATCAGGCGCAGGACCAGTACAATTGCAGAGAATTGGTAAGTGATACGATTTCGATTGGAAAAGGTCTGTGATATGTATTTGGCGCTGAGTTTCTCATTTCGACAGAAATTCTTTATCGATTCTATAATAATGGACCTGGATGCGATGGATAAGGCGCGGCGTAAAAAACAAATCGAACAGGTAAGGACTCGAGAAGTGTTATTATGAATTTATTTTAAGGAAATATGCCGTACGTACATGTTTACGTGTGTGTTTAACACGGGGGCCTTCATCATGGACAACTACTCTACAATTCTTAAAGTTTTTAGACAAAAATAAAATATATAAAGATATGTACATAGGCTTCTAGGAAACGGCTCTAAGAATTATGATGAGATTTTGTATTCTGATAATGCTTTGCATTTTAAGATTATTTAATAATATTTAATGATTTCTTTATTATTGAATCGTGAATATACCTTTTACGCCTTGCCTTTTTGCTTCGCTGGTTTCTTTCTAATAATTCTCTGTCATTCCGCCATTTCCAGTTATTCGTTTACTTAAAAATTGACTTTTTGTCACTACAACATCTCTAATATATCGAAAACTCACTGAGTGCATACAAAGCAGGGATGGAAATGACATTTAATTTGAGAATAAATTTTTATCTAAAAACAAGAAAAAGGTAACTACGATAAATCGAAAATAGGTAAAGTCGATTCAAAACAAAGCTCACCTACAAAGGGATATTTTTGAAAAATGCCAAAACTGTCATATTTCTCAAAATTAAAATTCGTAACAATTTTATAATCTTTTGTGAAACTGGGCATGGCACCGCCCACTTATAATAAAACGTGTCTATTTCATCTCGCATTTCTTTTTGTGATCATCCATCGCGAACAAGTAATTTTTAAGCAAAAAACAAAACCGACTTTAATTCCCACATATAAACTTAAGATTATCGTTAATTTCTTCAAGATCGAATGTTCGGATCTAAACCAAAATAGTATGGGATCACCGTTGAGGTACCAACTTTTCCTTAAAAAGAAGAATTATAGAAGTCGGTTGACGTGGTCCCAAATTATGCGGTAACCATACATACAAAAAAAATGAAATAAAAAAATATTCCGACGAACTGATAACCTCCTCCTTTTTTGGACGTCGGTTAATAAAGTAGGTAAATAGAATTCTATAAAATTACATTTTTTTCATCGGAAGGGTAGTGTCTCAGAGGTGGTCCCATACTAATCTGGTTAAGATCCGATCAGTGGATCATGAGATATATATATATATATATTTTTTTTTTATATGAGAGTTGAAGTCGGTTTTTTTTTGCTAAAAATTACTTGTTTTTAACCGACTTCCAAAAAAGGAGGAGGTTATCAGTTCGTCGGAATATTTTTTTATCTTATTTTTATTTTTATTTTTATTTTTATTTTTATTTTTTTTTTATATATGTTACCGCATAACTTTGGACCACGTCAACCGATTTCGATAATTCTTTTTGCATCGGAAATATAGAATCTCAGAAGTGGTCCCATACTAATCTGGTTAAGATCCAATCAGTGGATCATGAGATATATATAAATATATTTTTTTTTTAAATGAGAGTTGAAGTCGGTTTTTTTTGCTGAAAATTACTTTGTTATGAATAAGGCCATTAGAATATAGTTTTGAAATAAGAAATTATTTAAAATAACAAAGCCGTTTTTGAATAGGCAGTAAGTTTCCTAGCATTCCACCAACCTGGTTTGGTGACTTTAAATAATAAATATATTTATTTAAAAAAAGTCATAATCCTGCGAAAATTGAGTAATTTCGAAAGCAGAAGTTTTAGTCGCCGTAAATATTAGTGTAGGCTTTTTACACTATTAAAATAAAACTTAAGCTAACAAACAGCAAATACTATTTTCACCTTACAAATTCCAGAACACCACGCCAACGCGCGCCTCGGTCTGTTCACGTCAAAGCTTCCCCGTTACCATCACAGAGGTTAGCGAACTGGGAGCCTCATCACTATATGTAAAGTGGGTTATCCACGACTGCTGCGGCATTGGTGGCTACGAGGTACGTGCGATTAATTATGTACATATGTATGCTTCCACACTCACTCCTCATCGGCTCGTTTTTGTTTTTCCGTCCACACAGATCTACGTGGATGGCTATTTGACGAATCGTTATTTCAACTGCAATCATGAGGCGGCTGTAGTGTGCGATGTGGATGTGACAAGGTCACATAAAGTCGTATTGGTTGCGCAAACGAAACAAACCGACTGCAGTTGCGGCGACAGCATGGAAAACAAGGGCAAGGAGCTAATGCGTAAAAGCGATGCTGACAAAATGGATAGATCGACTGCTGCGCCACCTTGGTCGCTGTGGACTCCCAGCATTTATTTGTATGATCCATGCGACAGAAAGGATGGACCATCCATCCATTGTGGAACAGTATGACTCCGTAGTGAGACCAAACCGCCTGCTGCTCCCCCATTGATTTTGGCTGTCCGTGTGTGGGCGCACTTTTTTTTAATACAAACTTACTTACATACATATGTACAGACTTTGCTGAATGTGGGCTGTGTGGAACTATCACAATGGCGTTTGGCAAGGATGCAACATTATATTACCAGAAAATGGGTTATCTCACGCTTGACTAAAATACTAAAGAAAACAAAAAGAAAAACACATAAAATCTTGGGGAAGAACTTAAAAATTAAGCTTTCAGTTAGATTTTAACGAAAGCAAAAATTAACATAAAATGCTAGTCAGTGAAAATTAAAAGTTAAATCTAAAATATCATAAATCCACCATTGGGCCAAAATTAATTTTTGCTATGAAAATTACCGATGAGAAGAGAGGATGTATGCAAAAAAAAAACACAAAAAAATTAACAGAAACCTCAATGAGCAAGGCAATGGACCAAAGGAGTTCGAATATGAGTACTTGTTCGTTTTAAAAATTACCAACAACAAAAATATTACAAAATATCTAAAATCCAACAAAAAAAAAACTTGTGCAGTTGAACTGTATGTAAAAATTAGAGTTTTCACGTTGTTCAAATTTGTTATTGGATACATACCGTAACCTGGAAGGGTTTCTATTGAAGAACCGCTTGAAATCACCACTGTCCGTAACTGTTAAAATACTTGGGACGCTTGTTTTCAATAACAAATTTGAAGCAACCGAATGAAGTTGAAATAGTTTTACGAACTAGCCGATAGTCCTTTGATTATCCGATTTGTAAAAAAAACAGCAGCATTGCTTGCATTGTTGATACATATTGCATTTGGCTGGCATATTCTCTGCTTATATGGGTATATGTACATATATGTGTACATACATATGTGTGTACAAATATGGCAAATTAAAAATAAATATGCAACAGCAGATGAGCGTCCGAAAATGTGTAGTGTATGTGTACGTTTTAATAAATAAAATTTTAATGTTAATTGAAAGTAAAAAAAGTGCCTTAAAAATTAATTTAAACACATTTGTAGAAAGGAAAATAATTAAGCAAAATAATATGCAATGACGCCAGGAGCAATGAGCAATTAGTTTAGTACATACATACATATATTTCATTTACTTTTAATTTATACATATTTTTTATTTAAGGTAAATTGCATTCACACATCAACCC
Organism: Rhagoletis pomonella; assembly: GCF_013731165.1. Taxonomy (NCBI): domain Eukaryota; kingdom Metazoa; phylum Arthropoda; class Insecta; order Diptera; family Tephritidae; genus Rhagoletis; species Rhagoletis pomonella. The sequence continues at coordinate 2,855,817 of NW_023458555.1, forward strand.
ACAAATCGAATATCACAAATCTTAATTTGACTTATTGAGTTTTAATGCGAATAACTGTAGATTTTTTTTATTTATAAATCTGTGTATATTTAAGTTTTTTACATTATTTTATTTTGTATAATTCATTTTGTAATCACTCGCTACATGGATAGTTACAGGGCTACAGGGTGACCATTTTTTACCCTTATCAAATAATGCGCTCCGTCCTCGCTCGCTCGCTCTCTCTTCTGTTGTAAATAAAATACTCTTTCAAACGCCTTTTCATGTGGGCTCGAAAAACTTCATATGTATATCTAAAGATGCTTTTATCAAAAACTCGTTGTGCTAAAAAAATTGTTTACGAAAATTTGTTTTGCCTTTACATTTACATTTATTTTATATGCTAATGCATTTGGTATTTCTCAACATGCCTAAATGACATACATATGTATTGTAAATGCAACTTATTGCCTTACGTAGATGTAAATGGATTTACATATATAAATACCTATAAACTTGAAAAATATAAACAAAAAAAAAAAACTTTTATTATGTAGTAAAAAGTAAAACCATTCAACACACATGTAGAAACTCCCATATTTTTTAAAAGAAAATTGTATAGCGTATGTTTTTGCATGTTATCAGTACATACACGTATACACGTTTTTACCATTTATATTAAAAGAGAAGATAAAAATATATATATAAAAAAAAAGTTTTAATTTTGTCAAAAAAAGAAATAACCAAAAAAATCACAAATTTTTTCAATAAATTCATAATTTCCTTAAATAAAGAGATTTTGTTTCAATTCAGAGCTAGCAAGAAATAAATATGTGTAGCTGCCAAGTACGAAAAGGAGAATGAAAGAAAGAATAATGGATACCATTAACGGCAGACTAGATCCGATCAAAATTGTAACCTGGCAGATGGCATTATTACGGACTAAGTGGGCCGAGAGTGGTGCGATCGAGTCACACTCCCGAAAAAATTTTATTTCTTTTTGTTTTTCTATTATTTTTTTTTTAGTGAGCTTTTAAAGCTGTATTCTATGTACATATCGGCGGCTGAGTGGAATATTAGGGTTGCCAACCGTACTGCAATATAGTATACACCCAGAAAAAAGCCAACTAAAAATATTTCTCTCAACACATGATTTGATAACTATAACTAAACAATGTAACAATGTAACCAAATTATGTGATGAAGCAACCGACTTTTTTCTGGGTGAAGTATTATTGCCTTTTCAAAAGCGAAGCAAAATACATGGACTTTATTGCGCTTTCAAAAAAATATTGACAAAATCCATTTTCCACTTTTCCACGGCTGAGTGGAAGATCGACCTATCTGGCCAACCAGTACGAAAATGCCCTATCTCAGAAAACTTTTCAAGAAGTAGGGCGCTACTGCAGAATTTGATTGAAAAACACCCTATCTTACAATTTGGTTGAAGAACGCCCAATCTCAGCTCAACCAATATGTGGAGCATGAAAGTGCACTGTTGCACACTCTTGGCAAGGTGTGTTCGTCATTTGATCTCAGTACCAACGATATTCTCGGTGGTAGTCCTTGGCGTCTTTGCAAAACAGATATATGCCTCAATAGGTGAATATTCTTTCTCTACTGCCGGGCGATACTTTGTCCTGTCCTCCATATCCTCTTTTGCCTCATTCTGAAATTGATCGCCTAATCGAATGCCACGTTTGTCTTCAAATGCCTCAGAGAGATCTGCCATAATTTTCCATTAACTGAAAGTAGTACTCTATGTCATTTTATACAAAACTAAGGTTATTAAAAGTGGCGGCGATTGCTTGTATGTAAGCATGTGTGTTGATTTACTTATCAAAATCGGGTGAATTATGGATTTGTCGGGCCTGAATCCACATTGACAAGGGTCAATCGGTTTGTTCTTGAAAAGCTAAATGGGATTTTTATGAACTTTTCTTTTTCTTTTTATTTGGCGCTGTAATCGCCTAAGCGATTTTGGCCGACTTCAACAAAGCCAGCCAGACGTTTCTTTTCTGTTCCAACTGACGCCAGCTGGAAATGCCAAGTGAAGCTAAGTCCTCCACTTGTTTTTACCATGAACTTTTTATTTGCTTAAAAATGCGAACAAAACGTAAACACCCTTCCATTGGAACAAAGAGTTCACGACGTCTTAAGTATCAAAGAATACACATTTCCGAAACTTTAAAGCAAACTTTTTTGTTAAGTTTTGGTATACGCGCAATAAGTTAAGTGATTTGTTTTGATTTACCAGGTCTAGCTACTTCTATATTGAAGAAGATTCTAAAAGAATAGACAGTACAAAAAATTTACGTTTTTATAATAAAATTTGAATTTTTTATTTGACACCAATATGTGGAACATAAAAATGCCTTAAAAAAGTTATCTTATTAATTACAAATATTAAACTATCTCTTATAAACTTACATAAATACGTTTTGTAATCTGTTTAAATTACCAGTAAAAAAGTAATTAAAA
>NW_023458555.1:2861276-2861367 GCF_013731165.1 Rhagoletis pomonella
GCAAATTCTCAACTCGAAGCTAATCGATTTGGTTTGTGTTAAACTTGCAAGCATCCACGCACTAAATCTGCCTAAGAATGCTAATCGACTG
>NW_023458555.1:2861467-2879233 GCF_013731165.1 Rhagoletis pomonella
ATACGTTTTGTAATCTGTTTAAATTACCAGTAAAAAAGTAATTAAAACACGTTTCATAGTATGCACAAGTGTAAAGGATAACCAGCCATGACCCGAATTGCGACAAGCTTTGGCTATGTTTTTTAAAATCGATTTGGCCGGCGTATTTACCCTTTCATTCAAGAACTTAATTGGATCAGAACTGTCGAAATGTCGGCTTAACCCTTCTGCATACATTAGGTACAAATTAATCAATTTTAAATGAAAAACCTGACCAGAATTAAAACAATCAAATGGTTTTCAAAATAAAAGGGCCATCTAGAATTTTGCACGCTCATTTATACACCGCGTGGTCTGGTGGTTAAGATTTGGTGTAGAAGGGTTAACTATGGTTACATGAATGGTAACGATTGCGCTACCAGATAAATGTGCAAATGTATGTATGGGAATGAAGTGGCCAATAATGATTTTTTTCTGTATTTAATTTAATATGCAGCGAATGAATTGAATGAGGAAAGAGTAGGCACATTCTGGTAGCATTGCGCTTTCTATATATGTATGTACACATGTATGTAAGTATGTATGTATGTATATGTACAATTTTTGTATTTGTAACAGTATTGGCTGATAGTAATGTAAATTATTGTGGTAAATCATAACATAACTGCTGGTCGTGATTTCTTGAGTTACATATTTTTTGTTTTCATTTAAGTATTTTTCTACTCGCGTCTTTTTTCGCTTAAGCCATGAAGTAGCATACAAAATTAACAGGTATTTGTATTTGTAAATCAAACAACAATGCAGTGAAACTAAAAATAAAATGATTGCGCTATAATTTTGCTGTATTTCTAACTTCGTGTGAATACTTAATGCTCCTCGCTCCTCGTTGCCCGCTATCTATCTTCGTATGCACGGCTGACAAGTTCCAGGCACTACAAAGGCTGGGTGACACTCTGGACATTTTGGGTTTTCACCAAACCAATGTCGATGATCCTCGAGCTCATCGTCTCCGTGCTCGGGTATCTTCAGTTGAAAGGAGTTGTACGAATCCGTAGATAAGTAGCCAGTGCGTCCCATCGGCTCCAGCGGGAACAGATACTCAGGCACGGAGTAGTCTTTGCGCAATTGTGTGATGTCCGATGCTGGGGCAGACACGGTGTCCGAACGATCCGTCGCCACTGCCGTGGTTGTGACTGCCTTTGGCTTTTCAGCGTTCACCTGAAAGACACTGTTTGGCTGCCCCGTCTCTTTAATGGAACGCGAGATAGGCGTGCGGTCAGTCGCACCATTCTCAGGCGCCGCTTTCGTTGGTGTCAATACGTTGTTGTTGGTGTTCTGCGGCTTTTCATCCGTTGTTGCATCGCCGCTGGCGCCACTAATTGTATTGTAATCGATAACTACTTCCGGGTACTCGCGCCCATCTACGCCTATTGGCGGATCCAGCTTAGGTGGTTCGAGGCCGTTAGATGGTGCTTTCCACTCATAGTAGATAGGCGGTCCCTGTGTAGTGGCAGTATCATGTTGAACGAATTCTTGGTAAGGTGGCAGCAGCTCCTTGGCTGGTGGCTTGGCGTCTTCGCTTGCGATCGTGTTCGTCGTATTAATGAATGTTGTCGGGAAATTTAGCCGATTTGTCGTGGGAACGCTGTAGTCAAATGGGGAGCTTTCCACCTTTTGCGTGGCAGTTGTCGGCGTTTTGGTGGTGCTTACAGGTGGGCGTGGTGTGGGCGGTTTGAAGCCTTGTGCTGGTGTGGGAGTGCGCACGTCCTTTGTGCTTTGGCTAAAGCTGTTCTGAAGCAAATTGTTCTGGTTGCGGCCGCCAAAGCTCGGCGCTTTTGTTGTGATGCCACGTGCAGTAAAGGGTTTGCCTGCTAGAGTAGTGGGCCGGTTTGGTGGTGGTACTGGAGTTGTAGGTGTGAATTTGGCAAACGCGGGCGAGGAGGTGAATGGCGTAGCCGGGGAGGTACGTACTGGCGTTTTAGTGCTGAGCGTATCGTTCTCGTTATAGACAGGATAAAGGAATGGAGGCTCATATACCTTCGATGGTACTTTTACAGCCGCATCCGTGGTAACTGCAGCGTTGTTGGTAGGTGTGAGTGGTTTGGTTGGCGGGAAGATGCTTGATGCTGTGCTAGAGACTGTGGGCGCGATAGCACGGAATGAACTGCGGCTGCTTTTACTAAAGGAGTTCGACGATTTGCTGCTTGTTTGCTCAGATGAATTGAAATCGGCCGAAGTGTTGTAGCGCGTGCTGTGACTCGTTCCCAGATCTTCGTGCTCACCGGATTGGATGCGCTGATGTAGAGCAGCATTGTTAAAGCGGTTGGTTGGTTGGCTACGCGGATCTGGCTTATTGGATGGTAGCGCGGTTGTCACCTTTGGACGAGAGAAGCTCGGCTTTGTTGTTGGTGGTGGCGTTGGCTGCACAGGTTTAGGTACGAACCGGACATTGCCTGCACTAGTTTGTGAAATGGTATCATCTGAGGTCTGTGCTTCGTAGGCTGGCGGCAGTATAGTGCGGCTAGGCGGTGGTATTTTCCAGTGCTGTTGGCCAGGCGATGGTTGTGCGGCAATATTAAATTTGTCCTGTACCTTTTGAGTGTTGATGTCTTGAATTTGATTCTGAGCCGCAGGAAGTTGCTTATATTGGTTTCTGAATGACTCGCCAGAGTAGTCCGGCGCATAAGGACGATCCAAGAGATCTGGACGTGGTGTGCGCAAACTGTTCTCCTCATCATTTACGAACGGCTTGTCACGTTGGCCTGCAAAAGGGTAAAGTATTGAAATAAGATTTGGACATTCTACGCTTCATTATATGTATTATTCGTATGTATTTTTCTATAACTATTTATAACCGTGTATCGGCCTCTTCTTACTCACCAATCAATAAGTTAGCTGCATAATTGCTTTCTGCCCGTGAGCAATTCACCATATACCAGTGATCACAGATCAACATGCGCTGCTGGAAAAGCGTAGTATTGGGACAGGAATAGCTGAATTGGCGCCCCAAGCCATCGCACATGTGGTACACCTGTATGAATATTGGATTTTAATTACATAATATTTATTTGTGGCAGCAATGCTTAAATTGCTGACAAAGTAATTGTAAATGCATGTGATCAGCTTATGGCAATTTTGAGAGCATAAATAAACTCTACAGAAATGAGTATGTGTATGTACCTGACATCCGGTTTCAACATCAGCATAATATCCGGCCGGGCGTCCAGAGCAGGAGAACGAGGTTTTATCAAACACGCGATGTGCGCCGATAGCATTTTCACTCTGAAAGTAAAAGCATACAATTATTTCTTAATAAAAAGCGGAAAAGGCGCTTGCTAAATAAATAACTGCTAGACTTGCGAATTACTATGTTCATATGAATATTTAGCTAAAGCTGGCTAAGCTTTGAATACGTGCTTAATAAAGCCTGAGTATATTTTAGGAATTCAATGGAAGATTTTTAATGAAATCCTGCAATGGCTTTAAGGTACTCTAAACGGCAAGCCATTTTTTGCGACCTTTGCAAGGCAGGAAAGGAACTGTCGCTCCTACGTAAGCGGTGTAGGCATTAAAGCAATCCCTCCTTCTACCCTGGAAACTTCTCTCACCTGGGACGACTTTCGCATTACTTCAAGGTAGAGAATCCAGAATGGATCCTAATTGATCAGTATCAACTCTCCCTGCGTTCTGGACCGCTATGTTTGAAGCCAGCATCTAGCTATTGGCTCGTCTTTGCTTCGTAAAAAGCTCAGGGCGTTGCAACTGTTTGCCAGTTCACCGCTCATTTATACGGTTACATTTCCCGATTTTTCGATCCAAGGATACTTTGCAATGGTTAGGCATTAGAAAATACAAACTTTGATCTTGGAATTTCCATTTATTTCTTCCGGAATTTCACACCCACCATCTGCTTAGCTTTTCTGGATTATTAGAGAGCCAGAATAAGTGTTCTACAAGGCGGTTTCTTCTAGTCCCTATTCTAATTAAATATGTGTGATAATAATGATTTGCCACTCGTTGCATCTTGATCTAAAGTGATCAGCTGGGTAATCGGTAATGTGTAAGCGATACGGACTGCATGGCTCCGTGTCAGCCTTGGGAAGAGGATTCCAGTTTATAACATCCGGCATAAGTAAATATCTAAACAGATGGCTAAATCATTTGGAACGAAGTGTGAGCTGGAGTCAATTGCAAAGAGATGGGCATTAGCATGACTTTAAAACTGAAAGTGGATCAACTATAAAAATACAACCACGCATAAAAGTATTTTGCATTTTTTTAAGATATTCGAAATGTTTTCCATGGTAAATTGCTTTCGTTTCTTAAAGCATAAACAGACGGCAGCGTTGATCCGGATCAACTCGGGAATTAACTGCAGTTGATCCGTATTAAGTCCGAGTTAGTCCGGATCAACGCTGCCATCTGTTTAAGCTTTAAAGCTCATTCTACAACAAAACCCATATAAATTAAGATTTCAAAATTTGGAGAAGATTAAAGAAAACTCGGAACATTTTCATGAAAATTTCAAACTTTTTAATCCGAAGAAAGTGCTCAACACCGTCAGCAAAAACAATATGAGTCTGCAGTTTGGTAACGCATTTGATTTTAGCATTACAATGCAAGTTTTAAGCGGCTACAAAATCGCGTTGATTTCTGATAATTATTTTCTTTGGTGACGCATTTTTTCACTTTTCGATATAAGCACATGAATTTCTTATAGAAAAAAATGCGCAAGACCGTTTGCAAAGAAAATTTTGAAAAAAATCAACGCCAGTTTTTATAAACTGCAGGTGTTATATGAAAAAAAAACCTCGAAAGTCGTCAGAAAAAATCATATTAAGAATCACGCCGCCTAAGGCCGAGGCCACGCAAACAGCGGCAAAGCGGTGAGCGGCTTAAAATTAAAACATATGATATACTATTGAAGTGACCACGCAATGAACGGCCTGTGGGCGGCATTTCTGAATGGTTGGGCGGCGCGCTGTTCAGGAATAAAAGCCGCTCACCGATCAGCCGCTCATTGCATGGCCTCGGCCTAAAACTTGCACTCTTGCTTAAAGAACGAACCGTATTTTTATGAAAAAAAAAAAAAAATAAAAAATTTTGCTTTACAAACCTTGCAAATATTTAACAAAAATCATCGTGTAGTCATTTCTGCTCCCCACTGTACGTACTAGACCTAGGTGATTCGAGAGCAGCAAACGTTTCATGCTAACAAAATCGTGAGTTGATCTAAAATGATTCAGTTTTGAATGTCGCATCGGATCACTTGCACAGTCTACAAGAATTCCTAGCATCACAATACCGATAATGAAGGGCTTATGTGTACCCGGCTTCTTCTTGGCACTGTTCATTAAAAGCTGATGAGATTTGCTCAATACAAAGCTACATATATGTAGGTGCGAATACTTTGCATAAGTGCGAAGCGTGATCATTTCTATCAGTTACTTGTTTTTTGGCATAAAATTATCATACGAGTATAGTCTTGCCACTAGTTTTTTAAATGTTTGCCTGCCTCACTTTCTGGAGCACTAATTGGCTTACCCATTATAAACAAAACAAATGAATTGCAGGGCAGTGCAATCGTCGGCGGGTGACAATAACTAATAAAAATTTGATTGATACATTTTCGAGATATGGATCGATTTCATAGATGTTCTTTGTAAGTAAACATACATAGGATGAAGTGAACGAACATGTTGCGAATTGTTCAACCGACGAGAGACATGCTGTTGTTGTAAGTATGTAATTTATGGACGTGCAACAAAGAGCCAAAAGCGTACAAACAAAAAGCACGAAAGTATGCATCACATGCAAAATGCCAATGTTGCAGCCCAATTACAACAAACACAGTACTCGTACAACAACAGTGAACGCTTGCCCAACAGCTACAAAGAAGACATGCATATGTAGAAAGATCTAAGATGAAGCAGGGGAATAGTGACAGTGAGTAGCTGTTGCGCGGAGCGGGCAATATTTGATGGGGAAACCGTGGATGTTTTGTGGTAGCAATCGCAGCTCGCGAGGCCTGAGTATATTTTTTACTTCTTTTCGCGATGTCGCTACTATTTTTCTTTGGATTCTCATTCTTTTATTTTATGTGATGGTGGAGTTTATGTTGCGACAAAGTGGCTGATGTCGGTCCGTATCATCGCTAAGCAAAGTTCGCTGTAATCGTTAATGGAGGTATACTATATTGTTATACCTTTCATGAACTGGAAATAGTATTAGAGAATTTTTATTACAATTAATGTCTGGCATAGCTCCATTTAAAGAGAGAAAACTATTGTTAGTTTTAGATAAAACAGAAAAACTTTGTATCGATCTCTGTGCACTTTGATGTAGTTATTTTAAAGAATTGAAATATCAATTTGTTTCTTTTTTAAATGAAAATATATTATCCAATTAGAGTAGTCGCACGTTTGGTTCTGTTACGTATGCAGATGCGCTAGTAATTCATATAATCAAGGATTTCAATACATCCAGCTTATAAGCATTCGAATCTCGTGCACTTTCGATGGTGCTTATATCCGGGAATACTGTAAAAAGGTCATAGTGAAAATTTATTTAGTACAATATGTAACACTCACACGACTGAAGTTAAATTTGCTGATGTTTACGAAAGGTATAAAGACTTCAGCATAGCCGAAGATGGCGCTGTCCATACTTGCTTTAACTGATTACGGCGTCGTAATATTAGAATCAAAATGTATAAAATAACCGCTGTTAGAGTATCCGCACAGCTCTTTACTGATAAATCTGCTAGGAAATCAATTTGGAGGTGTGTAATTCAAAACGAAAAAGTACAAAACTCGAAAAATAAAATTCTAAAAATAGGTTCCATAATTTTAAGTAAATATAAATTTTCAAATGACTCATATTTTAAAAATAATTACACACTTTAAAACTTTTGATTGGCAAATATGCTATCACTTCGGGAACCATTATTAAATATGTGTTGAACGTTTAGTCAACTGGTTGTCAAACATCTGCTTTTTTGCATGCTTTCGTCCGCTTCAAAACTCGAAATAAAGAAACCCATTGTCCATCGGCCCAAATTTGGCTTGTGTGATGTGAAAATAGAAAATTTCAGGAGCAAAATTTCAGTTTCACAAGTTAAACAAAATGTGAAATGTACCTTAGCCTTATTAATTTACAGCCATTTGAGTGAGCTTACCGCTGCATCTGTCATTCCGTTATTGGTTGGGCAACGGCCATTGAGCCATAAGGGGAATGGTGCCTAATCATTGACTGTCACGTTGCACATAAGTGAGACTTTGCAAAACATGCCAACTCATATATATTTTTCACTAACAAAAAATCCGACATAAGGGCGTTTCAATGCGTGACTGTAGAAATGTATGTACGGAATTTATAACTTAACTTTTTTAAATTATTTTATTTATATGAAGTTTTTCTATTCATGAAATTGCAAAAAATAAAAAGATAAACTATTAATATTATGGATAGGGGAAAGTAAGCTTGGGCTGTAGAATCTATCGATTCATTTAATGGCATTCGATCAGTAGCAATAAGGGATATTTGCAGCTCTCAACAAAAATCACACAAAATATTTGTCATTTTCTGTTGCTTTAAAAAGTACTTTACTTTCGCTGTAAGATTTCTTGAAGATATAAATCGAGCCCCAAATGCCAGAAAAAGAAACGTAAGCCACATTTTTTCGAAACGTTTTCTTTACGCAGAAAAGCCCCTGGGGCATCTAGATACATATATTTTTTTGCATCCAAAATTAAACTTTGACAAAACGGTCGCTTACGTTTTTTTGCGGTTAGGGATCCAAATATAGGAGACTTTTTTCTTGAGCGCTGCAAACTGATTAAGGAATTTTTGATAGACGAAAATTTATTTTCCATTTCTTGCCTCTTCTCTGCTGGTTTAAAGGGGGATCTATTTTAAAGTCTCCTCCGAACCGTAACCCTTGCATACATACAAATGTAGATATTATTCTGAGCTCCAAGCCTAATTGGAAAATAAATATGGAAGAGCTTCACATCGTCACACAACTACAACGGCTGCACATTTTCGTTGAAGATTTGGCTGCAAATACGGATGATGTTATATCCATCTCAACTGATGATTCAAAAATGCAGTCGAAGAAACTTAATGTTTGCAAGTCTTTTCGTCTGCCAAACGACTGCAGCATCTGGTTGTAATACTTAAAATAGCTAGGCTTTCGCCGGAAAAGCCGTTCCCTTCATCTTGATCCAAAGAAATGAAAATAAGAATCTTACGGAAATAGCTTTCTCGAACAAAGCAATATCGGGGGTGACTTTGAGATGCCAATAAATGAGGCAGACAATACCATCACCGGTCAGTGTTTACATTGGAGAAATATATAAATGCACCATAGCCGAAACAAATGACTTATGAACCAAACGGGCATATGTTGGGAGACATTAATGTCATGATGGCCGCAGTTAAATAGGAAACAAACTGAAGACCTTCTGAAACTCACATTGCACAGATACTCCAACGACGGCGAATGCCAACGATTTTTCTCTAAGAAGAGAATGGGAGAGGATTCAAGTGAAAACTTTCTGTGTCGATATCCGTGTCGAGGCGACTGGCATCACTCTTCCTCACCAATGTGGCAGAGAGAGTGGAGGTGTAACTCTGGAAATCCTTAATTTCAAATGGTTAGCAGGTTAATGGAACCCCACTATCACGTGACAATCACTATTGATAACCTGTGTTATAGTGGAAGTATGGAACTTTCCTAACATTTTCTATAAAATGTTTAACCTTTCGAGAATTTGTTCTTGCTATTTTACAGATAGGTTTAAAATGGTTGTGGGATATTACAAGAGGAATAAATCAAAACCATAAAATATCAGAAGTGGTGTTATCATTTTCGCATATCCTGCTAGTATATTTCAGGACGAATGGATAAGGATTGAGCCAAGAGCTTGTGGGAGCAAATCAAATTTTTGGCAGCCAATGTCAGTTACGTGGTTTTACAGAATGCCGATATGCGGTTTTGTATTTTAAACGACGATATGTATGTATGCAAAAAATAAAAATTGTGCGCTTGTTTCTTAAGTCTTTCGTTTCAATTTTATATTTGGGTAAACATATAAAGGCTAGTTGGCTATCTCAGGCTTGTTTACGTAAGTTTGTATATTAAATGACACATTCGGAAAAAATAGGTAAGTACATATCTGTATGTACACTCACTAAAATTGTTAGTGTGGAATTTCCTGCAATAGTCGCATTGTTTTACTTATAGCTTCTTTAAGTGTTTTAATTCACTTCATTTCAATAAAATATTTTCTTTAAAGGGATTATTATTTTAATATTTTTATTATCCACACATCGAGCAACAGAAACGTTGATGTCATTCTTGATAACTTAGATTTGCAGCAGCGACAGCATAGCAATACAATAACAACACAAACAAGGTATGCTACCAACCTTATTGGATGCGTACAGAAGCCAAGCCTCTGGAAATTCTTCTTTCAAATTAGAATATATATAGTTACTCGCAAATGCCTGCATACTTGAACGAGTAATCACCACAAACAATGAGCAAAAACAAAAGCAAAACAAAGCTTATAGAACAACTGGAACTATTTAGCCTTGAACTTACTACAAAATAACTTATTGCTTTTGTTTTCCAAGCTTTTTTTTTTTGGATTTTGCAGTGTTCTCGGTGCTGCTGTGACGCCTGTCATCTGTTCACTCGCATGTCAAATGTGGCGGCCGTTTGTGCCACAAACAAAAAAAAAAAAAAAACGCTGCCGCTGTTGGTGGCATAAAAAGCATGTGACATACATATATAAGTATTTCTACCGCTGCATATTCCTAGGGCGATAAACTTTTTTTTAGCAATCGATGTAAGCACTAATTGTGTGTTTAAAGTTAAAATTATTCGCTACTAACTTACCCCTTAACTCATTTTTTTTTTCGTACATGAAGATTATAATTATTAAGGTTTTTCATAAACATACATATGTACATATATTTAACCAAACAAAGATATAAACTGTTGCCTTAAGTCAGCCATTCGGCGTTAAATGCAGCTCATTTATTTTCATAATGATTATTCAAATAGATGTTGATAAATTGTTGATATTATAACAATATTTTTACTGCATCGTTGCATTTATGTGTCAACGACTTGTTACAAGGCAGCTACATCGGTATGTACATATGTATGTATGTCTGAGTATGTAGGCACATACATACATACATAACATCGTGTCGCCTCGCATCTCATTAATCTGGCGCTTGGGGTTTTGCTGTTTTTGCCTTGCAATGCGCTGACCGCCGTGTAAACTTGGCCGGTCAATTTGTCATGCGTTTTGCTAAAGTCTCACAAAAATGTATGTAAGTGGAGAATCAGCGAATGACAGTTTCTTCTAAATGCAAAAAAAAAAAATGTGGTCAATGCGACTAAGCGCTTGCATATATGGCCATACAAATATAACTATAGGCATTTATATATAAATATGTATGTATTTACGAGTATTTGCTTAGTTTGAAGAGCGCTTCAATTGTTCTCACCTTTCGTTTGTGATTGTGTTTTTTTGAAAAGATTCTGCTGCATGCTATCTGCATTCCGATAATTATCGTTCTGACAATCATTATGTTGACATGCTTGATGTTTACGGTTCATCTGCCACTGGTACTACTAGTTGCCTCTCATTTATTTATAACTCTTTTCTATTGTTCAATGTTTACCTAGTTTTATTTTTTCGCAACCAGCTGATTGCTTAGTTTTATGGCACTTCAATTGTATTGACGCTAGCTTTTAACGACCATTGAGTAATTAAAATTTTGTGCAAAAACACCCTAATGAACCTTTTTGCTTGAGTGTTTATTATAATTGATGAATTAATGAGCTACTTGACATGAAAAGGTTGTCAGCGACTAATTTATTATTTACACTCGCTCGTACATACATAGTTGAGAAATAATTTACTTGTAAAGGTTTTTAAATTGAGGCATAAAAATATTTTCACAATGCAGGTTTGGTTTTTTTTGTGTGCAAAATTGAGGAGAGTTTCAAAATCATATTATTTTAAATAAATTTATTTTAACCGTTTCACGACCTATATGTTATGCAACAAATATTCCTAAACAATTTCAACTTCAATTAGCTTATAAATTTACTTGCATTTCTTACTGCCATCGCTATTGACTATTTTCCGCATAATCAGCAGAGAGAAAGCTGAACGAGTAAATCCTTTCGAGATAAAATGCTTTTCCACTAGGGCTGTGGGTTCTATCCGGATTTTTTGAATATCCGGATATTCGAATATTTGTTTCAAAAATCCGGATAGCAAAAGGGAACTGATATTAACCGGATATCCGACAAAAATACGCATATGAAACAGCAGCAACCCAACTCGTAATAAATTCTAGTATACCAATTTTAGCATTTAGTATAGAAATATTCAATTCAAATGCGCCTATATTAAAATGAAGCGTTTTGCATTTCACGGATGCTTTTTCATAGGTTAGGTTAGTTAGAAGCGGCTGCCTTCTTCCAACGTAGGACTTAGTTCCAGTGGGTCCTATGTGATACCGATTGTGAGCTCGAATTCGAACCCGTCCGCTCACCTAGAAGAGGAACAAGTTGGTTAGGTTAAGAAAGCACGAGAGTTCGTGAATGCCTGCTTCACTAAGATTGGCGAGACAGACAAAAAGGTGGTGGTGAAATGAGCGTCTTCTCGCCCACATGAAGGCGGGGCAGTGACAGAGATAGTGCTCCACACTCGCGATTTCGTCCACGTCGCGACAACTACGGCAGAAGTCATTGGTCGGCAAACCCATTCTGCTAGCATGCCTTCCCATTAAGCAGTGGCCCGTCATGATAACGGTCGCCAGCCTTAGTAGCAGGCAGTGACAGAGATAGTGCTCCACACTCGCGATTTCGTCCACGTCGTGACAACTACGGCAGAAGTCATTGGTCGGCAAACCCATTCTGCTAGCATGCCTTCCCATTAAGCAGTGGCCCGTCATGATAACGGTCGCCAGCCTTAGTAGAGGGCGTTTTAACCGAATTAGTGCGTCGGATGCTTTCTTGTCGAGGCTGGGCCAGATTTGTCGAGCCGTCCCACAGGTGTGTTCTTCCGACCATCTTTTGTTGGCCTTCTCAACGAAGTATGTCCTGAGCCGTGTCTTACAGGTAGATAAACAAAATAAAAACTAGTTTCCATGCTGCCTGCAATGGGATTTGAACTGTAACCCTCTGGAAATTAACAAATTGCGGAAAGCATATTTGGGCATTCACAAAATTTTTCTTAATATTACCACGCGTTCTTTCTCTCAATGTAGTCTTTAGTTTCAGCGCAATGTTTGTCTGCCGCTTCAAAGTCAAAATTTGGAAAAATAATTAGTATGTATGTTCGAATAGATCTCCAGCAGCAATTATGGGGAGAGTAACGAACGATTCTCTAGCAAATTGAAAGATGTCCAAAAAAAGTACGCCAACGTAAATTTAGAAAAAACAAGTTTTAAGTGCAGCTAATCGGAATTTCGTTTAGATAATAGCATAAAACAGAAACCATAAACATAAAGCAAAAAACAAAACCAACTTCAATTCCCATATACAAAATATAAGAGTATCGTTAATTTCTGATCCAGGGAACCAGTGACCGGATCTAAACCAAATATTGTATGGGACCACCTCTGAGGTACCATCTTTCCTTTAAAAAATTAAGAATCATAGAAATCGGTCCAAAGTTATGCGGTAACATACATAAAAAAAAGTATTCCGACGAATAGATAACCTCCTCCTTTTTTAAAGTCGGTAAATCATTATTTGCTTACTTCCCAAACATTTGAAGTTCCAATTAGTAATTTTAAACTTAAAAACCATCACACAAAATTCACAGTTATCATTTTCATAAATTGCAAATAGATTATTTTAATCAGCTGTTCTTCATGCTGGCCATATATGTAATACTGCAATAGTAACCCTGCAAAAAATGGGACTAATCCGGGATGACTCCGGGAGCAATCGCAAAGGAGCATGCGACTAATACCACTTTTGATCTCTTTATATGGAATGAACTGATCGCTTTTGTTCGAGCATGTCCTATGAAGAGACTAATTGTTCACCATTATACCCGAACAGGAATAAAAAGCGACTAGTCACTTTTAAAAAATAAAAATAAAAATTTGCACCAGCTGAGATTCGAATCGGGGTGCTCAGTTTTGTTAGGTGCATACTCTCTCTGTGTGCCAACGCCGCACATGAAATTTCATTGACTAAGTGCGTACATATCATTAAATCGTTAATAGTACCCGTTAGAGATGAGTTGGGGACTAATTGATCTCCAATTATACCCAGAAGGGAGGAGTCGAGACTAATTGACCCCCATTAGTACCCGTATGAGACTAGTTGCGACTAATTAATGCCCAATTGTACCCGATTGAGAGTAATCTCGGAATACTCTCTTTAGAGATTAGTCGCACAATTTTTTGCAGGGAATGGCATTAAGTTAACTTCTCAATGAGTAAGCATTCCATAATCAAAGCGAGACAGTCTAGTACCGTTTTTGTGAATGTATTGTGTACGTGAGTGCCGTTTTTGTGTATGTGTTGTGTATGTACATGCATGTATAAACATGTTTATTCATAAACGTATGTGTTCCTTTTCTTTCGTACGTGTTTATTGATTTATCTGTACTGTAATGTTTTCGAACGGTACTAGCTCTTACTGCTGGCAAATTCCTGCAGGTCAAAACTTTTCTAGCAAGAATTAAAATCTTTTCCTTAAAATCTGCTGTCTCTATGTCATCTCACTTTCCCTCACTTTTAAATTTGTTTGTGGCGTTTGCGTACGCCAAATCCTGATAATTTTTTGATAATTATCAGGTTATCGAACAGCCTAAGTATAATGATTTTTAGGCTTTCAAAGCGTTTCCATTTGAAACTCAAAATTTGGAAAACCAGAGGTTATCTATAAATAGAAGCTTGTAAAAAATCCGTCAGCCCCACTGCTTGATAGGGACAGTGCACTTTTCGTTTAACTAAATTTGACTTGATATTAATCCCTTGTTGCTAATTAAAGAGCTAATAAAAATGAGTGTCCATATGTACTACCTTTGTCATAAAAAGAGAAACAAAGGAAACGTTCAATATATAATTTACAGGAATGCAAAAATTTCATATTGGAAAAACACTAATCGACATGTATCACTTTTTTTATTGTCACACCCACTGATTCATGCAACAAGCATTTTAATAAACAATAAAAATTAAAAAAAATTTAAGTCCTTAATATTCAGGTGTGAAGATGATTTTTCAACAATCTATTAAACGATTTATTGTTGAGTTTACGTCACCTCGCGAGAATTTCACCTAAATACTAAAAAAAAAAAGTGTCGGGCTTTATAGGCGCTAATTATTCATTCATAATGCAATGACCTGCAATTCTTTGTTTTTGCAATATTATTAGCAATTCCATCAGCGAATGATTTGTTTATTTATCGCAATTTGTGTTTATTGTCAAAAATATGAGTGGCTTTGTTGGTTTTGTGATGAAGCAAAATATGTAAGTGATTCGAGGGGCTGATACTCTAGATTGTAGCTGTGTAATAATGGATTTCCACTGGACATCCGTGTCACCACTTTAAGAATAATAAATGTTGAGTCTATCTCCGCATGATTTTATATTTTTATTTTTTATTTTTAATGGGAATAGTAAAAGATTTTGTTTAATGCAAGAACTAGTGGAAATTCAGAAAATTTTAAATATTGGCCTTAATT
The DNA here is from genome assembly GCF_013731165.1 of Rhagoletis pomonella. Taxonomy (NCBI): domain Eukaryota; kingdom Metazoa; phylum Arthropoda; class Insecta; order Diptera; family Tephritidae; genus Rhagoletis; species Rhagoletis pomonella. Next base: position 2,876,186 of record NW_023458555.1, read on the forward strand.
TGTATCTAACGGGTGATTTTTTAAGAGCTTGATAACTTTTTTTTTAAAAAAAACGCATAAAATTTGCAAAATCTCATCGGTTCTTTATTTGAAACGTTAGATTGGTCCATGACATTTACTTTTTGAAGATAATTTCATTTAAATGTTGACCGCGGCTGCGTCTTAGGTGGTCCATTCGGAAAGTCCAATTTTGGGCAACTTTTTCGAGCATTTCGGCCGGAATAGCCCGAATTTCTTCGGAAATGTTGTCTTCCAAAGCTGGAATAGTTGCTGGCTTATTTCTGTAGACTTTAGACTTGACGTAGCCCCACAAAAAATAGTCTAAAGGCGTCAAATCGCATGATCTTGGTGGCCAACTTACCGGTCCATTTCTTGAGATGAATTGTTCTCCGAAGTTTTCCCTCAAAATGGCCATAGAATCGCGAGCTGTGTGGCATGTAGCGCCATCTTGTTGAAACCACATGTCAACCAAGTTCAGTTCTTCCATTTTTGGCAACAAAAAGTTTGTTAGCATCGAACGATAGCGATCGCCATTCACCGTAACGTTGCGTCCAACAGCATCTTTGAAAAAATACGGTCCAATGATTCCACCAGCGTACAAACCACACCAAACAGTGCATTTTTCGGGATGCATGGGCAGTTCTTGAACGGCTTCTGGTTGCTCTTCACTCCAAATGCGGCAATTTTGCTTATTTACGAAGCCATTCAACCAGAAATGAGCCTCATCGCTGAACAAAATTTGTCGATAAACACATTTCGAACCGAACACTGATTTTGGTAATAAAATTCAATGATTTGCAAGCGTTGCTCGTTAGTAAGTCTATTCATGATGAAATTTCAAAGCATACTGAGCATCTTTCTCTTTGACACCATGTCTGAAATCCCACGTGATCTGTCAAATACTAATGCATGAAAATCCTAACCTCAAAAAAATCACCCGTTATATACAAACTTACTTTTCTTACAAATATTACATAGGGCAACACTGATGTTGGTGCGGCAAATGCTAAAGCTGGTTTTCATAGACTTCTTTGGGCTGATTACGAACCCGTAAGTATAAAGCTCCAGGTTTTGAGAAAACCGAGGTCAAAGTGTCGAAAAATCGCGTTTGTGCAATATTTGAAAAGCTCTAGCAGAGAAACAAAAGATGATAGAACCTCCCGATTAAATAAATTAAAGCTAGCGCTCTCGACTACCATTTCCTGAAAATAACATCCCTGCACCTTGACCTGATGGTCATTTATAGCCATTTATTTAACAATAAAAAAATACTGGAAAATTGTGCCATTGCAAAAAAATATGCCAGCATCAGTTTTTGCTGTTCAATAAATGACTTTAAGCGACCTTAGGGTCAAGGTGCAGGGATGGTATTTTAAGATAGTGTAGTTGAAAGTTCAAGCCTTAGTGGTAGGGTTCATGACTTTCTGTTTAATTGCTGGAGCTTCCAAAAGACACTTAAAAGTGAGTAAAAATGTCAGCTTCAACTCTTCCGCTTCTGCTCGCGGTGTGACTTTCCCTTTCGCACATATGTATGTACATACATACTAGAGGGCTGCATTAATTGTTTTGAAAGGGCAATCAAAACATTTTCTAATTTTGCTATACTTCACTTCACTTCCTCAGAGCTTTAAAATACTGTCAAGTCGCGACTACTGCAAATAGTAAATCAAAACTTTGCTTCAACAAAACTTTGCTATAATAAAACATCAAGCACTACTGCAACTACTGTACAGGAATGCAGCGAGTGCAGTAAAGTTCAATGTATGCAGTGTGTGTATATGTTACCTAAACTTAGCAACAGAATATCCCAAAGATTATTAACTTTGGATTCTTTCATAGAGAAAAGCTTATTTATATTAAAATACTAGTTGATACTTGTATCGCGGCGTACTAACACAAAATGACTAACATTGAACATTTAAACTGCTGCCGTTTACTGCACACCCAATTGTTTTACTGCAATCGCTGTACTGTTCCGTTATTTTGCTGTATTTAGTGTAAATCACTATTTCCACTAAGAAAACAAATACCCTAATTGCAGTAACGATAGCCAGCAGCGACACTACACTATTTATTTTGATTGCGAGCAAGCCATGAGTTTCACTTCATTTATTGTCAAGTAAAAGTAAAAACCTTTTGCGCAGCCCTCTAATACATTCATACGTGCATGCGTATGTTTTTATATGTCCAGTACGCTACGTTTAAGTGACTCCACCTCAAGCATAATTTTACCATTTATTTAAACAATTTCAAGCGCAAACTTATTCATTTGCTTTAACCCCATATATGCAAACATACATATATACTAACATAGAGTAGTCACTTTTTGGTGGTTTGCACTTTGTAATTAAGATGTTTGTAGATAAATAGCAACACAACAATAAATCAGTGGTTTCTCCTACTATGTACTAACAACATACAAACATACATAGATATGTGTAGCGTTATTTGTCAGCTGCCTTAGAATGTCAAATGTCAAATGCCTTGCGATTCCCTTCACTTTCACAAAGTGCAACTCACTCAGTCAAGTCTTTTTGGTGCTCGTCTACTTAGTACCTAGTAACTACTATGTAAATATGTATTTACTCGCAAATGAACTGCTAGCGCTTAATTGCCCGCCACTCCAGATTGATGCGATACTGGCATAAAAAAATATCGAAATGCTGAAATAAAACCGAACTAACAATACCGCTGAAATATTTATGTTTCTTGTGCTAAGTATTTACTTATTCATTTATTAGTTATACTGTGCAGTTTGTGATCACATGATGCGACGCGCGGGTTGGCTGGCCGTAGAACTCGTGGCTGCCTCGACAATCCGACTTTTAGTTATTTTAAATGCCAACCATTTTATCAAAGTTTTTTTTGCTTAGCTTGCCATTCATTTGTGCATATTTCGGTGTGTTCTTCAAAATGCATTTATGTACATACATACTTCTTTGCATAGTCGGCCTCTGTGTGATTTTGCATAGATATATACATACATATTTTTTTATGTTTCGCAAATTCTCAACTCGAAGCTAATCGATTTGGTTTGTGTTAAACTTG
>NW_023458555.1:2879333-2895657 GCF_013731165.1 Rhagoletis pomonella
CAAGTTTAACACAAACCAAATCGATTAGCTTCGAGTTGAGAATTTGCAAAACATAAAAAAAAAATATGTATATATCTATGCAAAATCACACAGAGGCCGACTATGCAAAGAAGTATGTATGTAAATGCATTGTGAAGAACACACCGAAATATGCATAAATGAATGGCAAGCTAAGCTAAAAAAAAATTTGATAAAATGGTTGGCATTTAAAATAACTAAAAGTCGGATTGTCGAGGCAGCCACGAGTTCTACAGCCTGCCAACCCGCGCGTCGCATCATGTGATCACAAACTGCACCGATACTATGCCTGCATAACTAATAAATAAATAAGTAAATACTTAGGACAAGAAACATAAATATTTCAGCGGTATTGTTAGTTCGGTTTTATTTCACCATTTCGATATTTTTGTATGCCAGCATCGCATCAATCTGGAGTGGCGGGCAATTAAGCGCCAGCAGTTCATTTTCGAGTAAATACATACTTACATAGTAAGTTACTAGGTAAGTAGACGAGCACCAAAAAGACTTGACTGAGTGAGTTGCACTTTGTGAAAGTGAAGGGAATCGCAAGGCATTTGACATTTGACATTCTAAGGCAGCTGACAAATAACGCTACACATACTTACTACTTGTTTGTATGTTGCTAGTACATAGTAGGAGAAACCACTGATTTATTGTTGTTGCTATTTAGCTACAAACATCTTAATTACAAAGTGCAAATCACCAAAAAGTGACTACTCTATGTTAGTATATATGTATGTATGCGTATATGGGGCTAAAGCAAATGAATAAGTTTGCGCTTGAAATTGTTTAAATAAATGGTAAAATTATGCTTGAGGTGGAGTCACTTAAACGTAGCGTAGTGGACATATAAAAACATACGCATGCACGTATGAATGTATTAGAGGGCTGCGCAAAAGGTTTTTACTTTTACTGTACACTATAATGAAGCAAATGCACTTGACAATAAATGACGTGAAACTCATGGCTTGCTCGCAATCAAAATAAATACTATAGTGTCGCTGCTCGCTATCGTTACTGCAATTAGAGTATTTGTTTTCTTAGTGGAAATAGTGATTTACACTAAATACAGCAAAATAACGGAACAGTACAGCGATTGCAGTAAAACAATTGGGTGTGCAGTAAACGGCAGCAGTTTAAATGTTCAATGTTAGTCATTTTGTGTTAGTACGCCGCGATGCAAGTATCAACTAGTATTTTAATATAAATAAGCTTTTCTCTATGAAAGAATCCAAAGTTAATAATCTTTGGGGTAATCAGTTGCTAAGCTTAGGTAACATATACACACACTGCATACATTGAAATTTACTGCAGTCGCTGCATTCCTGTACAGTAGTTGCAGTAGTGCTTGATGTTTTATTACAGCAATGTTTTGTTGAAGCAAAGTTTTGATTCATTATTTGCAGTAGTCGCGACTTGACAATATTTGAAAGCTCTGAGGAAGTGAGGTGAAGTATAGCAAAATTAGCAAATGTTTTGATTGCCCTTTCAAAACAATTTATGCAGCCCTCTAGTATGTATGTACGTATGTGTGAAAGGGAAAGTCACACCGCGAGCAGAAAGTCATAAATCCTACCACTAAGGCTTGAACTCTCAACTACAATTTCTTAAAATACCATCCCTGCAACTTGACCCTAAGGTCGCTTAAAGTCATTTATTGAACAGCAAAAACTGATGCTGGCAAATTTTTTTGCAATGGCACAATTTTCCAGTATGTTTTTTATTGCTAAATAAATGGCTATAAATGACCATCAGGTCAAGGTACAGGGATGTTATTTTCAGGAAATGGTAGTCGAGAGCGCTATCTTTAATTTATTTATTTGGGAGGTTCTATCATCTTTTGTTTCTCTGCTGGAGCTTTTCAAATATTGCACAAACGCGATTTTTCGACACTTTGACCTCGGTTTTCTCAAAACCTGGAACTTTATACTTACGGGTTCGTAATCAGCCCAAAGAAGTCTATGAAAAACAGCTTTAACATTTGCCGCACCAACATCAGTGTTGCCCTATGTAATATTTGTAAGAAAAGTAAGTTTGTATATACATAGATACAAATTATGGCCAATATTTAAAATTTTCTGAATTTCCACTAGTTCTTGCATTAAACAAAATCTTTTACTATTCCCATTAAAAGTTAAAAATAAAAATATAAAATCATGTGGAGATAGACTCAACATTTATTATTCTTAAAGTGATGACACGGATAAAATATAAAAAATATAAAAGTTGATGTCACTTCAATGTCCAGTGGAAATCCATTATTACACAGCTACAATCTAGAGTATCAGCCCCTCGAAGCACTTACTTATTTTGCCTCATCACAAAACCAACAAAGCCACTCATATTTTTGACAATAAACACAAATTGCGATAAATAAACAAATCATTCGCTGATGGAACTGCTAATAAAATTGCAAAAACAAAGAATTGCAGGTCATTGCATTATGAATGAATAATTAGCGCCTATAGAGCCCGACACTTTTTTTTTTTAGTATTTAGGTGAAATTCTCGCGAGGTGACGTAAACTCAACAATAAATCGTTTAATAGATTGTTGAAAAATCATCTTCACACCTGAATATTAAGGATTTAAATTTTTTTAATTTTTATTGTTTATTAAAATGCTTGTTGCATGAATCAGTGGGTGTGACAATAAAAAAAAGTGATACATGTCGATTAGTGTTTTTCCAATATGAAATTTTTGCATTCCTGTAAATTATACATTGAACGTTTCCTTTGTTTCTCTTTTTATGACAAAGGTAGTACATATCGACACATAGCAACAAGGGGTTAATATCAAGTCAAATTTAGTTAAACGAAAAGTACACTGCCCCTATCAAGCAGTGAGGCTGACGGATTTTTTACAAGCTTTTATTTATAGAATGGCCAGCATGAAGAACAGCTGATTAAAGTAATCTGTTTGCAATTTATGAAAATGATAACTGTGAATTTTTGGTGATGGTGTTTAAGTTTAAAACTACTAATTGGAACTGCCAATGTTTGGGAAGAAAGCAAATAATGATTTACTTGCATATGTATGTTTGTATATTCTTTTTAACCGACTTTAAAAAAGGAGGAGGTTATCTATTCGTCGGAATACTTTTTTTTATGTATGTCACCGCATAACTTTGGACCGATTTCTAAGATTTTTAATTTTTTTTAAAGGAAAGTTGGTACCTCAGAGGTGGTCCCATACAATATTTGGTTTAGATCCGGTCACTGGTTCCCTGGATCAGAAATTAACGATACTCTTATATTATGTATATGGGAATTGAAGTTGGTTTTGTTTTTTGCTTTATGTTTATGGTTTCTGTTTTATGCTAGTATGTATACGAAATTCCGATCAGCTGCACTTAAAACTTGTTTTTTCTAAATTTAGGTTGGCGTACTTACCTTGAACATCTTTCGATTTGATAGAGAATCGTTCGTTACTCTCCTCATAATTGCTGCTGGAGATCTATTCGAACATACATACTAATTATTTTTTCATATTTTGACTTTGAAGCGGCAGACAAACATCGCATTGAGAGAAAAAACACGTTGTAACATCGAGCCCTAACCGGCAAAATAACGTAAGCGACATTTTTTTCGAAATTTTATTTTTGATGCAGAAATGCATCTAGATGCTCTAGGAATATTTCTGCATCAAAAATAAAATTTTGAAAAAAATGTCGCTTACGTTATTTTGGCGGTTAGGGCTCGATATTAAGAAAAATTTTGTGAATGCCCAAATATGCTTTCCGCAATTTGTTAATTTCCAGAGGGTTACAGTTCAAATCCCATTGCAGGCAGCATGGAAACTAGTTTTTATTTTGTTTATCTACCTGTAAGACAGGGCTCAGGACATACTTCGTTGAGAAGGCCAACAAAAGATGGTCGGAAGAACTCACTTGTGGGACGACTCGACAAATCTGGCCCAGCCTCGACAAGAAAGCATCCGACGCATTCATTCGGTTAGAACGCCCTCTTCTAAGGCTGGCGACCGTTATCATGACGCGCCACTGCTTAATGGGAAGGCATGCTAGCAGAATGGGTTTGCCGACCAATGACTACTGCCGTAGTTTCCGCGACGTGGACGAAATCGCGAGTGTGGAGCACTATCTCTGTCACTGCCCCGCGTTTCATTTCATTTCATTTCACCACCACCTTTTTGTCTGTCTCGCCAATCTTAGTGAAGCAGGCATTCACGAACTCTCTTGCTTTCTTAACCTAACCAACTGGTTCCTCTTCTAGGTGAACGGACGGGTTCGAATTCGAGGTCACAATTGGTATCACATAGGACCTACTGGGACTAAGTCCTACGTTGGAAGAAGGCAGCCGCTTCCACCTAACCTAACCTATGAAAAAGCATCCGTGAAATGCAAAACGCTTCATTTTAATATAGGCGCATTTGAATTGAATATTTCTATACTAAGGGCCGTTTTCTCATCTAACCTTTAGTTTACCGGCCACTTTATAGTCTCGATATACGAGTTTTCGTTTTCTCATCAGCGCATTAATTTCTCGAATCGATAAATTGTTGCTTACCCGTTGCAACCTTCAAAATTTGTACCCAACTTTAAATTTTGGTTTGGTTTTGGTTTATGAATCAGATATATTAGATATTTCAACCAAGGTTTTGGTTTTTGCTAACAGTTGCTCTTGCTCTATATTTGCTTATGTTGCATTGCCAACCTTTGGAATTTTAAGACGAATGTAGTTAAGTTTCACTCTCGGAAATGTAGCGAAGTTTCACTCTACGGAATAACAAATTTATTTTTACAGGTAAGATAAGAAAACGAAAACACTTTAAAGTGAGGAACAATTTATCTGCCCTGTTAGTAAAGGCAACTTTACTGCTTACATTAGAAAACGGCCCTAAATACTAAAATTTGTATACTAGAATTTATTACGAGTTGGGTTGCTGCTGTTTCATATGCGTATTTTTGTCGGATATCCGGTTAATATCAGTTCCCTTTTGCTATCCGGAGTTTTTAATCAGATATTCGAATATCCGGATATTTAAAAAATCCGGATAGAACCCACAGCCCTAGTGGAAAAGCATTTTATCTCGAAAGGATTTACTCGTTCAGCTTTCTCTCTGCCGATTATGCGGAAAAGAGTCAATAGCGATGGCAGAAAGAAATGCAAGTAAATTTATAAGCTAATTGAAGTTGAAATTTTTTAGGAACATTTGTTGCATAAAATATATGTAGGTCGTGAAACGTTTATAATAAATTTATTTCAAATAATATGATTTTGAAACTCTCCTCAATTTTGCACACAAAAAAAACCAAACCGGCATTGTGAAAATATTTTTATGCCTCAATTCAAAAACCTTTACAAGTAAATTATTTCTCAACTATGTATGTACGAGCGAGTGTAAATAATAAATTAGTCGCTGACAACCTTTTCATGTCAAGTAGCTCATTAATTCATCAATTACAATAAACACTCAAGCAAAAAGGTTCATTAGGGTGTTTTTGCACAAAATTTTAATTACTCAATGGTCGTTAAAAGCTAGCGTCAATACAATTGAAGTGCCATAAAACTAAGCAATCAGCTGGTTGCGAAAAAATAAAACTAGGTAAACATTGAACAATAGAAAAGAGTTATAAATAAATGAGAGGCAACTAGTAGTACCAATGGCAGATGAACCGTAAACATCAAGCATGTCAACATAATGATCGTCAGAATGATTATCACAGAATGCAGATAGCATGCAGCGGAATCTTTTCAAATACATAATCACAAATGAATGGTGAGAACAATTGAAGCGCTCTTCAAACTAAGTAAATACTCGTAAATACATACATATTTATATATTTGTGTGGCCATATATGCAAGCGCTTAGTCGCATTGACCACAGTTTTTTTTTGCATTTAGAAGAAACTGTCATTCGCTGATTCTCCACTTACATATGTACATATTTGTGAGGCTTTAGCAAAACGCATGACAAATTGACCGGCCAAGTTTACACGGCGGTCAGCGCATTGCAAGGCAAAAACAGCAAAACCCCAAGCGCCAGATTAATGAGATGCGAGGCGACACGATGTTATGTATGTATGTATGTGCCTACATACTCAGACATACATACATATGTACATACCGATGTAGCTGCCTTGTAACAAGTCGTTGACACATAAATGCAACGATGCAGTAAAAATATTGTTATAATATCAACAATTTATCAACATCTATTTGAATAATCATTATGAAAATAAATGAGCTGCATTTAACGCGGAATGGCTGACTTAAGGCAACAGTTTATATCTTTGTTTGGTAAATATATATACGTATTTATGTACATATGTATGTTTATGAAAAACCTTAATAATTATAAACTTCATGTACAAAAAAAAATGAGTAAAGGGGTAAGTTAGTAGCGAATAATTTTAACTTTAAACACACAATTAGTGTTTATATCCAATGCTAAAAAAAAGTTTATCGCCCTAGGAATATGCAGCGGTAGAAATACTTATATATGTGACATGCTGTTTATGCCACCAACAGCGGCAGCGTTTTTTTTTTTTTTGTTTGTGGCACAAACGGCCGCCACATTTGACATGCGATTGAACAGATGACAGGCGTCACAGCAGCACCGAGAACACTGCAAAATCAAAAAAAAAGCTTGGAAAACAAAAGAAATAAGTTATTTTGTAGTAAGTTCAAGGCTAAATAGTTCCAGTTGTTCTATAAGCTTTGTTTTGCTTTTGTTTTTGCTCATTGTTTGTAGTGATTACTCGTTCAAGTATGCAGGCATTTGCGAGTAACTACCCACCATGCAAAACATGAGAAATAGGCAACAATCGTCAATGGCAACAAATTGGCGACTCACCGATTTATTGCTGTGGTGACAAATCGGCAACATCACTTCGTTCATGTCAATTTTGAATAAAAAAGTTCTCAAAAATTCCGAAACTTATGAATATGGCGTCAATAGTATTGGCCAAAAGCGTCTAAATTATGCCCAAGGACAAGATTGAAAAAATAGGAAGTCTCACAGCGAGAAAATGAATTAATTCCGATTGTAAGTTGCAATTTGGTATACAAAAAAATAAATGAGGTATTAAAAAGAATAAAATTATTCCAAATATCGCCTGAAGCGATAAGAAAAGGACTCATTCAGGTAATAAGAAAACGACTCGCCCAGGCGAGTTGCCTTCGGCGGACGTTTTAGAGCGACCGGTAATAGGAAATCGATTCGATGGCAATATTACCGGCAATAAATTTGTTTCCGAGGGCGACACGTTTTCTTATTACCGGCAACACAAATTGTTTGGTGGGTATATTCTAATTTGAAAGAAGAATTTCCAGAGGCTTGGCTTCTGTACGCATCCAATAAGGTTGGTAGCATACCTTGTTTGTGTTGTTATTGTATTGCTATGCTGTCGCTGCTGCAAATCTAAGTTATCACGAATGACATCAACGTTTCTGTTGCTCGATGTGTGGATAATCAAAATATTAAAATAATAATCCCTTTAAAGAAAATATTTTATTAAAATGAAGTGAATTAAAATACTTAAAGAAGCTATAAGTAAAAAAAATGCGACTATTGCAGGAAATTCCACACCAAAAATACTTACATACAGATATGTACTAACCTATTTTTTGGGAATTTGTTATTTAATATATGTACAAACTTACGCAAACAAGCCTGAGATAGCCAACTAGCCTTTATATGTATGTTAACCCAAAAATAAAATTTAAACGAAAGACTTAAGCAACAAGCGCACAATTTTTATTTTTTGCATACATACATATCGTCGTTTAGAGTATAAAACCGCATATCGTCATTCTGTAAAACCACGTAACTGACATTGGCTGCCAAAAATTTGATTTGTTCCTACAAGCTCTTGGCTCAATCCTTATCCATTCGTCCTGAAATATACTAGCCAGAAATGCGAAAATGATAACTCCACTTCTGATATTTAATGGTTTTGATTTATTCCTCTTGTAATATTCCACAAACATTTTAAACGTATGTATTTGTAAAATAACAATAACAAATTCCCGAAGGGTTAAACATTTTATAGAAAATGTTAGGAAGTTCCATACTTCCACTATAACACAGGTTACCAATAGTGATTGCCCCGTGAGAGTGGGGTTCCATTAACCTGTTAACCATTTGAAATTAAGGATTTCCAGAGTTACACCTCCACTCTCTCTGCCACATTGGTGAAGAAGCGTGATGCCAGTCGCCTCGACTGAGGGTCGGACATCGATACAGAAAGTTATCACTTGAATCCTCTCCCATTCTCTTCTTTAGAGAAAAATCGTTGGCATTCGCCATCGTCGGAGTATCTGTGCAATGTGAGTTTCAGAAGGTCTTCAGTTTGTTTCCTATTTAACTGTCGCCATAATGACTTTGAGGCCACTGCAGTCGTTTGGTAGATGAAAAGACTTGCAAACATTAAGTTTATTCGACTGCATTTTTGAATCATCCGTTGAGATGGATACACCATCATCCGTATTTGCAGCCGTAGTAGTTTAATGATGACTTTAAGCTCCTCCATATTTATTTTCCAATTAGGCTTGGAGCTCAGAATAATATCAACATTTAAAATAGATCCCCCTTTAAACCAGCAGAGAAGAGGCAAGAAATGGAAAATAAATTTTCATCTATCAAAAATTCCTTAATCAGTTTGCAGCGCTCAAGAAAAAAATCTCCTATATTTGGATTCCTAACCGCAAAAAAACGTAAGTGACATTTTTGTCAAAGTTTAATTTTGGATGCAAACAAATATATGTATCTGGATGCCCCAGGGGCATTCTGCGTAAAGAAAACGTTTGGAAAAAAATGTGGCTTACGTTTTTTTTTCTGGCATTTGGGGCTCGATTTATATCTTCAAGAAATTTTACAGCGAAAGTAAAGTACTTTTTAAAGCAACAGAAAATGACAAATATTTTGTGTGATTTTTGTTGAGAGCTGCAAACATCCCTTATTGCTACTGATCGAATGCTATTAAATGAATCGACAGATTATACAGCCCAAGCTTACTTCACCCTATCCATAATATTAATAGTTTAACTTTTTATTTTTTGCAATTTCATAAATAGAAAAACTTCATATAAATAAAATAATTTAAAAAAGTTAAGTTATAAATTCCGTACTAATGAACACATACAAAAATATAAGGAATACATTTCTACAGTCACGCGTTGAAACGCCCTTATGTCGGATTTTTTGTTAGTGAAAAATAGAAATGAGTTTGCAAATGTTTTGCAAAGTCTCACTTATGTGCAACGTGACAGTCAATGATTAGGCGTCATGCCCCTTATGCATCAATGGCCGTTGCTCAACCAATAACGGAATGACGCGGTAAGCTCACTCAAATGGCTGTAAATTAATAAGGCTAAGGTGCATTTCGCATTTTGTTTAACTTGTGAAACTGAAATTTTGCTCCTGAAATTTTCTATTTTCACATCACACGAGCCAAATTTGGGGCGATGAACAATGTGTTTCTTTTTTTCGAGTTTTGAAGCGTACGAAAGCATGCAAAAAAGCAGATGTTTGTCAACCAGTTGACTAAACGTTCAACACATATTTAATAATGGTTCCCGAAGTGATAGCATATTCGCCAATCAAAATTTTAAAAGTGTGTAATTAATTTTAAAATATGAGTCATTTGAAAATTTATATTTGCATAAAATTATGGAACCCATTTTCAGAATTTTATTTTTCGAGTTTTGTACTTTTTCGTTTTGAATTACACCACACCAAACTGATTTACGAGTAGATTCATCAGTAAAGAGTTGTGGTTATTTTATACATTTTGATTCTAATATTACGCCGCCGTAATCAGTTAAAACAAGGATGGACAGCGCTATTTTCGGCTATGCTGAAGTCTTTATACCTTTCGTGAATATCAGCAAATTTAAACCATCGAAAGTTCACGAGATTCGGTGTTTAAAAGCGGGAACAAATTGAGATTTCAATTCTTTAAAATAACGATATACATTACATTTGTGCAGCAAATCAAAGTGCACAGAGATCGACACAAAGTTTTTCTGCTTTATCTAAAACAATAGTTTTTTATGCCAGACCTTAATTGTAATAAAATTTCTCTAAACTATAGATTTTTTTTCGAATTCTCTCTTCTTGTGATACCTATGTACAAACATCAGACCAAAGTTATACTTAATACAATTTCCCGCTCATGAAAGGTATAACAATATAGTTTATCTCCATTAACGATTACAGCGAACTTTGCTTAGCGATGATACGGACCGACATCAACCACTTTGTCGCAACATAAACTCCACCATCACATAAAATAAAGAATGAAAACCCCAAGAAAAATAGTAGCGACATCGCGAAAAGAAGTAAAAAATTTAAGTTTATTGCCACTTGTCATGAATGTCGCTTTGACACGTTGTAACCGGCAACCGACCACTCAAAGCCGACGACCGCGTCAGATGCCGCGTCAAACTACTCACTCTGCTGTGCCGTATACTCAGGCCTCGCAAGCTGCGATTGCTACCACAAAGCATCCACGGTTTCCCCATCAAATATTTACCGCTCCGCGCAACAGCTACTCACTGTCACTATTCCCCTGCTTCATCTTAGATCTTTCTACATATGCATGTCTTCTTTGTTGCTGTTGGGCAAGCGTTCACTGTTGTTGTACGAGTACTGTGTTTGTTGTAATTGGGCTGCAACATTGCAATTTTGCATGTGATGCATACTTTCGTGCTTTTTGTTTGTACGCTTTTGGCTCTTTGTTGCACGTCCATAAATTACATACTTACAACAGTATGTCTATCGTCGGTTGAACAATTCGCAACATGTTCGTTCACTTCATCCTATGTATGTTTACTTACAAAGAACATCTATGAAATAGATCCATATCTCGAAAATGTATCAATCAGATTTTTATTAGTTATTGTCACCCGCCGACGATTGCACTGCCCTGCAATTCGCTTGTTTTGTTTATAATGGGTAAGTCAATTAGTGCTCCGGAAAGTGAGGCAGGCAAACATTTAAAAAACTAGTGGCAAGACTATACTCGTATGATAATTTTATGCCAAAAAAAAAAAAGTTACTGATAGAAATGATCACGCTTCGCACTTATGCAAAGTATTCGCACCTATATGTAGCTTTGTATTGAGCAAATCTCATCAGATTTTAATGAACAGTGCCAAAAAAAAACTGGGTATACATAAGCCCTTCATTGCCGTTATCGTGGTGCTTGGAATTCTGTAGGCTGTGCAAGATATCCGATGCGACATTCAAAACTGAATAATTTTCGACCAACTCACGATTTTGTTAGCATGAAACTTATGCTGCTCTCGAATCACCTAGGTCTAGTACGTACAGTGGGGAGCAGAAATGAATACACGATGATTTTTGTTAAATATTTGCAAGGTTTGTAAAGCAAAATTTTTTATTATTCTTTTTTTCATAAAAATACGGTTCGTTCTTTAACCAAGAGTGCAAGTTTTGGGCCGAGTCTATGCAATGAGCGGCAGAGCGGCTTTTATTCCTGAACAGCGCGCCGCCCAACCATTCAGAAATGCCGCTCACGGGCCGTTCATTGCGTGCTCACTTCAATAGTATATCATATGTTTTAATTTTGAGCAGCTCACCGCTTTGACGCTGTTTGCGTGGCCTCGGCCTTAGGCGGCTTGATTTTAAATATTTTTTTTTTTGCTGGAGGCTTTCGAGGTTTTTTTTTCATACAACACATGCAATTTATAAAAATTGGCGTTGATTTTTTATTAATTTTCTTTGCAAACGAATTTTTTTTCTATAAGAAATTCATGCTTATTATCTTATAGCGAAAAATGAAAAAATCCGTCACCAAAGAAAAGAGTTCTCAGAAATCAACACGATTTTGTAGCCGCTTAAAACTTACATTGTAATACTAAAATCAAATGCGCTACCAAACTGCAGACTCATACTGTTTTTGCTGACGGTGTTGAGCAGTTTCTTCGGATTAAAAAATTTGACATTTTCATGAAAATGTTCCGAGTTTTCTTTAATCTTCTCCAAATTTTGAAATCTTAATTTATTTGTTGTAGAATGAGCTTTAAAGCTTAAACAGACGGCAGCGGTGATCTGGACTAACTCGGACTTAATACGGATCAACTGCAATTAATTCCCGAGTTGATCCGGATCAACGCTGCCGTCTGTTTATGCTTTAAGAAAGGAAAGCAATTTACCATGGAAAACATTTCGAATATCTTAAAAAAATGGAAAATACTTTTATGCGTGGTTGTATTTTTATAGTTGATCCACTTTCAGTTTTAAAGTCATGCTAATGCCCATCTCTTTGCAATTGACTCCAGCTCACACTTCGTCCCAAATGTTTTAGCCATCTGTTTAGATATTTACTTATGCCGGATGTTATAAACTGGAATCCTCTTCCCAATTTAATTCGCCATATTTAATTAGAATAGGGACTAGAAGAAACCGCCTTGTAGAACACTTATTCTGGCTCTCTACTAATCCTGAAAAGCTAAGCAGAGGGTGGGTGTAAAATTCCGGAAGAAATAAATGGAATTTCCAAGATCAAAGTTTGTATTTTCTAATGCCTAACCATTGCAAAGTATCCTTGGATCGAAAAATCGTGAAATGTAACCGTATAAATGAGCGGTGAACGGGCAAACAGTTGCAACGCCCTGAGCTTTTTACGAAGGAAAGACGAGACAATAGCTCTGGATTCTCTACCTTGAAGTAATGCGAAAGTCGTCCCAGGTGAGAGAAGTTTCCAGGATAGAAGGAGGGATTGCTTTAATGCCTACACCGCTTACGTAGGACCGACTGTTCCTTTCCTGCCTTGCAAAGGCCGGTAAAAATTGCTTGCCATCTAGAGTACCTTAAAGTCATCACAGGATTTCACTTAAAAATTTTCCATTGAATTCCTTAAATATACTCAGGCTTTATTAAGCACGTATTCAAAGCTTAGCCCGCTTTAGGTAAATATTCATATGAACATAGTAATTAGCAAGTCTAGCATTTATTTATTTAGCAAGCGCCTTTTCCGCTTTTTATTAAGAAATAATTGTATGCTTTTACTTTCAGAGTGAAAATGCTATCGGCGCACATCGCGTGTTTGATAAAACCTCGTTCTCCTGCTCTGGACGCCCGGCCGGATATTATGCTGATGTTGAAACCGGATGTCAAGTAAGCACACACACTCATTTCCGTAGAGTTTATTTATGCTCTCAAAATTGCCATGAGCTGATCGCATGCATTTACAATTACTTTGTCTGCAAATTAAGCATTGCTGCCACAAATAAATATTATGTAATTAAAATCCAATATTCACACAGGTGTACCACATGTGCGATGGCTTGGGGCGCCAATTCAGCTATTCCTGTCCCAATACTACGCTTTTCCAGCAGCGCATGTTGATCTGTGATCACTGGTATATGGTGAATTGCTCACGGGCAGAAAGCAATTATGCAGCTAACTTATTGATTGGTGAGTAAGAAGAGGCAGATACACGGTTATAAATAGTTATAGAAAAATACATACGAATAATACATATAATGAAGCGTAGAATATCCAAATCTTATTTCAATACTTTACCCTTTTGCAGGCCAACGTGACAAGCCGTTCGTAAATGATGAGGAGAACAGTTTGCGCACACCACGTCCAGACCTCTTGGATCGTCCTTATGCGCCGGACTACTCTGGCGAGTCATTCAGAAACCAATATAAGCAACTTCCTGCGGCTCAGAATCGAATTCAAGACATCAACACTCAAAAGGTACAGGGCAAATTTAATATTGCCGCACAACCATCGCCTGGCCAACAGCACTGGAAAATACCACCGCCTAGCCGCACTATATTGCCGCCCGCCTACGAAGCGCAGACCTCAGATGATACCATTTCACAAACTAGTGCAGGCAATGTCCGGTTTGTACCTAAACCTGTGCAGCCAACGCCACCACCAACAACAAAGCCGAGCTTCTCTCGTCCAAAGGTGACAACCGCGCTACCATCCACCAAGCCAGATCCGCGTAGCCAACCAATCAACCGTTTTAACAATGCTGCTCTACATCAGCGCATCCAATCCGGTGAGCACGAAGATCTGGGAACGAGTCACAGCACGCGCTACAACACCTCGGCCGATTTCAATTCATCTGAGCAAACAAGCAGCAAATCGTCGAACTCCTTTAGTAAAAGCAGCCGCAGTTCATTCCGTGCTATCGCGCCCACAGTCTCTAGCACAGCATCAAGCATCTTCCCGCCAACCAAACCACTCACACCTGCCAACAACGCTGCAGTTACCACGGATGCGTCTGTAAAAGTACCATCGAAGGTATATGAGCCTCCCTTCCTTTATCCTGTCTATAACGAGAACGACACGCTCAGCACTAGAACGCCAGTACGTACCTCCCCGGCCACGCCGTTCACCTCCTCACCCGCGTTTGCCAAATTCACACCTACAACTCCAGTACCACCATCAAATCGGCCCACTACTCTAGCAGGCAAACCCTTTACTGCACGTGGCATCACAACAAAAGCGCCGAGCTTTGGCGGGCGCAACCAGAACAATTTGCTTCAGAACAGCTTTAGCCAAAGCACTAAGGACGTGCGCACTCCCACACCAGCGCAAGGCTTCAAACCGCCCACACCACGCCCACCTGTAACTACGACCAAAACGCCGACAACTGCCACGCAAAAGGTGGAAAGCTCCCCATTTGACTACAGCGTTCCCACGACAAATCGGTTGAATTTCCCGACAACATTCATTAATACGACGAACACGATCGCAAGCGAAGACGCCAAGCCACCAGCCAAGGATCTGCTACCACCTTACCAAGAATTCGTTCAACATGATACTGCCACTACACAGGGACCGCCTATCTACTACGAGTGGAAAGCGCCATCTAACGGCCTCGAACCACCTAAGCTGGATCCGCCAATAGGCGTAGATGGGCGCGAGTACCCAGAAGTAGTTATCGATTACAATACAATTAGTGGCGCCAGCGGCGATGCAACAACAGATGAAAAGCCGCAGAACACCAACAACAACGTATTAACACCAACGAAAGCAGCGCCTGAGAATGGCCCGACTGACCGCACGCCTATCTCGCGTTCCATTAAAGAGACGGGACAGCCAAACAGTGTCTTTCAGGTGAACGCTGAAAAACCAAAGGCAGTCACAACCACGGCAGTGGCGACGGATCGTTCGGACACCGTGTCTGCCCCAGCATCGGACATCACACAATTGCGCAAAGACTACTCCGTGCCTGAGTATCTGTTCCCGCTGGAGCCGATGGGTCGCACTGGCTACTTATCTGCGGATTCGTACAACTCCTTTCAACTGAAGATACCCGAGCACGGCGACGATGAGCTCGAGGATCATCGACATTGGTTTGGTGAAAACCCAAAATGTCCAGAGTGTCACCCAGCCTTTGTAGTGCCTGGAACTTGTCAGCCGTGCATACGAAGATAGATGGCGGGCAACGAGGAGCGAGGAGCGTTAAGTATTCACACGAAGTTAGAAATACAGCAAAATTATAGCGCAATCATTTTATTTTTAGTTTCACTGCATTGTTGTTTGATTTACAAATACAAATACCTGTTAATTTTTTATGCTATTTCATGGCTTAAGCAACAAAAAAAGACGCGAGTAGAAAAATACTTAAATGAAAACAAAAAATATGTAACTCAAGAAATCGCGACCAACGGTTATTTTATGATTTACCACAATAATTTACATTACTATCAGCCAATACTGTTACAAATACAAAAATTGTACATATACATACATACATACTTACATACATGAGTACATACATATATAGAAAGCGCAATGCTACCAGAATGTGCCTACTCTTTCCTCATTCAATTCATTCCCTGCATATTAAATTAAATACAGAAAAAAATCATTATTGGCCACTTCATTCCCATACATACATTTGCACATTTATCTGGTAGCGCAATCGTTACCATTCATGTAATAAAAATCACTTACAATTACATATATGTACCATATTTAGTTAACCCTTCTGCACAAAATTTTAACCACCAGACCTCGCGATGTATAAATGAGCGTGCAAAATTCTAGATGGCCCTTTTGTTTTGGAAATCATTTGTTTGTTTTAATTCTGGTCAGGTTTTTCTTTTAAATTGATTAATTTGTACCTAATGTATGCAGAAGGGTTAAGCCGACATTTCGACAGTTCTGATCCAATTAAGTTCTTGAATGAAAGGGTAAATACGCCGGCCAAATCGATTTTAAAAAACATAGCCAAAGCTTGTCTCAATTCGGGTCACGGCTGGTTATCCTTTACACTTGTGCATACTAAATATGAAACGTATTTTAATTACTTTTTTACTGGTAATTTAAACAGATTACAAAACGTAT
>NW_023458555.1:2895757-2903386 GCF_013731165.1 Rhagoletis pomonella
GACAGCTAATGAATATGAAAAAAAGAATTAATGTCTAAATGTTGGAAGTGCAGCAACCCAGCGCCCATAGAACGTTTCGTTTGCAGCGAATTGCCGAGAATGCCTAGAACACAGTTTGCCGCATGTAATCGCCGGACAATAAGACAAGTTATAAAACATAATTAGGGGCAATTGGCAATTGCCGCTGAGAACGCTGGTATAATTTGTAGTTATCATGGAGCCTTGATCGCATTCATAGTCAAAACTTGGTAGCCGAGGCAGACGCAAAGACTTTGACAAAGAACTCAGAAGCTAAATGAAGCAACTGTTTTGAATTCAAATTGAAAAAAAAAAAAAAGTGTGAAAAAAAATTTAGGCGCATAGATTTGTTTGCTACAACAATACTTGCAATAGTTTGGTGGTCAGATATGTATTTACTTAGCGTAGGCTAGTTAAAATGCGATTAGCGCGCAAAATTAAAATAAAATAAAAAAAGTGTATCACCAAAAACATTTAACATTACCTAAAGTATGTAATTCATTAAAAATAAGTTAAAATAAATGCGGAAGTCTCTTTTAATGTCCGAAATGCTACCATCTTTTAGAGTTGTTAAAAAATTTAGATTTAAGTAGGCATAGAGGTGTAAAAAGTCCACGGGACTGTTAATAAGATTTTCGTGTTTTTTTTTTTTTAATTTCGGTTTAATCAAATGCTCGTTGTCTTAAATAAACTATGTAATTCTTCACAAATTTTTGTAGCGTGCTTAATTTATGATTTCGGCTTTCCGCCTTTGTTTTCATTGTTGAGTAATCGTATTAATGTTGATCACTGTGTCTAATTGTGATGTTAGCAATGGATCTGGTTGCAGAATGATTAAGCAATTAACAAAATTGTGGGAAGAATGTGATTTAAAGCGAGACGGCTTGTATAGATTGAGAGATTTAAGGCCAACGAGCAAGCTAAAATATTATTTACTTACTACAGCTAGCTGAGCTAGAAAAATTTGTTTCGATTAACTAATACAAGTTAGATAAGTGGATTATGAGTGTTCAGGAGGGTACATCGTTTGCATCTTTTATTAGTATAATTTATCGAGTTATACACATATATTGCACTATAAACAAAGCTAACATATAAATACATAGACATCTTACTGTTAATAAAAAAAGTAAAAAAAAAAATATTTCGTGATTTCATGTAAATGATGTAGGAAATGTACCACTTAAGCTTTAACCGGAAATTAAAGCACACAATAATCTGTTGTTAGCCCATTAAACGTCACAAATAATCCATAAAGTTTTAAGTATTTTCTTCTACACTGAGAAAAGTGTTTGGCTGCGTCAACTAAATGAGTTTCTTCCCTAACATGATTTGGTTATAATTACATGCAGAGCTGGTAAGTATTTAAAGTACAAATACAAACTGAAGTAGAGAGTATTTTGTAATTGCATTTTAAATATTTTTTTTTAAGCAGTATTGGTATTTTGTATTTTAAAAGGCCCTTTCTATTCTTAATTTTTGTAAAAGCATTTTGTATTTGTATTTCAAATACTTTTTATGCAAGATAATTATATTGTGGATTTAAATATTATTTTAAAAGTATTTTTAACATCTCTGGTTATATGATTCGGTTATGGTTTGCAGATCTTGTGTTGAGAGAAATATATATAGCTGAACCTTTTTCCCCAGTATAACCTCAGTATATCTCAACTGGTTACATCTCAAAGTAATATCAGTTGTTACTAAGTGTTTGGACGAAAATATCCTTAACTCCTCTGATAATTTATTTTTGCTTCCCTTTTACGGAATCCCTTTGTCCGTTTAATGTACTTTACATATTCTCGCTGTTGCGTGCGATGTTGAAAGACAAATCAAAAGAAAATTCCCTATAAATTTGGTTTGTCACTGAACTACACAAATTTCGAATATACATTCATGAATTATTTTCTCAAAGCTATAAAATGGGCCGTATGTAAAAAAACTAAGCAATTGCTTTTTCTTAAAATTTTATATCTTCGACTTAAATTTATTTTAATAAATCTATTAAAAGTTCTGAAATTTCAAGTTCAAGCATTTGCTTAAGCTTTATGCATACGGCCCAATGTCTAATCAAAAAGGTACTTAATTGCCACAGATCACATGAGTTTTGGAGAGCATACCTACTTCATCTGGCAACTTTTTGAAATTTTTATGTTTGCATTACATTCATAAAAAATGCAGGTTAATCTGGTTAAATGGTACCTGTTTGGGGTGGATTCAAAAATTTAAATTTATGTACTTAAAAATGATTTTGCGATATAAAAAAGTTGAAGATTTTAACTTCAATCTTCAAAAAAAGTTTTTGTTTTGCAATTTTTTTTATATTTTTCTTCTGGTTAACAAGAAAAATTTAATAAGTCTCATTTTTTCTTTGCTGAGACTAGAGAGAGCTATCTTCAAAGAAAAACACTTAGTTATTATTTTGAACTAAATTGGAAAAAAATGTGAGGGAGAGAACGAGTTTTCTCTGCAGAATTTGCCGCGGTGAAAATTATGAGGAATTATTTGATCACTTTCTGTGTCGATGTCCGATGTCCGATCTCTCAATAAAGGCGACTCAAATATCTGGAGTATGGCACTTCCCCAGTCTACCCGAGAAAGCGAAAGTGAAACTCTTGGAGCTCCTTAATTTGATTTAGTATAGCTAGTGACCCAGCTATTTAGAACCTTCTCTATTATTTCTTCTCCATTTGTAAAGGAAGCTTGGTCAAAGGGGATACACCTCATCCTAGCACTCACTCACAGAGGGCACACACAACGGACACCTATGTCGTTTTTGAGCGGAATTATGGAACCTGCCACCAATATTTTTGCGAAGCTGGATTTTAAGAGAAAATTAATTACTTCCCAAGAAACATTTCGCTTAGTTAACACTTCAAAAATAATTGGCAAACGATTCCCTTTTTCAAGTCCATTATCCAAAGTATTTCTAGTTTGCATCGGAATCCGGCATACATTAAACACATTTTTATATAATATTTAAGTATTACCTTAAAATAATTGCCAGCACAATATACTAAATTCACCTTAATTTATTTTTATTTATTATTTTTTTTGTATCAAAACGTTTCATTGAAAGGTCAGTGTTACATCTGACATGCTGCCCATCCCCTCGATGCTCCCATTTCAAAAAGCACTGACAGATATTAACCCATGCTCTTGTTTTCTTTAATGCTTCTTCTGCTTCTATTGCTGCTGCCTGCTTTGTTGACCTTAACCTTAATTCCGAATATTTTGATTATGACCTACAACAGTTTTACATGAACTCACTCACATGCCTGCCAAACAATTGTTCTTGCAACACCGCCAGATCTCACACTGAGCTGAGCGGAGCGGAAAAACAGAAAAGCGACGAATACAGCAACTTGCTACAGCTGTAAATTGCAACAAAATTAGTAAAATGAAATTCATCAACATTTTAGCATTTTAGTATTCAACAACAACAACAACTACGCGAGCATCAAATGTTGGCTGCAAACGAATCTGAACTATAATAAATTAGTCAGATCCGCGGCCTAGGGCATTTAACTTGACTTAACTTGACTTCGCCCGAGTTGGCGAGTTGGCGAGTTGGCGGGTTGGCAGCGCAACGCAACGCAACGCACCTCCACTGTGCAAATGTGTAAGAAAGAAATATGAAAAATTATTTATTATGTTTTGCATTGAGAATGAGGGGCAAAAAACGAGATTCGTACCAGTATGAAGAAATTTGAAATTTTTTTTAAAGAAACTCGTCTTCTTTTTTTGGATCTGTGCGACTACACAAACGTAATGTTTCTTATGCATTCATACATATGTATATATGTACATAAATATACGAAATTAGCAAAGCACAAAAATGAATTAATTAAATAATTTTCATACGTACATACATACATACATACATAGCTGCAAGCTATCATCGTTGGTTGTTGGCTTAAAAAGTGCGTTTATGTATGTGCCTTTATAATAAAGTTTATATACACACATTTGTATGTCTATTTGTTTACATTTCTAACAAAATGAATTAGCAAATCAAGACAGATGAGACGTTGCAGCTTCACGTTGGCGTTTTACTAGTTTTTGTACATTTATTTGGCTTGGGTGGGCGCATTTTTGTGATCATAGAATTTTCAGCAAATGCAAATATTTGGTCTGCTGGGCGCGGAGGGGATGACCGCAAAGAATCGAATTCTATATTCGCTAATAACTGAACAGCTCATAAGCGTTTTAGCTTTACTGAAATGCATTCTCGAAACCCTGAAGAAAGAAGAAAATGACGCCGTGTTCAATTCGTTTGGTTAAAACGGAGAGTAGAATATAATAATAATAATAATAGACTGGCGCTTACACATATGTGAGTGTTTGGCCGAGCTTCTCCTCCGATTTGTGGCGTGCGCCTTGATGTTGTTACACAAAGAGGAGGGACCTACAGTTTTACGCCGACCCCAACGGCGATTGTATTTTTATGAGAAGCTGTTTTTCATGGCAGAAATACACTCGGAGGTTTGCCATTGCCTGCCGAGGGACGACCGCTGTTAAGAAAATATATTTTTTCTATATTTTTTTTGTGATGTTGCTTTGACCAGGGCTTGAACCCGGTCCCTGCGGAGTGGTAGCGCGCACTACTAGCCACTACACCACAGCGGCCGCCTACAGTAGAATATACTTCGGTGATAATTCTGTGCTCAAAACTGTGCGTTGGATTAGTTTAGGTAGGGATGGCTGGCGCATAAGACTACACGCAGACCAGCTGCGTCTGTAGTATTAGCAGATTTGTATATATAATACTTGAACTCATCAAGAACCTGAGATCATGTTGAAGAACATTGGCCTGTTCCAAAGGATAATTTTCTGTTTCCTAGTAAATCGTATTTGTTACTCTTCAATGGCGCAGTAAGCGCCTAAGCGAGTACAAACAAGGCACGTCAGTCGTTTCTCTTCTGTGCCAACTGACGCTCATTTGAAACGCCAAGTGAAGCCAAGTCCTTCTTCACCTGCTCTTTCCAACGCAGATGTTCCCTTCCTCTTTATCTGTTACCAGTATCGCGACCAGCGACATCTTCCCTGAATCATGACATTGACGTTTTAGTTCAATTGAAACAGTCCCAAAAATCTCATTCCTACTTAAAAAAAGGCAATTTTAAATATTGGGAAATTGTTATAACAATACTCTCAACTGTAACACTGTGAAAATAATTACAAGGACATTTGCATTACATATTCGTCCTTGTGAACCAAAGACTTATTTTTTTTTATTCTATAGAATTTTTCTCTTTATTTGGTACCCATATTGTAAATCCACATTGAGCGGTTTTTTTTATAATTTTTTGGATAAATCATATTTTTGACTAAATGTGGCCCATAGCTTTAAGAGTATATTGATTGTTTCGTATGTTTTGCAATTTTTTGGTTAGCGTCGCATGGTGTAATCATATCCAAACTGTATGAATTTGTTTGCCTTATATTATTTCTGCAACTTTGTCAAGTTTCAACTGATTTTTTGCATTGGATAGCTCTCTAGATAGGAAATTTCAATGAAATTCAGGCATTATTGTAAACTAATTGGAAAAGTTTCGCTGTATGGAGATTGGGAATAAAACTACCTTTTTTCTTATATTTCGCGTGCCTTCACACACTCCTGGCTGTGCGCGGCCACTAAATCTTATTTGATCGCCACCAAATTTTATATTGGAAGCATTAAGGCTAAAAGGAAACTTTTTCTTGCCGCGGCGGTTTGAAATTCATTTTTATGGGTCCACATCACTTTCCAGTTTTCATGATAAGCTTGTTGACCACAATTGTACACAAGAGTGGCAATAGTACTCCGCAAATTTAAAAACATTTAACTTGACTTACCACTTTGTATTGCCACACCTGTATTCGGTTCAATGCTGCAATTACCACATTTACTTTCCCTTAAAGCGAAAAATTATTCAAAAACATCTTTGATGTTTTCGCTATGTAAATTCGCGCTTAACTCGTATAAATTTTAGCTAACTTTTACCTCTCTTAAAAGTTCATTACTTTCAAGTGAAAATTATATATATTCATATGAAAATGAAGTATGCCACCGTCAGCATTTTCGAAGTTGTTTGGTTTGTTAACAATAAGTGCGTCTAAAACTGACCGACCGCATTTGATTGCCACACACCGGAAAATGAAATTTCGCAAACTAAATATTTTTACGCTTTGCTTAGCTTTAATTTATTCTGTGAGCCGTGATGATGGACAGTTGCGAGCCAATAGCAACAAAACGTAGCTGAAATGGGCGAAGTGATATGTAATACTAAATACTAGGAAAATTCACAAAAGTTTCGAGCGCCTAAACCAGAGTGCGATAAAAATATGTAGAAATGTGAAATTAGTAAATGGTAGTTGTAAATGGTTTACTCTCAATAAAGATATAAGTTAAGCGAAAGTATCTGGAATCGGGGTCATGTTAACTAATTTACGAATGGATCGAAGCTGAATGGGAAGGCAGTTTGAGGTGTCTTCTTTGAAGAACTCTTCTTCAACCTGAATTTCAGGCTACCGGATCACTGTAGAGTTTTCCAAGCAGAGGCAGCCGCAAAAAAAGTGCTTGGGACTGGTTGCTCTGTAGTGTAACACCTTTTGAGGAGGTGAGTATTTATGTATGTATTCCGACAGCCAAGCAGCTCTCAAGGCTCTTGGCTCCTTGATGGTTCGTTCGAGAACGGTGAATGATTGTTTTATTTACTTATTAACCTTATTGGATTTCTACGCTATTAAGCTTATTTGGTTTCGGGGTCACAGTGAAGTCGCTGGAACTGTATGGCCGATGAGCTGGCGAGACGCCATATATAGTCAACTCGGCGAGCGCTGGGCGAATACCTTAGGACGTAAGGTGGCTCTTGATACTAAACAATGATCCTTACTGCACCAGCTGCATGGTGAGGTGGAATCATCTGGCATTTGAGGAGCTCCGTTATGAGCACGGAGCGTGTTTTAAAGAAGAAAACGTAGGTTACTTGCTTCTGTTCCTCTTCGCCCTCTGTTTCTACAATCACCCTTCCGACGTTCCTGTGTCTCTTTTGCTCAAAATACAAAGCATCAGTCTCTTGTATTTCTAAACCTCAGTAGATTGTAATGGCAAATGTGCGCAACCAAAATTAGATGTTAGTTTTCCACTAGTTTACGCAAGTTCGACTTTTTCTCCAAGTGCGGTTTAGAAATAAAATACACCCTAATGTCTTAGTTTGTCCTCACTGACTCACCACCACACTAGGCACAAGACTGGCTTTTACAAAGCACTGCAGTTGACTATTCCACTGCAGCTATAAAATGTGAAATATTATCAAAATGTGCAAATCTTATTGATTCACACATTCCATTCAATTCCAAATAGAGAAGTTAGAAATGCTGGATTAAAGAAATGATTCAACAAATTTTTTTTATATGGAACCAGTTTAGTTAGTACATATTTGTTGTAGACATATGTATGTATGTATTTTGCGGTTATTAATTTCATGGCCAATTTTCAAACTTAAAACACAATTCTGTCAACGCTGCATACTAGTACTAAATAATTAAAAAAAACGATGTTAATTGAAAATTCAGATGCCAGTCGATTAGCATTCTTAGGCAGATTTAGTGCGTGGATGCTTGCAA
>NW_023458555.1:2903486-2911126 GCF_013731165.1 Rhagoletis pomonella
TTGCAAGCATCCACGCACTAAATCTGCCTAAGAATGCTAATCGACTGACATCTGAATTTTCAATTAACATCGTTTTTTTTTTTAAATTATTTAGTACTAGTATGCAGCGTTGACAGAATTGTGTTTTAAGTTTGAAAATTGGCCATGAAATTAATAATCGCAAAAATACATACATACATATGTATGTCTACAACAAATATGTACCTACTAACTAAACTGGTTCCATATAAAAAAAATTTGTTGAATCATTTCTTTAATACAGCATTTCTAACTTCTCTAATTTGGAATTGAATG
Organism: Rhagoletis pomonella; assembly: GCF_013731165.1. Classification (NCBI taxonomy): domain Eukaryota; kingdom Metazoa; phylum Arthropoda; class Insecta; order Diptera; family Tephritidae; genus Rhagoletis; species Rhagoletis pomonella. The sequence continues at coordinate 2,903,781 of NW_023458555.1, forward strand.
GAATGTGTGAATCAACAAGATTTGCACATTTTGATAATATTTCACATTTAATAGCTGCAGTGGAATAGTCAACTACAGTGCTTTGTAAAAGCCAGTCTTGTGCCTAGAGTGGTGGTGAGTCAGTGAGGACAAACTAAGACATTAGGGTGTATTTTATTTCTAAACAGCACTTGGAGAAAATGTCGAACTTGCGTAAACTAGCGGAAAACTAGCATCTAATTTTGGGTTGCGCACATTTACCATTACAATCTACTGAGGTTTAGAAATAAAAACGATGCTTTGTGATGCTTTGTACTTTGAACAAAAGAGACACAGGAAGGTCGGAAGGGCGATGGTAGAAACAGAGGGCGAAGAGGAACAGAAGCAAGTAACCTACGCTTTCTTCTTTAAACCACGCTCCGTGCTCATAACGGAGCTCCTCAAATGCCAGATGATTCCACCTCACCATGCAGCTGGTGCAGTAAGGATCATTGTTTAGTATCAAGAGCCACCTTACGTCCTAAGGTATTCGCCCAGCGCTCGCCGAGTTGACTATATATGGCGTCTCGCCAGCTCATCGGCCATACAGTTCCAGCGACTTCACTGTGACCCCGAAACCAAATAAGCTTAATAGCGTAGAAACCACATAAGGTCGATAAGGCAGTCAAACAATCATTCACCGTTCTCGCACGAACCATCAAGGAGCCAAGAGCCTTGAGATCAGCTTGGCTGTCGGAATACATACATAAATACTCACCTCCTCAAAAGGTGTTACACTACAGAGCAACCAGTCCCAAGTTTTTCTTGCGGCTGCCTCTGCTTGGAAAACTCTACAGTGATCCGGTAGCCTGAAATTCAGGTTGAAGAAGAGTTCTTCAAAGAAGACCCCTTCGATCCATTCGTAAAGTAGTTAACATGACCCCGATTCCAGATACTTTCGCTTAACTTAGTATATCTTTATTGAGAGTAAACCATTTACAACTAATAATAGATATAATTTACATACCATTTACAACTACCATTTACTAATTTCACATTTCTACATATTTTTATCGCACTCTGGTTTAAGCGCTCGAAACTTTTGTGAATTTTCCTAGTACATATTTATTACATATCACTTCGCCCATTTCAGCTACGTTTTGTTGCTATTGGCTCGCAACTGTCCATCATCACGGCTCACAGAATAAATTAAAGCTAAGCAAAGCGTAAAAATATTTAGTTTGCGAAATTTCATTTTCCGGTGTGTGGCAATCAAATGCGGGTCGGTCAGTTTTAGACGCACTTATTGTTATGCCGCGACTTGCTGGCAAAGGGGCCAATGTGCAACTTCGAAAATGCTGAAGGTGGCGCACTTCATTTTCATATGAATATAATTTTCACATGAAAGTAATAAACTTTAAAGAGAGGTAAAAGTTAGCTAAAATTTATACGAGTTATGCGCGAATTTACATAGAAAAGATGTTTTTGAATAATTTTTCGCTTTAAGGGAAAGTAAATGTGGTAATTGCAGCATTGAACCGAATACAGGTGTGGCAATACAAAGTTGTAAGTCAAGTTAACTGTTTTTAAAATTGCGGAGTGCTATTGCCACTCTTGTGTTCAATTGTGGTCAACAAGCTTCTCTGGAAAGAGATGTGGACTCATAAAAATGAATTTCAAACCGCCGCGGCAAGAAAAAGTTTCCTTTTAGCCTTAATGCTTCCAATATAAAATTTGGTGGCGATCAAACAAGATTTATTGGCCGGAGTATGTGAAAGCACGCGAAATATAAGAAAAAAGGTAGTTTTATTCCCATCCCCATACAACGAAACTTTTCCAATTATTTTACAATAATGCCTGAATTTCATTGAAATTTCCTATCTAGAAAGCTATCAATGCAAAAAATCAGTTGAAACTTGACAAAGTTGTAGAAATAATATTAGGTAAACAAATTCATACAGTTTGGATATGATTACACCATGCGACACTAACCAAAAAATTTCCAAACATACGAAACAATCAATATACTCTTAAAGCTATGGGCCACATTTAGTCAAAAATATGATTTATCCAAAAAATTATAAAAAAACAGCTCAATGTGGAATTAAAATATGGGTACCAAATGAAAGAGAAAAATTCTATAGAATAAAAAAAAAATAAGTCTTTGGTTCACAAGGACGAATATGTAATGAAAATGTCCTTGTAATTATTTTCACAGTGTTACAGTTGAGAGTATTGTTATAACAATTTCCCAATATTTAAAATTGCCTTTTTTTAAGTAAGAATGAGATTTTAGGGGAATGTTTAAATTGAACTAAAACGTCAATGTCATGATACAGGGTAGATGTCGCTGGTCGCGATACTGTTAACAGATAAAGAGGAAGGGAACATCTGCGTTGGAAAGAGCAGGCGAAGAAGGACTTGGCTTCACCTGGCGTTTCCAATGAGCGTCGGTTGGCGCAGAAGAGAAACGACTGGCGTGCCTTGTTTGTACTCGCTTAGGCGCTTACTGCGCCATTGAAGAGTAAGAAATGCGATTTACTAGGAAACAGAAAATTATCCTTTGGAACAGGCCAATGTTCTTCAACATGATCTCAGGTTCTTGATGAGTTCAAGTATTATATATACAAATCTGCTAATACTACGGACGCAGCTGGTCTACGTGTGGTCTTATGTGCCAGCCAGCCCTACCTAACCTAATCCAGGCCAAAGTTTTGAGCTCAGAATTATCACCGAAGTATATTCTACTGTAGGCGGCCGCTGTGGTGTAGTGGCTAGCAGTGCGCGCTACCACTCCGCAGGGACTGGGTTCAAGCCCTGGTCAAAGCAACATCACAAAAAAATATAGAACAAATATATTTTCTTAACAGCGGTCACCCCTCAGGAGGCAATGGCAAACTTCCGAGTGTATTTCTGACATTAACAAGGCGGCGTAAAACTGTAAGTCCCTCCCGTTTGAGTGACAACATCAAGGCGCACGCCACAAATCGGAGGAGAAGCTCGGCCAAACACTCACATATGTGTAAGCGCCAATCTATTATTATTATATTCTACTCTCCGTTTTAACCAAACGAATTGAACACGGCGTCATTTTCTTCTTTCTTCAGGGTTTCGAGAATGCATTTCAGTAAAGCTAAAACGCTTATGAGCTGTTCAGTTATTAGCGAATATAGAATTCGATTCTTTGCGGTCATCCCCTCCGCGCCCAGCAGACCAAATATTTGCATTTGCTGAAAATTCTATAATCACAAATATACTAAAAATGCGCCCACCCAAGCCAAATAAATGTACAAAAACTAGTAAAACGCCAACGTGAAGCTGCAACGTCTCATCTGTCTTGATTTGCTAATTCATTTTGTTAGAAATGTAAACAAATAGACATACAAATGTGTGCATATAAAGGCACATACATAAACGCACTTTTTAAGCCAACAACCAAAGATGATAGCTTGCAGCTATGTATGTATGTACATATGTACGTATGAAAATTATTTAATTAATTCATTTTTGTGCTTTGCTAATTTCATATATTTATGTACATATATATACATATGTATGAATGCATAAGAAACATTTTGTTTGTGTAGTCGCGCAGATCCAAAAAAAGAAGACGAGTTTCTTTCAAAAAAAAATTTCAAATTTCTTCATACTGCTACGAATCTCGTTTTTTGCCCCTCATTCTCAATGCAAAACATAATAAATAATTTTTCATATTTCTTTCTTACACATTTGCACAGTGGAGGTGCGTTGCGTTGCGTTGCGCTGCCAACCCGCCAACTCGCCAACTCGCCAACTCGGGCGAAGTCAAGTTGAGTCAAGTTAAAAAATGCCCTAGGCCGCGGATCTGACTAATTTATTATAGTTCAGATTCGTCTGCAGCCAACATTTGATGCTCGTGTAGTTGTTGTTGTTGTTGAATACTAAAATGCTAAAATGTTGATGAATTTCATTTTACTAATTTTGTTGCAATTTACAGCTGTAGCAAGTTGCTGTATTCGTCGCTTTTCTGTTTTTCCGCTCCGCTCCGCTCAGCTCAGTGTGAGATCTGGCGGTGTTGCAAGAACAATTGTTTGGCAGGCATGTGAGTGAGTTCATGTAAAACTGTTGTAGGTCATAATCAAAATATTCGGAATTAAGGTTAAGGTCAACAAAGCAGGCAGCAGCAATAGAAGCAGAAGAAGCATTAAAGAAAACAAGAGCACGGGTTAATATCTGTCAGTGTTTTTTTTTTTTGAAATGGGAGCATCGAGAGGATGGGCAGCATGTCAGATGTAACACTGACCTTTCAATGAAATGTTTTGATAAAAAAATAAAAAATAATAAAAATAAATTAAGGTGAAACTTAGTGGCATAAGATATTTAGTATTCGGTGAACATTGTGCTGGCAATTATTTTAAGGTAATACTTAAATATTATATAAAAATGTATTTAATGTATGCCGGATTTCGATGCAAACTAGAAATACATTGGATAATGGACTTGAAAAAGGGAATCGTTTGCCAATTATTTTTGAAGTGTTACCTAAGCGAAATGTTTCTTGGGAAGTAATTAATTTTCTCTTAAAATCCAGCTTCGCAAAAATGTTGATAGAAAGTTCCATAATTCTGCTAGAAGACATGGTTGTCCGTTGTGTGCGCGCCCTGTGAGTGAATGCCAGAATGAGATGTATCCCCTTTGACCAAGCTTCCTTTACAAATGGAAAAGTAATAATAGAGAAGGCACTAAATAGCTGGGTCACTTGTTATACTAAATTAAATTAAGGAGCTCCAAGAGTTTCACTTTCGCTTTCTCGGGTAGACTGGGGAAGTGCCGTACTTCAGATATTTGAGTCGCCTTTATTGAGAGATCGGACATCGACACAGAAAGTGATCAAATAATTCCTCATAATTTTCACCGCGGCAAACTCTGCAGAGAGAAGTCGTTCTCTCCCCCACATTTTCTTCCAATTTAGTTCAAAATAATAACTGAGTGTTTTTCTTTGAAGATAGCTCTCTCTGGTCTCAGCAAAGAAAAAATGAGACTTATTAAATTTTTCTTGTTAACCAGAAGAAAAATATAAAAAAAAATTGCAAACAAAACCTTTTTTTGAAGATAGAAGTTAAAATCTTCGACTTTTTTATATCGCAAAATCATTTTTAAGTAAATAAAATGCAATTAACCAAAGTTTTTGAATCCACCCCAAACAGGTACCATTTAATCAGATTAACCTGCATTTATTATGAATGTAATGCAAGGATAAAAATTTCAAAAAGTTGCCAGATGAAGTAGGTATGCTCTCCAAAACTCATGTGATCTGTGGCAATTAAGTAGTTTTTAGACATTAGACATTGGGCCGTATGTATAAATCTTAAGCAAATGCTTGTTCTTAAAATTCAAATAAATTTAAGTCAAAGCTATAAAATTTTAAGAAAAAGCAATTGCTTAGTTTTTATACATACGGCCCATTTTGAGAAAATAATTCATAAATGTATATTCGAAATTTTTGTAGTTCAGTGACAAACCAAATTTATAGGGAATTTTCTTTTTATTTGTCTTTCAACATCGCACGCAACAGCGAGAATATGTAAAGTACATTAAACGGACAAAGTTTAAAAAGGGATTCCGTAAAAGGGAAGCAAAAATAAATTATCAGAGGAGTTAAGGATATTTTCGTCCAAACACTTAGTAACAACTGATATTACTTTGAGATGTCACCAATTGAGATATACTGAGGTTATACTGGGGAAAAAGGGTCAGCTATATATATTTCTCTCAACACAAGATCTGCAAACCATAACCGAATCATATAACCAGAGATGTTAAAAATACTTGTAAAATAATATTTAAATCCACAATACAAATATCTTGCATAAAAAGTATTTGAAATACAAATACAAAATGCTTTTACAAAAATTAAGAATAGAAAAGGCCTTTTAAAATACAAAATACCAATACTGCTTAAAAAAAAAATATTTAAAATGCAATTACAAAATTCTCTCTACTTCAGTTTGTATTTTTATTTTAAATACTTACCAGCTCTGCATGTAATTATAACCAAATCATGTTAGGGAAGAAACTCATTTAGTTGACGTAGCCAAACTCTTTTCTCAGTGTAGAAGAAAATACTTAAAACTTTATGGATTATTTATGACGTTTAATGGGCTAACAACAGATTATTGTGTGCTTTAATTTCCGGTTAAAGCTTAAGTAGTACATTTCCTACATCATTTACATGAAATTACGAAATATTTTTTTTTTTACTTTTTTTATTAACAGTAAGATGTCTATGTATTTATATGTTAGCTTTGTTTATAGTACAATATATGTGTATAACTCGATAAATTATACTAATAAAAGATGCAAACGATGTACCCTTCTAAACACTCATAATCCACTTATCTAACTTGTATTAGTTAATCGAAACAAATTTTTCTAGCTCAGCTAGCTGTAGTAAGTCAATAATATTTTAGATTGCTCGTTGGCCTTAAATCTCTCAATCTACACAAGCCGTCTCGCTTTAAATCACATTCTTCCCACAATTTTGTTAATTGCTTAATCATTCTGCAACCAGATCCATTGCTAACATCACAATTAGACACAGTGATCAACATTAATACGATTACTCAACAATGAAAAAAAAGGCGGAAAGCCGAAATCATAAATTAAGCACGCTACAAAAATTTGTGAAGAATTACATAGTTTATTTAAGACAACGAGCATTTGATTAAACCGAAATTGAAAAAAAAAAACATGAAAATCTTATTAACAGTCCCGTGGACCTTTTACACCTCTATGCCTACTTAAATCTAAATTTTTTTAATAACTCTAAAAGATGGTAGCATTTCGGACATTAAAAGAGACTTCCGCATTTATTTTAACTTATTTTTAATGAATTACATACTTTAGGTAATGATAAATGTTTTTGGTGATACACTTTTTTAGTGTATTTTAATTTTTCGCGCTAATCGCTTTTTAACTAGCCTCCGCTAAGTAAATACATATCTGACCACCAAACGGTTGCAAGTATTATTGTAACAAACAAATCTATGCGCCTAAACTTTTTTTCACACATTTTTATTTATTTTTTTTTTCAATTTGAATTCAAAACAGTTGCTTCAGCTTCGGAGTTCTTTGTCAAAGTCTTTGCGTCTGCCTCGGCTACCAAGTTTTGACTATGAATGCGATCAAGGCTCCATGATAACAACAAATTATACCAGCGTTCTCAGCGGCAATTGCCAATTGCCCCTAATTATGTTTTATAACTTGTCTTATTGTCGGCGATTACATGCGGCAAACTGTGTTCTAGGCATTCGCGGCAATTCGCTGCAAACGAAACGTTCTATGGGCGCTGGGTTGCTGCATTTCCAACATTTAGACATTAATTCTTTTTTTCATATTCATTAGCTGTC
>NW_023458555.1:2911226-2956459 GCF_013731165.1 Rhagoletis pomonella
TTCCAACATTTAGACATTAATTCTTTTTTTCATATTCATTAGCTGTCAGCATGCGCCTCTATCTAACATCTTTATTTTTGTTCTAACGTTCTAACAGATACCTTCTACAGTCGGCTTGCTCGGGCTCAATCGCTGTCGTGTATCTTTCTAGTTGCTGTACAACGAGTAGTTACTTTGCCTATTTCTTATTGTATTCACAGTCATTCTAGTGCGACTAAAATTCTATTCCATCAGCTAAATTAAATAAGTAGTTAATGGTTGACGCTGCGCCGCCAGCTGCTAATGGCCATTTTGCAATTGTCAGCACAACCGGCAATTGATTGCTTGGGGGCGGATTGCCGTAGCGATTGATTGAGGTGTTAGCTGATAGGCCACTGCCACGCGCTACTGCAGATTCTGGCAAAAAAAAAAATATTAATTTCAAATGCCTAATTCTTAAGGAGCAACTTTTTTCTAAGCCGTTTACATTTATATTTTTTACTATAATTATTTTGCATGCCTACACAAGAGGCATCGAAACGCACGCCAACCATGTCAACAAATCGACAACGGTTAGTTTTGTTACAAAAAATCTGATTGTCACGTCAACCCTAACATAAAAAAGCGTAGTTTAATTTTTGCATTTTCAAAAATAATTACTTTCTACTAAATAATACTTATCTTTTGAGGAAATTTGTGAGCAACAGCTGCCTTCAGCTAGTCAGTCAGTCACGTTAGCAATTTCTAGCGACCTTTGCGAATGCATTTTAATTACTATCTACATCGGTATAATCCGATCCACTCAATAACAAATTGTTTATGACGGAAAATGCATTCCTTTATAATTATTTGCATATTAGTAGATATTTTTTCGAATAATAAGCGAAGATCTCGACAAACGTGATGGGGAAAAGATTTACATACTATTTAACCGAAACCTCTTCTGGTTCATAATTTGTAAAGAGGAAATTAAAAACTAAAGGCTACTCGCGTGACTGTTGTAAATTATAAAAATATTAAAAATAAATGTAAACACGTAGTTTTGTGATTAGTTTTACACCTCCGGGCTTTAGTAATAACAACACTGCATGCGAGCGAAATTGTACTTTTCGAGTATAATTCTCGAAGTTGTATTAAAAACATTTCTACCACTCTCGAAACTCTTAACTTATTGGCTAAAATCATTTTCGTAGACTCGGCAGATTAAAGAATTCTTGTGGAAGATATTGTTTATTCATCTCATTTGGGTGGTAATATGAATTCAAAAAGAATTATATTTATACACTTTTCATAAATAATAAAGTTTCCAGGAATGTTAAAATCATATGGGCATATCCCCCAAAAAAAAAAAATAAACCAAGAGCGCAAAATTGAAACTGGTACAATTTATTTTTTTAAATTTAACAATAAAGCGTTAGTGTGCATATGCTATAAATATATAAGCATTTGCTATTTTTCCCAATTCTGGGCTAAAATATATACATAAGTTAAAAAAAAAAAATTGTTTTCCAAGACTTTTGATTAGTAATATTAACATTTTCCTTGGTGTATTTTAGCGTACTAAAAGTTATACCATGCAATTGTTGAAATTTCGAATTTTTCTATTAACAACAATCTTTTCACTCTGGATATAAAAAGAGCGAAGCGCCCTCGCATTGCATTGTTTGTTTTTATATTTAATTATATGTACATATATCCTATTGTCGCGTCCGTTATCAAAAGCCTTATTTATTGTTTTTATTGCACTGAAGCACAAAGCAAAGCGTTTAAATCAGCCATGGGCAGAGAGAGCTTTTACTCTGCTCGCGCTTTTACAAAATTTATAGAAAGCTTAAAAGAGCTTTGCCCGCGGGCAAGGTAGTGCCCAACCGAGGTTTATATATCTATATATATATATAGATCTGTTTCTATTCTGAAAATTCCCAATAATATTACCCTTTTTTTTAATAATTTTTTTCGTAGTAACTATATTTTATATAGGTCCGCCAAAGACCCCATAAAATGCAATAGAGGGAACAATAAAAATTCTTTAGTATTAAAAAATTGTTAAATAAACAATTGGGTTTTATTATTAGAAGTCTCCCGAAGAGAACCAATGTTTTCCGATCGAAAATTATTGATGTTCAAGAATTCTATGCCATTTCTACGAAAAGTTGTTTTTTCCCCATATAGAATACATTGGAAAAGTTGAAACGCTTTGCATGATCTCTAAATATTTTTTGATTTCCAAAAATAAAAAATAGGGGTATATTTTTTTCGATATATGTAGAACAATCATAGGGGGTGAGAGCATTAAAATTCCAAATTTACTTATTTTTGGACCACCCTAGTGTACATACATACATGTAGTAGCATAATGAGTAGCATTAACTTACCTGCGCCTCAGTCCCGACCAATAAATAACAGCAGGCCAAGAGCCAGCACATCACCGGCCACGTTAGCCAATTATGATTGAACATTTTTATGAATTTTGCTATATTCCTGAGTGGTGTGGGATTACAAAATGTCTCAATTTAACGGTGCAAATTAGAAAATGTAAAAACACAGTTTTCTTATGTTTAAATAACAACACAGTTAGCTGCAGATGCAGCTGAGCGCAGAGAATTTCCCAATTATGTTTGCGATGAAAAAGTTGCCACAACTAAATTTTATTTTCGAAATCTGCAAGAAAATATAAAATATATTAGAAGGCATTAATGGTGAAAACCGTTTTCGCAGTAACTGTGTCAAATTAGTATATGTACTTAACAGGCATTTGCTTAAAATTAAAAAGAAACCGTAAATTGCTAAATTTCAAATGTCGGCAGTTAAATTATACATAGCTGTGCAAATATATTTATTAATCTATCAATATTAGATACATATTTTGTATACATCTACCATAGCGCAGATTTGTTGGAACCTACAGAATTTAACTTCCAATTTTTTCAGCCGAAAAATCTCCGATATCGCTATCAAATTGTATTAAAATTTACTAATTAAATTAATAACACCAATCAAATAAAAAAAAAATTAACTAAAAAAGAATTGCGTCCGCCCGAGCAGGGACTTGAACCCTGGACCCTTGGATTAAAAGTCCAATGCTCTACCGACTGAGCTACCCGGGCACATACCAACCGTTCGGCTAATGCGTTATTTGAGCGTGACTCACCAACGCCACACCACTCATTGCTTGGCTATGCTATTTATAGAACTGTAAACAAGCGTACATATGTACACACATACATACAGATATCCAAAAATAGGCACAGTCAACAAGCAAGAACTCTGAGAACAAACTCATCGCTGAGCGTAAAGGTAGGCGTGCAAACAGACGTGGTTTGCTATTGAGTGTTTGTGTGACTGTGTCGCAAGACAAGGAGCAGTGTTGCCAGAATTTTTGAGCCAACCGGCAAAAAACGGCTAAACTGTTTCAACTAAAATTCACATTTGAATAAATCACAAGTAGAAAGTAAATTCATACATTTTTTTTTGGTTAACAAAGGTTATACGTAGCTAAGCTTTACATCACATGTCATGTTTGTATAACAAAGTTATGGCGTTTTCTTAGTCGTGTACATGCGCTGCTAAATTGGCTATCTGTTTGTTTTTGGCCCATAATATCATGGGTAAACTGGATGGATAAAGGAGATAAAGGTGGGTCAAAATATGTCGCTAAATTTTGGTGTCAAAATATGACATGATGTTATGATACATTTCGTTTATTTCATGACAACACTTTTTAATTTATACGAAAATGTGTGTTTACATAGGCATATAATTGACAAAACTATAAAAACTAACTAAGAGATACAGTTGCGGTCAAAATAATAGCAGCAAAATTAAAAATGATGCTGTTGGCATCTCATCTTTATTTTAAAATAATTATAGATTGGCTCTTAAAATTCATTAAAATTCGAATTTAATACGAAATACGGGACGTCGCGGCAAATACGTGACATTTTGTATGTATGTATCTCCAACAAACATTTATTTAATAAACTTACTATTTAGCTGTTAAATAAAAGTTTGTTTTAAAAATTGTTTTACATTTATATTGTTTTATACTGTTAAAAAATTTTTTCATTAAAAATATGCGCTATGTATGATATGTTATTTTTTCGATAGTATTTATCATCTTATTAAGGCATAGAGGTCGGCGTGCATTGTGGCATGGCTGCACTCTAAATCAACTTGAGCCCCTATCTCCTCTCTGTAGACCTTAAACTATAGCTAGGCCAAAGTGTTATCAGACAAAAATCTCTGACAAAGTAAAGTGACGCCAGGGAAATTTGGAAATGCACCGAAATATGCCAGTACAATACTATATGTACCCTGTTGTGATTACCCCTTTATTGTATTATTGCTCAAGATCCACTTTGTTATACACCGACGTGAACTGTCCCTAAAATTAAGCTTCCATTTGCGTGATCACTGTAGCGGGTTTAAATAGGAGTTTGCTGCCTTGAAGTCGGCTGCTATTTGCTCAGATAGCCAAACAGCTATGCACAAGCAGAATGTTGGTACATTTTCGAAAGTATGAAAGCTTTTCAGAGTTGCACAACGCCATCTGGCGCCAGTTGAGTTTCGTCCCAACGACTGCACCTTTTGGGTATTCTACATACATATATAATTTAGCTTGAATTTTTTTTAGTCAATAATGACTTAATAATAAAGCCAGTTGCGAATTCCAATCGTAGATAATTTTCTTAAGTACTCATTTATTTCGCCATCATTAATGCTTTTTGCTAATAAAATTAATTTGTCAGTTAATTGAGGAACGAGTAGCAAACCGGAGTAATAATTGTAAAACGGTTGTCTACAATGGTGCTGAAAGCACTAAATTGAATATTTTTTAAAATTGTTTTTAACCGAATTTTGTATTTGTAAGGCAATTAAATATTTGCAATTATAGAAATTAAACTTTTATTGAACTTATTTTTCGAATCTTTTATCATTATTTACACATAAGCAAAAAGTTGTCGGCAGATTGTAAAAAAATTTGTGGGAAACTCTTATTAATCACTTCATTTTATGGCAAAGCCAAAGCTTTTGAGTTGATTTGCCGTCTGCTTTATATAAATTGTGCTTGTTTGTATGAAGGTATGTCTGTCCATTTGGTTTCCGTTCAGATTTCAATAAGGCGATAAGAACTAAAGTGAATGCAAACATTTTTTTATTGTGGCAAAAATGCGCAAAGGAATGAACAATTGAATTGACATTTGTAGCTGCTCATTTTTAAGAATCTGCAAAGATGAATAAATAAAAACTATACAAATTTCATTTTTTTTTTGTTTATTAACATAACATTAATGTGTTATGTATAATTTACTGTGCCTACAAAACTTTTTAAAGTTGATATATTTTTTCAAAGTAATTGTAATAATTCGTCGGTCATAGTCTCTGTATTTGTACGTATGTACGCATCCAAATACTACCTGCCTGTGGCACAACCAAGCAGGGCAGAGCACATGCCTCCAATTGACCACAAGTAGCGATCAACTTCCAGCAGAGGAGTTACCCACACTATGTACATGCATACATATGTACATATGTAGTAATACGAATAAATCTAACAGCTCTATCGGACAAATTGCCGAAGAAACTAATAGTTTTATACAGCATATCCGCTGACAAACAAGCTGCTCATACATATTTGGTTAGCTTTAGCCGAATATCTCGCAATAGTTGAGGCAGCAGCGCGTGCGTACGCGCATGCGCGCCAAATCAGACAAATTATTGATTAAAATTAGTGAGCCTTAAAACTAAGAAATATAAAGAAGAAAAAAAAAATCAAAGTATGCGAACATAAAAATAAATACAAAAGCTGAGTGTGATTAAGATGGCGCGATTAAATTGAAGTGTCTGGTGTTGGTTGCCGCATCTCCAATGATGGTGAATGCACATAAATAGCTGAGTTGCCGGCAGTCGCGCCAGCGGTCAAAGGCCATATCGGAAGATGTTGCTTGATTGTAAATTACATAGCCGAGAATTAAGAAGCTGTTGTAATTCACTGCATTTTTTTTTTTTTATCGATTAAGCCAACAAATATTGGAATTAGTAATTATAAATATTTATTAGAGGCGGGTGGAATTTTGATAAACAGATCAAAGTGTGGCGTAAATAATTTTTCAAAACAAAAATTTTTTTAGATAATTTTCTTAGCTACTTTTTAACTTTCCGGATCATAAAAATTAGCATTGAATATTGACTAAGGTTATGGTGGGCACAAATTTTAGTTTTTAGTGCTCTTTTACTTCCTCCACGCGTCACACGGGTCATAAATAAATTTCACACTCGAGGCTACTGAGGAAGGCTGCAGTTAAATTTTGATATATTAAAAAAAAAATTCAAATATGCTTATTTACAAACACTTACAAATTTTTATGATCGGCGACACAAACAAAATTCCATAATTAATAGATATTTTTATGAAATTTTACATTTCCGCGGAAATTGCAATGTTTGTTTGCATGTACATATGAATGCATATATATGTGTACATATGTATGCGCGCACCTCTGTATATTTTTAATTCACATAGGTACTTCTGTTTTCGCAACTATGTATTTTGAGAGGCTATGAATTAAAAAAAGTCTCTAATTTCCTCATAAATTTTTAACTTCGATGCTTTTATGTGTGTATGCGCATAATTGTCTTTTGTCAAATGAATTTACACACAAAAACTAAACACATTTTAACTAAGAAATTGCAGACATTGTTTGTAGAGTTTTTTCAGGCTATTCTTGGTAAAAAAGTAAAAAAAACATCAGCAATTTTTAATTCAACGTTAAGAACAAATTGGCTATTAAAGTTGACATGTTTCTTAAATTTTTAATTTGCGGCGAAAGAAGACATATGTACCTACATACATACATCTTAAATACAATTCTAATAAATATTTAAATATTTTAATGTTATTCTGAAGGTTTGTGGCTTCAAATTAACGACAAGTAGATAATTATAAATTTTCTTGCCTGTAAAATGAAATATATGTATGTACATAATTTCCTCCAAAAATCTCATTATTTCATATATTTGATGAAATATTTCAAAACATTTTTTTGCAAATGTTTTAAGCTAAAACACGTCTATTATTTGAGGAAGTTTCTTGGAAAAGATATTTTTAAAAACTAATTTTATTTATAAAAAAACTAGATTTTTTTTGGTATTTTCAAATCGGTGCAGCTCACGTAAATCGTAAAGTTTTTGCGAAATATTTTGGCAGAAGTCTAAAAATATAATACATAACGAAAACAATAACGATTTGTATGAGGATTGAAGCACTCTAGTGTACATATCACGATTAATTCACGAAAGCCTTATTTCACAGATTTTCAAAGTCTTATTACCAAAAAAATGTGACATAGTGAAAACCAGTCTTAACTCGCTTTCTCGAATAAACTCTTTCGACAAATGCACCACTACATGGAATACAAGGGAGGTAGAATTTTACTTTCTTTAAATTGGCACCATTCGGCAAACAAATGAAAACTTTTCATATAAATATTTGTCATATAAATTTGGCAACTCTTCGTTATTTCGTTAACCAACACTCTTCAGAAAAATCACATCACGTTCAGTCACTCTGACCGATTGACTGAGAAATATTCCAGCGCGCGTGAGGAAGTAAATAGTAGAATGTGAATTACTATTTTGCAAGTAAAGCATAAAACAAGAGACCGGTAAAATTATTTTCATTCAAGCCAGTTCAACGGCATAAAATTTGCACACTAAACAGATTTAAAATTCAAAAACTTGCTTTTTTTACGAAAACCTGCGTTTTAATTTCTACTATAAATTTTCATTGCATTTTATTTGAAACAAACAAAGCTGCCTGTCTAGTTTTCAGTAAACAAAAGTTTAGTTTGATTTTTAGGCAATACATCTACTAGATAAAAGAACAATTTCAAGTGGTAAAAACTTAACGATCTGATTCTTATGCATTTACTTTTCAATATTCTTCTACATATATTTCTCCAATTGCATTTATAAGTAAAATGAGTATTCGTATATATATGTATGAATTAGGGATGTTGCGAATGTGGAATTTTAGACATCCGCGGATGCCAAGTATTTTTAGGAAATAATTTAGGTGAGGTTAAGAAATAAATTAGCTGATTTAGATAAATAAAAAATGGAAAAGTTAGAAATTTTTAATAATGTTTTTTTTTTTTTTTATTTAGTACTTGAATTTAAAAATAGGAAGATTGTATTTAATAAAAAGTAATGTTGCTGCCTTTTCGGGTTACAGCCCGACCCTTTAGGTCGCAAATCCAACCTACACCACTATAAAAGTACTCGCCCGAGGCGACAAACTTGAAACTTGGCTAGATTGTAAATTCTTTTCGATTGACACTCCATTGACTTGTAGTTATATTTAATGTTTTTTTATTGCGGTGCAAAAATTCCTTTTTCAGAATCACATCGGGGCTGCAAATGTGGGATGTATGCTCTTGACTTTCATCTTCACAATCTAGCATCATGGCGGGATGGTTTTTTAAACACCGTTGTTTTCCAAAGAATTCTTCATTCTCATTCCTTTGGTTGTTTCAGAATTTGGAGACCCTGCAACGTCATCAGCGTTTTTCGCTTTTAGTTTTGGTAATGCATTTCTAGTCCTTCCTTCTGAGACTGGTTTGATAAATGTGTGCTTATAGCGAGGTACTAATTTGCAGGGTTGGGCACGCTGCACTAAATTTTCAATGCACTGAACATTTCCATACTATACCAACGATAACGAAGGATCTCACTCTTTGACTTTAAATTACAAGAGAAGAGGAACATAGGTGGACAGTTTTAATGTAGCATCTCCACAGGCAAAAAATATTGGCTACAATTTGTCATTTTGTTTGCCAAATATACATTTTATTAGTGCACTTGCACAATATTCGCATTCGAAAAAGCTCCGCATTGATTATTGTGGATGCGAATGTTAAAATTAATGCGGAAGCTCTGCGGCTGCGAATGCGAATGCGAATATGCGCAACAACCCTGGTATGAATGTATGTACATATGTATGTATGTATGTACAAGGTTGCAAATTGGACTGAACTCAATGGTTAATAGTTTGCCATAAACTTCTATTAGCAGAGAGAGTGGAGTATTTGTTGTCATTCATGAGCATAAAAAAAAAATTGAAGAATCTGATGGCGATAAATTTTTTTTAGCATCTTTAACTAAGATTTATTTCCGCTGCATAATAAAGTGAATAGAAACGAGCTGAAAAATGTGCAGCATAAAAAAAAAAAAAACTAATTTCTTATCTCAGTTATGTGGTGTTACCGAAATGAATTAAGTCATCACTGGCGTTCAAAAGCCACCAACCACCTAACCTTAATAGTAATTAGTAATTAAATAACCTTGAAATTGGAAGCTGTTTACAAAATGTCTAAAGTATTTGCTAATGGCAAATCCTAAATTAGTTTAAAATGGCACTAATTTCCAACAAATTATTAAAAAAGTCTTAATTGTCCCATTTGACAAGGTCACATCAAAAAATTGCATATTTATTTATCGAGTAATTCAACTACTAATGCAGATGGAGTGTTTAATACAATATGTACCACTCTGGTCCCTACTGATAAGTTTTTATATTTATCCATGTAATTGGTGGTATTTTTTAATGGCTTAGAAAAGTATTGGATGTGGTCCAAGTGACTTAATTTCCCTGATCCCTGAGTTCTCTTTACCAAAGCTGGATGCCGGATGGATTTGAAGCAAAATATTTTGGTAGTTTTTTTGCTCCAGGCTTACATAAAGGCGAAATGTTCAGGAAAAAGAAAAACAAAACCTCCAAAATGGACATCGAGAAAAAACTGGGGGTTGTCACGATTAATCATTTTAGCCGCAAATTATATGGGGATCTGCTAGTGCGTCTTTGGTTTACGGAAGATTAACGATTATTAATTTTTAGTTATTAGTTTAGAGTTCATAAAGTATTTTTATATGAGACACCTTTGACCACAGTCTCTCCACAAAGTTACCAAAAACGCGCGAAGTCATACCTACATATAAATAATTTCTACTCTAGGCTAGGAAAAATGATTTTTGTACCATTGAATTTGATGTTAAAATGTTATTGAGTTCGTGAAATGGATACCTCGAATTATAGATTCCTACAACACCGATTTCCTGTGCCCTTTGAGTTCTACTAAGTATTTCCACTTTGCTCAGAAAACAAACTTAAAAGCCTCTGTTTCGACATGTCCACAATGCATGCGAACTTTCGAACTAACAAAATAGCCAAAATGGTGGTTTGGAAATGCAGATCAGCATGACGGACATCTCACTACAACTACGACTTGTGATCTGCTGAGGAAAATTGGCGAAAATAACACAGCCATAATAAATGATCTATGAAGCAAGCGAGACGGCAATTGCCTATATGCTAGTTCAGCTCTCCAGAGAAGACGATTGATGAACTTGGTATCCCCACTTTTTAACCACCTTAACGAAGATATCGGAGGTGAAGCTATTGACACTACTATAATGACACGTTGGAACAGTCCCTATTAGAAATATATATGTATATGTAAGAGTTCATTGACAATGGGCAAATATGCTTTCAAGAGGAAGTATGAAAATTTCGAACACTCCTTCCTAACCTAACCTAACCTAACCTGGGTCGTGCTAAGACACCAAAAAGGTTTTTTTCGAAAAACCTTGGCAAAATTCTTATCGACGCCAACCTTTTATTTTGTTTTCTAAGTTTCACTTTAAAATTTTTTAAAATATTTAATGCCGCTTTATTTATAGAAAAGCATTCAAAACAAATAAGTTCAATATGTATGCACGTCTTCTTCGTATTTTAAAGTTTGCTGCATTTGCTAAAAAAATATTTCCCAAATGCTCACAATTAAGTAGCCTAATTAAATAATAACAACTAAGCAAAT
The DNA here is from genome assembly GCF_013731165.1 of Rhagoletis pomonella. Classification (NCBI taxonomy): domain Eukaryota; kingdom Metazoa; phylum Arthropoda; class Insecta; order Diptera; family Tephritidae; genus Rhagoletis; species Rhagoletis pomonella. The sequence continues at coordinate 2,922,080 of NW_023458555.1, forward strand.
AAAAATTATAAATATACGCAATCAAATAATACAACCGCCCATTCATTTGCGTGACCATGTCTCATCATCAATCATCGCAGTATGGTGTTCGTATGTAGTAGTAATTAATTCAATTTAATATACTTTTACTCGCATTGATTAGCTTCTTGTATTGAGCTGTAACCCAAATATCTTTTTTTTTCTTTCGAACTTTGTTGTTTTTGTGTTATTGCAAATTGAATGGTGTAAAAAGGCAACCGAAAAGCATTACATATACGACATAGTGAGTGACATAATGACAAGTTTACCACATATTGATATATCTTAACTCTAACAGTATAAAACCAAGTTTAAAACTTTATTAAAACTTTTTAATGAAGCTTCTTATAAAGATTTTTAGTATGCAATTTTGTAGCCCATTCAATTCAAATGTGTATCAAATTCAGTGAAACTCCCTTCCTAACAAGGTGTCATATGACCCGTACCGAGGGTCAGTGGTGCTTCGAATACATCTGTTATATTTAATTTTTATTTTTTTGCCACTTGTGTGACCAATTCTGAATGGTTCATAAAAAAAGGTCATCTTCGTTGGGATAAGTTAATAATTCACAGGGAAGCCTCTTGGATATAACTCTATATAAAGTTATGGTTAATACCAAAATAAAAACTCCATAAATCGGAATTCCAAAAAGTTTCATAAAAATTGTGTACTCCTTAATTAGGTTATCGGGCTGCCTCCCTAAATGGAGGCCCACTTAGACACGACTGGGCAGTTCGTTGTTGTTACTCTTTTAATGTGAGTAGGTATGCAGTCTTTCTGCAGATCTTTTCTAAAAATGGTAAATATAGAGTCAACGAATATACAAAAAAAAAAACTAAAGTGCGTCCGTATTGCAAAAAATCTACATATATATATACGTAAGCTATATAAACTTTTTAAACTAGTGGTTAATTTCGAAGTTTTCCCATTTGTGATAAAAAAAAATCAATTTAAACATTTCCTTAATAGGGCTAATGATAAATTTCCACTAAGCATTAATTGCCAAATTAAGTAAAAGACGTTATTTGTAGTGATGTGCTGAGTCGATACATTGAAGTATTGATCGATACTCGGTACCGATTTAAAAAGTATCCAATACTTTCGATACTCGGTACCGAAACGTTTGGGCTTCCAATTAGAACTCATGTAGACCAAAAATAAAAAGGGTTTAGGGGAGGCTAACCTATCAAAAGAAAGTGTAGGGGCTAATAGAGGTTTTAATTTCCATAGCCACAATGCAGAAAAACTCTTCTTTATTTGAAACATTTTTTTCTAAATAAATCGGACGATGTTATCTTTGTGAGCCTGAAAGACTTCCTTCACCCGTCAAAGCATTTTTCGTAAATTTTAGATCTACGAAGGTGGAAACTGATAAAACGGTATTTTACTGTTGCACAAAATATCAAGAAAGCGATGAGAGTGTTTTGATCGGTGGTTTCCACATTGCTTAGTACAAATGTTCAACTTTTCGGAAAGTATCGTCTTACACGTACTTATTGTGAATCATTTGCATAGTCGAAGTATGGTCGATGCAACTTTTTTTACAGACATTCTGTTGAAAATTATATCAAAGAGCTGCAATTATGTATTGGGTACCGAAGAGGAAGTATTGGGCACCGAAATCTTTCTGAAGTATTGGGTACCGAGTATTGGGTACCGGTAGTTCAGCACATCAATAGTTATTTGATTAAATATATGAATCGATCTTGGAAGATGGAATTATTTTTTGCCGATTTCTTCCAGCATCGGTTATTTATATTTCGATTCGAATCGATTAAAAAATTTATTTTCTCTATTTCGATCTGGCATCTCTATTAGGCACTTGTCAACCCAGATCTATAGTCTGATAGTAGATGTCTTATAAGGACCCATAGAGTCGTATTTGGTACTATTTGACAAAGTGGAACTGTTGGAGATGTCGCAGTAGTTGCATCTGGGCAACCCCGCGCATAATTGTAGAATGGTCCCTATAAAGCGATTAACAAATATCCATTTGCAAATTTGCATTCATTTGTACATACTTCACCACCTTACTCACCGTAAACTCATCAATATAAGAAAAAAATATGCTGGAAGCAAATTCTGTTACCATGCCAAGCTACACCGGTAACCTAGATTTAGTAAAATATTTCATAAAATTAAAATATTGGATTTAGGACCTTTTTCGTCATTTTTTATAATTGTTTTTTTTTTTTTTTTGTGAAACAAAGGCAAACTCAATCAATCATATCTTAAAATTTACTACCCGGAGAAATAAATAATATTGATATTTTTGCATGTGTGCACTTTTAATACAGTTAAACTCAATTTGTATCTCATTTAGCCTAGAAAATGGGTAAATTGTAAAATGTACGCACAAAAAATGTAGCTCAACTACTTTTTCCTTTAAAGTTTCGCACCACTTTAACTTAACTAATCTTTGATCCGCTGTTTTAATTTACTCAAGCCTCATTAGCCACCGACTGTTTAATGTATGCAAAATTGTCAAGGTCATACCAACCCGTCCACCGTCGTTCTCAGCTTTCAATTGAATAGGAAAAAAGTAAGTTTATAGATGAGAGTGGTTAATCTGATAGTCATCCAGTGAATGAGTTTTAGTTATATATATACAATATGTGCATTAAATTTATAAGAATGGCAATAAAGCAAACATCGAGTTCAAAATTGTAGGCAATAAATTGTATTCGGTGGATATTCGAAGACGAGTTGTCGACACTGTGGGAAAAATTGCATTCTACATTTTTGAAAAAAAAAAAATAAAATAAAAATAGCAAAATAATCTGCAGCGTAGCGTACATTAAAAGCGAGCATAATTAATCATTTCAAATGCAAACGCAATGATATTTAACTAAGCAACATACAACAAAAAACAACAACAACAATCATACAGTAGAAGAAGCAGCTTAGATGCTAATCTCCGACGCATCGCAGCAGCAGCAGCAAATCTCGTTGGGAGGCTGGCTCTGTGGCGTGGCCATTACTGCTGGCTGCGTTGTTGTTGTTGGCTGGCATTAACAAGATGACAACATGTTGCATTGCAATGCACTGGATATGGTGTGCGTTGCGCTTTGCAGCGACCGACGACCGACGACCGACGACGTCACCTCTCGTGACCTTCAGACGTGTAACATCTTTTCGACACCGGCAGGCAGCAGGCAGCAGGCAGCCGATTGCTGGTAGTCAGCGGCAGCTGAATGAATGATTGGCAGACAGTGGCTAAGTGGCCTCGGTAACTATTAAAAAAGTGATTGTAGATTGAAACTTTCGTGTCTTTTCGCTTATTGCATCTGTCGCTACGAGTTCTTGTTCTAAACGTTGCATTGCGGTTCAAGTTGCTGCAATGAAGCGTTTAGCATTTTGCGTAACTAAATCAAATTAAAATGTAGGCTTTGGCGACACCGACGCAACGCACAGTAGTTCCATGGAGCGAGGGCGTCGGAGCAGGGGTGGGTTTTTAGTGCGCGGTGAGCCGAAACGCAAGTCCCACACTTTTCGGCTTTCCACGTGCGCACAGAGTGTAAAAAGTAGCAGCGCGAACATCTTTAGCGGCTGAAAAGATGACAAGGCCAACATGTTGATCAAACAAATCAGAGCTGCACTTTAGGTGGTGGCGGCGACAACGCATCGTAAAAACGTCCATTTAGGCTTTAATTACTTATGATGCTTACGCGCTATCGTTCACTTTTTGCTTGTTTTTTTCTCAATTAATATTTTTCGTTGATGCGATTATTTTACTTATTTATCGTATTTTAACTCGTAATCTGCTTAGCGTGTGTTTACGCAACTTTTGTTGCTACAGTGGAGTTGTCGAAGCGGGAAAGAATTTTAAGATACCTACATACATACACAAATGTCTGTACGTATAAAAATATATTAGCGGAAAATTGTTGTTTTTAATTTTACCTGAAAGAATAACAGGACTACAACAACAACATTTCGGCAATCCTGCAAATAATACTTTGCACCCTTATTCCAGGGCTAGAAAATCAGCTTTCTGCAGGTATGTATTACAAAGGGATTAAAAAAGAAAACCTAATTTCACTCCACCTTAATAAACATAAATGGCTTATTCCAAAAAAAAAAAAATATAATGGGTTTAAAGATCTTTATAAAGTGACATTTTCATACAAATTTTTGATTTCTAAAACAATTAAAGTCTTCTTAATTGTTTATGAATTCGGGTGATAGTCTATAAGCCACTTACTCGACTCTAAAAAATTCAAAGAAATAAAATACATTTTCTAAGAAATATGTTCAATCCAAGCTCAAATGTCCTCAATGCCTCAAGGCATTGGCTGGCGCACGAACTACTTCCAGACTGGTTCGGCAATGCAAGTCTCGACTACACAAATTATGTCGGAAATCAGAACGATTTTGTCTTACTCATAGTGCCAGGTCACTTGGAAGTGTCCAGAGAGGGTTAACACCAGGTATTTCTCGGTCCGCAACCAGTTATAGCCCTCCCACCTTGGGCCATCGAAGCCACCGTCAGAAACCGGGTTAAAATTTCGCTTTGAAATGGCTGGGAGACTGGCAGGCTTGGAGAGGATACAGGTGGGCGTAACTTATGTTGCTCTCAATATCGGAGGGTCACACAACTTGAGGGACTGTTTACTGGACTGTGATCGGCACACATGACAACGCCAATTGGCCTTCCTGCACCTCTGCATGGATCAGGTATGCGATTTAATACAACAGGCCTTTGTCGGGAAAACGTGAGCATGTAGAACCGACTGTTCAGATAAGAATATACCACCCGATGAACCATACCCACTTTACAAATGTAGTCTTTTATAGAGTGGCCATTCATCGAGAGTCGATCAAAACCTTCGACAACTCTCATCCCTTGAATTCTATCATCGGAAACCAACGCTACCCATCGCAGACGAAGCGCTCAAGTTGCGCCGTTACGCTCGCGATACTTTGACCCAACTCCATTTGGGATATTGTAGCAGTTTAAATTTGTTTGTTAGAATTTGCAATATCAATAGAATTTTAATAATAAAGTAGTTATAAAACTTAAATGGAGATCATTGAGGTCAGAAAACTCAAAAAATTGAATAATATGACGCATACGCTTGAAGCTGCACCACACAATTTTGGATATATACATACATATATATATACTTAAGTGTGCAAATATGCATAAAATTTAAATGGTTATTTCGCATTAATATTTACACTTTTGGGAATTGCAACTTTGTTTACACATTCGCATGGCAATAAAGGCAAGGCTTTATTTTCCCGCGGCGCTGAAATATACAAAGCTGTTATTATCGACGACGCAAAAGGAAACACACATGTCGAAAGATATTTCGAAATTTCGTATTTCATTTATATGTATGTATGTATACAATATATGCATATGCATACATATTTCAATTTTTATATATTTGAGTGCGCATAGCAGAGTAAGAGTAAGCAAAAAGAAACGTCGCGAACGGAAACGGAAATCGTTCAGCGAACAAACCGAAAATAAAGCAAAATATACAGATGCATACAAATATATATGTGTACATATGCAAATAATAATTTTTAATGTAAAATTAAGCAAGCAAATAATATAACTTAACGAACATAAATAAGCTAAGGATTAAAATGCAAACACACAAACGTAATCACCCATACAACTCAATCATTTTAGGTGCAACCAACCACTTAGGTTGAAGTGAGTAAGTGTGGGTGCGCAATGACTTGGATATAAAACTTTTAATTTATATCAAAGATTATAAATAATAAATACCAATTGCGAATTCTTCAATTATTCAAACATTTAATATTCGATTTCAACAGTTTGGCATGCGGCAGAACTGGTTGATCGGCAGATAAATTATTAACTCTAAAAAGATAAATTCGCAAGATGTGAAATCTAAGCGCAAATGTATGCAGCTAAAATGTCACACCGTTTGATAGAATGAAGAATTTGTTGTGTTTCTTTGACGTTATCTAATGACGAATATAACGAGTTTAGGCATTGCCATTAGATTATGTTGATGCTATTTATTTCCACTCACTCTACAGGAAATTTAATATTCTTCAAAAATTCATCGGTTGCCATGAGGAACATGGAAATCGCTTTTCGAAAAGTTTGCAATACTGAATATGTTCTGCACAAAGTAGCGACGATTAATACTATATAGCCAAATGTTGAATACGTATTTTAAAAATAGACAACAAGTTTTTAATTTAAAGGTAAACATTACCATTCGTACGGCGATAATAGATATAAATGTTTTTATGCTATGTGTCATTTCCTATGCTATGTGTGATTTTTATCGAAATTGACTTTATGATGCGAATTTCCTCTACACCCACCAACGCATCAGCTAGTAAAATATTGTAGCTGAATTCCCTATAATTACGCAAACAATCTACTATATGCAAAAAATTACTATATTGCGAAATTATCGTGTGTGCCATACAAATATATTTCGTACTTAGTAAAACAAAATATTAAAAAGTTTTGAAAAGTAGAAAAAATGGCCTCCTGAAAATTTTGGTTTCTTGCACATACGATAATTTCGTGCAAAGGGGTCGATATGTACTATACATATTGTCTATTAAAAAGTGATTAAATATGGGCTGATCCTTAGGTAAACGACATGTACTAGTACATTAGTGGTCCTAAAACAATTTAAGTCGGAATTTTAATGCTCTCACGCTTAAAAAATATTTAAAGATCGCTCAAGGCGTTCAAAATTTTCCATGTATTTTATATGGGGATAACACATTTCTCGTAGAAGTGGTATAGAATTCTTGAAAATCAATATTTAAATAGTGAATTCAAGTTCACTCAACTCGAAATTAGGTGCCCATCAATGACACATCAGAGAATGCCTGACTTCAGTTCTCATCGCATCAGATTAGTTCATTAACAAGTTTCTTGGGGCATCAGGCCGTATATATATATCCGACAAGACATTTTATAGCAAGACAGGGAACTCTTGAGAAGTTATCGCCGAGTATAGAGAAGCTATGGATGTATGTAGACCGCTTCCGGGCAGAAGGAGATTTAGTCAAGTTTGAGGATGCTAGATGAAAGCCTATGACTACAGTGTGGCTAAATCCTTCTGTCCACAAAAAAACTAAGGGCGATGTTTTGAGCTTTTAATACTTACTTTTTTCATAAGAAAAAAAAGTTAACGAAATATACACGACGAATAGTAGTCCAATTGAAATTTCAAATATCTATGTATGTGTCGGAAAATAGCATAAACCCGGCTGTAAAACAGCTAAAATGGCAACACTGCTGCCAAGTCGGTGAAATTTTTCGTACCCAGTAGGCATTCATTTTACTCCATTATTTATGTGTCAATCGAGAGAAAGAGTCAATCATTTAGCCAGTAATCGACAGGACAAGTGAGCAGAGTTCATGGAAAATTCAAATTTTGGCTGCATTTATGTATGTATATGTAAATATATCCTAATAAGTATACATAATGCTGTAATATATGTACGCATGTAAATCGATACTTAACTAAAATTGACAATGAGGGTTTTTCATCGGCGTAGCCAGAATGAAATTTAAGGGGGGGACTCGACCCTATTAAGCTGGTATTTCAGGGTACTATTTTATATATATATATACGGAAAATTTGAAAGTTAGGGGGCTGGAGCGCCCCCTTGCCCCTACCTGGCTACGCCCATGGGGTTGTTAGTAAAGTGCTTTCGCACCAGATGTTTAAAATGCAGCAATTAGAGTGCGACATTGGCCATTCCGGTGATTTTACGCTCAATTCCCAAATTGGCCATAGCAAATCTCCAAAAATCACTAGCACAATCAATGACAGCGGCGGCTCAGCGAAAAAAAAGCACCGCTCTTGGACTAACAATTGCATTAACACCATACAAATGCGCCTATGGTTGATTTCTTTTTATATCGCAAATCCACGCTCGACACTTAGGGTCAAATGGCAGACTTTTGTGGTCTGAAGACTGTCGGCGGATGCGATTTAACTTAAATGCGCCACAATGGAGTTGGAAATGCATTCGACATTTGATTTTTATTTTTTTGATTCCGACGTTACAGCGATGCACGCTCGAGCTATTTATCTACCATGAATGATTGTAAGGGAAGTGGTTGGTTTCGGATTGAATGCTGCAATCAAGCGAGCCAATAAATTAAAGCGAATACTTTAAATTAAAGTCGAACAAGAGTGATGTGTGTGCAACTAAAAGCCGCCGCTGGGGTACATAATGGAAAAGCGCCAATATCAATCAGCAGCGCACCGATGCGCCAGCCAGTTCACAGGCGATGAAATGAAGTCAACAGCTACATACATACATACAAATAGTTGTATTTGTGTATGGGGATGTATGTAGGTGGTAGCGAATGCCAATCGGTGCTTCTCTGAAACTTGCTCTGCTTGAACTGCGACTGAATGACACACAACATTGTTGCTATTGTTGCTGCTCGTGTGTGAAAATCGTCTAACGTTACCGCATATCTACCGCCAGCGGTGAGTTTATTAATTGCTTAGCGAAATTGTAGTAAATTTCTATCAATTATTGTCATTTGCAAAACCATCGCTGCTGCCAAAGGCATGCAGCAGAAAAGTGGTAGCCATTAATTAGACAGATTCCGGTTGACTTATTCACGAATTAATTTCCAAACAACGAATTTCTTGGGCAATCACACGATATGGAAATAAGTAAAGAATGTTAATCCCGAGAGCCCGGTCTTTTTGAGGTCCTGAAAATCGCGGGATTCTTGCAAATAATCCCGGGATTTTCGAGATTTGTAAAATGCACTGATGGCAATAATAGAAACTCCTTTTGTTGAGCAGTATTGACTTTTTTTTTAAACTTAATAATTAATATTTAAGGGCCAAATATAGTAAAATTGCGTTTTTAGTTTTTCACTCTGACGTCAGTAATTCAAAAATGATTGAAAAAATATTCAGTGAAATGTGCTTAGAGAAGAAGTATGGGTATCAAATTAAAGAGGAAATTCTGTAGAATTTAATCAGATTCAATTTTTTTGGTGCATAAGGACTGGTAAATATTGACAATACCCCTTTAAAATTTTATCCTTGAAATTTTACAATATTTGTTTTTGAAAAAATTATATGTTAAGGACTTATATAAACTCGATATCATCCTCGAATTTTGTCCTTCTAACGTTAATAGCTTAAAAAATTACCTTGTCGTCCTTGTGAATCCCAAAAACTTGAACTTTTTTTAATTCTAAATCCTGACGTCACACAGTGGGAGAAATGGTCAATCTAGCGGCGCTCTCAGAATTACTGCCGTCAGGTAGATCATTTATATGTAAAACAAGGTTTTTGACCTCATCATCTATTTCAATGTGATTTTTGGAGTACTTGGAGGTGCTTTTAGACTTAGATGTAATAATAGGATCTGAAGAAACTAAAAGAGTGTGTATTAAGTCTTCCATTGTATTCAACCTTGAGTTTTTTCGCGTATGGTTCCGTCTATAACTGCGAAAATCTTTATTTCTTGCCTCAAGTGCCTCTTCTGACATCATTCCTATTGGTAGCGAAACTTTTTCAATAATATCTGCTCCGTGTATTAATATTTTATGTACAGATGGAGGCATATAAAACCAAGGATATTCGGAAACAAATAATTCTGCTGTATTCCAAGCATATATGCGAAAAGCCTCTATGTTAACTGCATACCCACATGCCATAGTACGCAAAATTATACCAAACCTTTTTATAAGTTCTACTTTTACGCCAGTTACTGTAGAGGCTAAAATTGGATGCTGGAAAAATATTCTTGCAGTATTCCCAGTGTTTGTATTGCCTGATCCTTTCGTGGGAATGTCCACCAATATACCCATTTTTTCTTTTAGCTCAAGTTGAATCTTTCTTTTGGTTTGCTGAGCGATTTCTTTATGTTCTCCACGAATTTGCCTATTTTGTATGGGTATTCTATAGGCGATATGAATTATACACTCAAAGCACCGTATCCAAGCATGGAGTGTTGACAATCCGTACTCATACAAGTGCTCCTGTGGTTGTCTCAATTGAACATTATTTAGATTATTCATGAATTTTGGTGTTGCTCCACAAATTCCACAGGCCTGCGATGATGAGCCCGCTAAAGTGTTAAAAACTTTCCCATCAATCATTGTTAAATGGAATTCATGTACTACTTCGAAAAAACTCAACTTTGTCGGAACAATGCTTACAATTTGCCTTTTAATATTATCTATCTCAACCTTAACTAACTCCGCTGACTCTTTTTCAAAAATTATTTTAATGGGTCTGCAGAACCGAGTTGAAGAAGGCCTGTTATTTTGCCATAGAACAGCGTCTCCTTTTTTAATTTGTAAAGGCACAATACATACAGCAAATAAATACTCATCAGTTATTTCACAATCAGAAGCACTAAAACGTTGACGGTAAGTGGAGTGACCACTGCTGCCGTCACAGCCCCATTTAAATATTGCTTTTATGCTGTCATTAATATTGGCTGCAGTCAAAACACCTTCAAAAGATTCGGAAAATCCTTGTACTATACGTGCAACAGTATGGTCTACAAGACTTTGCAGGGCAACTTCCGCTGAAAGTTCAGTTACGTGTATGCCACTGGGGTAACACTCTGTTTTAGCCTTAAGTAAAATATCGTAGCTTGGATAAATATTGCAGTTTCGTTCTTTGGCACCATATTGCATTATTTTGTACGACCTTTTTGAGTATCCGCCATCTATATAAAGAGATAAAGCTTCCTCAGGTGTATACGGAATTGGGGTTTTTTGTTCAGAGCTTACAGACTTAAGCATTTTCGAAGCAGTCGAACTTTCTTCAAACAATTTTGAAACAACCTGTTAAGCATTTCTTTTTCCAGCTTTGTAAAGACTTACGCTTGCCGCTACCATTAACTCTTGGTTAGGTGTTTCGTTAACAACTGATGCAATTTTTTTTTTGAGTTTTCATTGTACACTCTGAAAAAGGTTTTTGTATACGGTGATGAACAGTTGGCTTAGAAAAAATTATATTTTCATCCAACCATTTCTTATTTCGCTCTTCGAACACTGACATAACCCTATGACATTCTTTCCACTTTTCTACAAGTTTGCTTATGAAATTTCTTAATTGTTTTTGAATTTTGCGAGTTTGCTCTTCACTATACTTTGAGCGATCAATGACGTTAGAAAATATATGATTTTCAACCATTAGAAATTTTTTTTGTTGGTACTGGTTCACTGTGCCATATTAAAAAAAGCGTGCGTTTAGACTCTGCCATAGTATCTAAAAAAGGAAAAAAATCAGTAACTTGCAAATACTTGCAGCCAATTTTTGGACAAGACGTAGACCACAACATATTTTAACAAATTATATAAACATTGAATCGAATCCCATCGAATCCACCACACTTATTTTCTACGGAACATTGGATTACACATATAAAAACACTTTGATATAGGACAATTTCTTTTTCCATTGTAAAGATCTAAAACATATATTAACAGACCACAATGACTTTTTTTTTTATTTAACACATACCAAATAATAATAATTAAGTCACAAATCTTATTACAAAATTTTATATTTAAGTTTTTCAGTTCAACAAAAATTGCACTTAAAAATAGGTAAATAGTAATTATTGCACTTGCTAAAACATGTGTTAAATTCGAAAGCTCACAGATATGCGAATATTTGGAACAAAACAAAAACGAAAACAGAAAAGACCCCGTTAGGAAATAAATTTTCAATAAAACAAACAAAATTTGGAGAATTCTGAATTTAAAAATTTCGCTAAAGCGCCGCTAGATTGACCATTTCTCCCACTGTGCGTCAGAGGGAAAAAATAATAACGCCACTTTAAATAAAAATTAGGTTTCAAACCCATTTATTTATTAATTATTTTATGAGAGGAGGGATAGAAGTTGTTGAAAAGTAATGAATATCTAAATCCCGGGATCGTAAAAGGCGAAAAAATTAACATCCCTATTGTGGTTGTGAGTGCTCTTAGTTTTGTTCTGCCTCTGCCCTCGATTCTTCCTCTACTCTACGTAATACAACGGCACGCCTTCTTCTACTTCTCATAGCGCACCCATACGCTGACCATTACGTTTTTATGTTTGCACTCGCCCATAACTGTCAACTGCAGCAAGTCTTCGCACAAGTTTATTCACTCATTGGTATGTTAATGTGGCGGCAAGCATAACAAGTTTGTTGCTCAAGTCTTCTGTTTCTGATGTTCACATGGAAGGCATGGAATTCTAAAATTCTCATCTAGCTTTGTGTGGTATATACATATGTATGTATGTGTGTGTAGAGTGGGTGCATTTTTTAGCTATTACGTCACATGTGTATGGAAATAATTTGGCTTTTGTGTGAGATAGATTTTGTGAGCGTAAAAACTAGAGCAATCGCATCCAAATAGATGTGATAAATATCAATAAATTATGCAAAACATATGGTTGATAGCTAAGCAGTAAAATGTTGAGTTTAGAACAAAATTTTAAGCCAACATATTGCAACAGCTTGCGAATAGTATTAAGTTTGTTTACCACAAGAAACATTTACTATCAGCAACACTGACAACAGATTTTTTTTCGTGATCTTATCTGAAAACTCGCATCGGTGTCCCACTGAAACATGGCTATTTAAATCATAGTTTCGGCTGCAACACTCAACCTTCGTAAACTATTTGAGGTATTGCATCTTCCTCTGATGGAACTGTGTCAAAATTGCTGCTGTGGCCACAAGTATTGTTTCTTTGGCGGAAATTTGAATGAGCTTTTGCGTGTCTATAATTTATCTACGTTTCATCCTCAACAACCAAATCAGAGGAAAATAGTTGCATTTTGTTTTTGTCTTCATAATTGTGAACAAGTAAGGAAAAAAGTTGCACAAAAGGATGACTTTGCAAGCAGCGCAACTAAAGTTAAACTGTTGGCGCCCAATTCGCTGTCATAAAATCATCTTCATTTACACTTTTTTGTTCTTCTTACAGCCGCATATTTATTATTTGTATGAAGCAATTTTATATTTTCTTTTGTTTGTGGTAAACAGTTAAAGCGCTGCTTTGTTTTGGCGTGTTGCAATTTAATATACTGCCATTGAGATTTTTATTGTTTATATGGCGTATACTTTATAGCACCGTTAAATTGAATGGATGTCCCAACAACACATGTCAAGCACTCTGGGTAAAATTTTCTTAATTACTATCAAAGTGGCAGACACTATTTTTTTTTTGCTTATGCAATGCCTCTGTTATTTGAAAAATTATGAATTTTTTAATACCTCAGTCAAATGTAAGAATTATGGAAAACTTGTCTAAAGTTAATAGTGTCTATACTATTTTTTAATTGCTTCAGTGATTGTAGTTTTTATTTGGTCTAAATATTCTCACATTCGAGTGAAACGAAATATTTAGCCAGTGTTACTTCAAATCGGAGCACAGCTGAAAAATATGTGGAACAAGAAGAGTGCAAACATCCCCGACGTCATAATTTTTCTTGGCGACTTAATGACTAGGGTGGAAAGAGAAAACACATTTGGCCTTCGAGTTGGAAAATTCAGCCTTCAGGGATGGAACAAAAAAAAAGAAAAAACCCCATAGCAGTCTACAAGGCTCAATTGATGGCACTGGACGCTGGGACCAATCTCAAACAAACTTACTGGGTCTTAAGTATCATCTTAAGTAAGGAAATAGACGCAGTTTTTCATCGACTTTAGAACCGCTTTTGATAGCAAGAAGACAACATGATGAGCAAGACGAGAACAACCTTCACCTCTATCTAAATTGAGAAGACCTTTTTGGATCGTTCAAAAGAAAAGTAGATTTAGTTTAGAACAGAAAAAAATAAAAATAGGTTCGGCAATAAGTAGTTTATAGTGGAAGGCAACGATTTTGTGCTCAAGAGCAGAGTAATATACACGGCTGTAGACAAGGAGTCCGTGCTATCGCCTCTTTTGGAAAAACTGCCAACTTGGGGAAGAGTGCCTATCACAATACAAAGACTCGCTAGCCTCAACAACGTCCCACGACAAGGTCCAACAACGAGAAATTATGGTATTATAATCTACACCGATGATTTGTAAAAACCCTACAGCTAAAGAAAAATATTTGTTAAAAATATGACGAAAAAATCCGATGTCTCTCTTTTCTAAATATCCAGGAATTCATTTTATCCATCTACCTTGTTTCACTCAAGGATGGAAAAAGGATTTCCCCTGGTCTAATTTTGAGGGATCTACAGATCAGAATGTCATAAAGCTGGCCAGATAACTGCAACGTACTTTAAGGTCTTATACAGAAAAGTAGAACTCTATCAAGGAAAGTCACTAAAGCGGTAGTGAAAGTAAAGAATTGAGTCACGATAATGCCTCTTTTTCTGCATCCTTACGCACAGCAATATTTAAGCGGGCTAAAAATCCTAGAGATACCTACACGTGGCACGTACATAAATGCAGATCATCGGGGGGATGACTCCCAACAACAACGAACAAAGTTAATGAGTCCAAACAGCCGTAAAAATGAGCTTTAGGCCTACTGAGATGACTATGTAGTCGCCCACGAATATAATAGAAGAACCAAAAACAGAAGAATCTGCATGCAATTGGTACGAACACAAGTGAAGGAACTTCGCTTAAAGTATAGACAAACTTCGAAGAGTTTTGTTTTGGTACAAAAGCACAAACCAATAAAATATGCATAAATGGGGTCATAATTTTTTGGACACAGCTTAATTTAAAAAATTTTTTCATTAGTCACTACCTACCTATATTCTTTTTTTATACTTTGCTGATTAGAAAGTTAAACTCTTAGTTACATATTTGTGTGTATAGTTGCGTGCGCACGTACCTTTTTAATTTACTTTTATCAATTGCAAATATCTTACAAATAGAAAACCACTTGAACTATTAACGACTACAGAGAAAACGTTTATCAATTAATTGGCTATTTGCTTTAGTCGTTATTTCGAGTTATTGGTTCAATTCAAGTCCAATGCAATCAGTAACCCGCAGACCTAATTCGCGCCGTATGTTCACCCCCACAAAGAAATATAACCCGAAAGTTGTTCCAGATGCCATTGGTGCCACTCAATCAACAAACAATTAATTTGAGTTTGATGACTTTCGCTTTTGCTTCTCAAATAAATTACACGAACATCCGGCGCCGCTGTGTATTTACATAAATATTATTCTTTTCATTTTCATTTGTGCTTTCAACAATTTCTTAAACATTTGCTCGCCATTATTGCTTTGGTTTATTGACCTTTTTTCGACACCACCAGCGTCTCAGCGTTTTGAAAAGTTGAGAATAATGGATAAATAAAACCAGCGGCAGCCGTTACGAAATTTTTGAACAACAATGGCGATTGGTAACCCGAAGTTCCTGCTGAAAGCAAACGCTGCTGCGCTGTGTACTTTTTCGTTGAATTTGGCTTTGGTAAGCGCTATGTATTCGTGTAACTCGCAAAATAGGGATTATGTGGTAATATTGCACTTTCATTTTTACACAATTAAATTGATCAAAAATTACTTAATTTCCTTGCCACAATGCAAAAAGCTGTTTATGAGTTTTTTTTTTTATTAATTTTTTTTGGTTTATTTCAAACTTTTTTTTCAACGGCAACCGATTCGCACACATGCGCCATGTTTTTCGTTGATTTCCGCTAGAGATATTAAATTTTAGTTATTTAACTGGAGCCTTTGATAGGTTTTTGTCATTTGCGTGAATCTTCTTTGTTTGAGTAATTTTTTTGCTTGTGGTTACATAAATATTTACTCTATTTATAAATATGTCTTTAATTATTTACTTATTAACGTAATTTGAAAAATGAGCTATCGCCTGTTGCGGAAGTTATTAAATTTCAATTATGTACACGTGTATGTTTGCGCAAGCGCAAGGGTGTGTTTTGTTAAAGAAGCGAGGTCTTTTGTTGTAGAGTATGGGGGTATAGGTTTGTCTATCACATTTGCCTGAAAACATAATTTCATTGTATGTACTGTAAAACACAACAACAATTATGGTATTGTTGCGCGGCGATGATGAGACAATGTGTTGAGAATATGTTGCTGAGGGCGAATATGCTGCATTCAAAGAGCTTCTCACGAAACAGTTATTCGCAGTTGACTTTTAATTCAATTCACTTGTACGTTCTTCTATGCTTGGTAGCCAAGGAAATTTAACAAAAGCACAAGATACTTATTTCATACTCATTAAGTACTTTTTTTATTACCGCAATATTTTTTTTTACAGAAATATAAATGCCACTACTTGTAGCTTTTAAGACCAAATATGAAGGTGTCAAGCTTCATAAACCAAATTTAAGAAAATAAAATGTCTTGATATATTGTAACTACTTTTTTGTGTATTTTATTATTATTTTTATTTATGGCCGCAAAGAGAGCTAACTTTCCTCCTCTAACACTTAATCAAGCGATTTTAGTGTCCTGAGAAATTTTCATGAATTCTACCAAAAAAAATCATAAGTAAATTTGCAATGCTGCTGTTTCCCATTAACCATTATTTAAATACAGAAAATTAGTACTGACTTTGACGATCGGGTTATAGCATAATGCATTAAAAAGTAACACATTATTCCATGGGAAGTTATTCAATTTTAAATTCACAAAATCGTTACTAAAAGCTCATGTACATACATATCGATGGCTAAGTGAAAGATCGACTTATCTCAACAGCCAGTTCGAAAACGCCCTAACTCCGAACATTTTGAATGCATTTTTGTTTGAGATATGGCGTTTTTGAACCGAATTCTGAGATAAGGCGTTCTTCAGCCTAGTTCCGAGATAGGGTGTTTTTCAATAAAATTCTGAAATAGGGCGTTTTCAGACAAATTTTGAAGTAGGGCGTTCTTGAAAAGTTTTCTAAGATAGGGAGTTTTAGAACTTTCTGCCGAATTAGGTCGATCTTCCACTCTAGCTCAGTTTCCTATAATGACTGTTGCGATAAGAGAATAGAGAACGGGCACAGATAGGTGCTTAATTTTCTGGCCTGTAATGAAGATTTTGAAGCCCTTATTCATAGTGTGGATTTTTTTATGAGAATTAAAGTCGGTTGTGTTTTTTGTTTAAAAAGTACTTGCTATAGTTTCGCTTCCAGAAAAAGTCATCGCTTTAAAATGTCTTTGATTTTATAAAAAGTAAATGTAAACTTTTTTTTTGAGACCCTGTCTAACGTAGTTCCTTTACGGCAAGTTTCAGTTTTCAGGCGCCTCTCAATTAATCGCAGGCCTTATTGAGCTGATTATGATGACGCACAGTGCTTCCCTTCCATATAAAATGTGGGCAAAATAAAATTTTGGGTGGATTTAAATGAAAATTTTGTTTCTTAGTGAGCTTGAGTATGCTGAATGCAATTTATTTTTTAATAACTTACATACTTTCACTGGAAATGCAGTTCTAAGTTGAAAATTTGTGTTAAGAACATATAGTTGGCTCGATTTTCAAAAATGATATGTCAAATTAATGTGCAATAAGCAGATTTGGGATTAAAAACGTCGCCTTGTTACAATAATTATTTACTAGAAATATCTACCCTTTTTCGTCTTTCGGGGCGTTTATTTCATGGCGGAAATGTTTTATGTCTTTTCATAGTAATTTATGCAATTTTTATTTTTCTCGTATCTCGGGACTTTTATTTCAAGACGACAATGATTTACGTTCCATGTTTTCTCTTAATAGAGTCGGTAAATGTACTGCCGATTTCACGAAATTAAACGCAAATAGCTCCGAGCTCAATCATTGGAATTTGATTTGCTAACATCCTTTTCAAAAAACTTAAACCACGTAAAAACAAAGCCCTTGGATTTGACACCTTTTTTTTGAAAATCGAACGAAAGATACAGATCTCATGACATGAAAAATCGTGGCGTTAAATATTTAACGCGTTAAACCTCCGAGGTCAATTAAGAAGTTTCATTTCAATAAAAGTCCCATATAATTATTAAGAGAAGACGTAAATCATTTCCGTCTTGAAATAAACGTCCCGCAAGACGAAAAAAAAATAAATTTCCCCGATAATTATTAGGAGAAGATGGAAATTATTTCCATAGTAAAATAATCGTCCCGCGAGACGAACAAATAAAAGTCACACATAATTATTAGGAGAAGATGGAAAAGTGTTTGGTCTAAAGACTAGGAGACGAAAACCACTATTCCATTGTTCAATAATAATTATGTACATTTTACAATGTTTAATTTTATTTCTTATAATCGTTGCCAATAAGGTTTTATTGCCTTGAAAGAGGTTGCCACCCGTTAAAAAAATAAAACCCAATTATTTTATAAAATGAATTATTACAATATCGGTATCAATCTAAATGATTTTGGAAGGGTTTTATCTCTAAGCGACACGCGGGAGGATTGCCACCTGTTTTAAACTTCAATTAAGGAAACTAGGTAATTGAAATATATATCAAAATAGAAGGTTTTAGAAGAGGGTTGCCACATTTTTTGTAAAGTTAAGTATATATATGAAGTCTTTGAATAGGTGTGTCAAACGAAAGAGTATTAGAACTATTTAATTGGAAAACTTATAATACTTTTAGGAAGGGTTGCAACCTGTTCAAAAAGTTAAGAAATATATAATATATCTGTGGCTGAGTAGAAGATCGACCTATCTCGGCAGTCAGTTCGAAAACGCACTATCTCAAAAAACTTTTCAAGAACGCCCTAGTCCAGAATTTGGTTCAAAAATGCTTTATCTCAAACGAAAACATATTGAAAATTTGCTTAGATAGGGCGTTCTTGAACCGAATTCTGGGAAAGGACGTTTTTCAATCAAATACTAAAATAGGGCGTTCTTCGACCAAACTATGAAATAGGGCTTTGTTGAAAAATTTTCTGAAATAGAGCGTTTCGATGGGCTGCCGAGATGTGTCGATGTTCCACTCAGCCATCGAAATGCAACTTCTTATACTTTCACCCTTGGATCCGCACCTGCTACATAACGAGATAAATCAGTAAGTTTACAAAACATGAACATGTCACACACCGTCTTCAAAAGAGTCACAACTAAAAATTTGTCATTTTTGAGGTTATGCGCTAAAAATGTACGCAGAGCTTTTATTTACCTTTCAGCAAAAGCTGGAGCAAATTTTTGTTATAATTTGTTTAAAAAAAAACACCTAATATATGCTAAGAAAAAGTTTTTCGCATTTTCTGACAAACCTATTATTTTGAATATTTATATAAATAACGAAAAATTTCGACTTATTTCTTTTAGTGGATAAATTACCTTTAAAAAATACCTAACAGGTTTACATTGCTGACAACAAATTTTTAGATTTTTGCCAACTACGGCGACTGTGTGACATTGCAATTTATTTTCTACTTCTCATGGAAAATCACTAACAACATTGTAGTCACACGCTCCTTAATTTAGCTAAAATTGAATGACACTTAACGCGGATCTCAAATGCTAACTTTTGTCTTACCTTGATTCTCGAGAAATATTCCGTTAGTTGTAGAAATAGCATCCCACTCAAGCGCTAGATTTGCACGAATATTGTTTTTGAAGTGTTAATTTTTTTAATTTGCTATTCTTCTTTTCAAATTTTTTCACTCATAATTTTCTATAAATCTTTACAATAACACTTTATAAATTAAGCAAAATTAAATATTTTTCTACGCGAAAAAAGAATAATTTATCGCTTTGTTTGGGAATCTCTTAGTTGTTGTGACGGCTACTACTACTATTGTATGTATGTATGTACAAATATGAATTTTCGCAAATGGTAGTTTGAATAATTTAAAAACCAAATGTACAAAAGTACATACAAAGTTGGTTTCACAATGGTAAATAAAAGAAATGGTAAGACAAGTTTTTAAGTGAGGCTTTGAAAAACACCGAAATGAAATACGCAAACTTGGAACGCACCCACAGAGTTGTAATTGAAATTTTTAATTATACTTTGCCTAGTTTGTAAACTTTTGCATGTATTTGCGTAAAAGTCAAGTCAAAATTAATAATTAAAAGCAGAGGGAAATATGTGAAAATTTTCAACAAATTATTTTCAAAGCCAATAACAGCCAAATAAATTTTAAAAGTCTTAGTAAACTCGCTACTCGCCGAGCTGCACTCAATTACTGAAGCAAATTTCGATAGAAGAATATGGTCTTGTGACTCGATGCCTTGTTGCATTTGTTTTGTTTTTGTTGTTGTTGAGTCGCGTGAAATGGTTAAAGTGCAAAAGATCACAGCGTGCGCATGCGCGTCGTCTGCCGCTAAAACTAAGCTGCAATACCGAGAATGCGGTTACAAAAACAACAACAACATAGCATCAGCAAAATCAAATGCACCAGCAGCAGCACCAGCATCAACGATGACAGCACGAGCGCCAAGCGATGCGGACGCGCCGAGGGGAGATGCGATTGGGGAGCGTTCTTGTCTGCCAATTCCCTGGCCGACCGACGACTGAATCTGTTGCACCGCGGCGAGTGCCGCTGGCGTCATTGCTTCATTACTTCATGGCTGGCTGTTTCAGCGCGAAATTGCGCGAAGTTGTGGGCGCTGCGAACATTATTGCCAAGGAAAACTTGTTAACATTTGCGCAGAATGCGATTTTTCATTCTCCGCATTTCCATTTTAGGACAAAACAATCGGGGGCTCATCAGTTTTGCTGGCTGAGCGGTGTATGTATGTAATACGATTAAATACTAGCCAGTGCGACAGTAAAAAGTGATTTAGGTCAGTGGGAAACGTGAAATTTACAAAAAAAAATACTTCTTTGTGCTTGAAAGTATAAACTAAATTTCGGTTGGTTATAAAAATTCACAAAAAATTTTCGACGTTTTCCGCAGCACTACAATTTTTCTCACAAATAAAATTTAGTAACTAGTGATTGCTGTTTTCTTCAAAATTCACACTCGTTTTTAATTTACATATTTATATACATATATATTTCCTTTATATATATATGTATATATAACCAGCCACACGCTGAAGCTGTTGGAATCGCACAACCGTTCGTTTCGAAGTTAAGTTAAGAACTGAAATTTCATTCATGCACATTTGGGCATAAAAATTCACAAGGTGCCACCTCTATAAGCAGCCAGCGCGAGGTGCACTCACAAACACGAGCACACACTGGGTCACTGAGACTGAGCACGAGGCGCAGGTACAGGCGCAAGCAGCTGCCGCTGGCATAAATCGTCACAACAATGCGAACAACAAACCAAAAGCAATCAACAGCAGTTGCTGCGGCAGCGGAGATGAACCCAATCGCGTCGCTGCAGCAGCGGCGCACGTTTGAATAGCACAACTGGTCACAAAAAACAAACAAAAAAAAACAAAGCGCGCTAGCAATCGTAGGCAACGAGCAAGTGGCATCAGCGTAAAATGCAATTGTTGCTGTCGGTGATCGACCAAAACAAGCTTGAGCGGGAAGATGAGCTCAACAATTTGTGCTGCTTAAGTGAGTGCGCGCGAAATGGTTTCTGAAACGTCGAAATGTTGCTAGAGCACATAAAGTGGGAGTGTGAGAGAGCGATTTACGTTCTGTCAACTTTGGAGACTTAAGCCGGTTAGTTTGCAAATCGATTTGAGTCTTTATTATATATGTAGATTCAATGAGGGGGGAAGTTCGTTGCTTAAGTCTTTCGATTTGCATGTTGATACTCTCACATATCGTCCGTCGTCTGGGTAAAAGATTGTCGTAAGCGTCATACGTACGTGCGTAATATACGACAATCTTTTACCCAGGCGACGATATGTATAAGGGAAACTGTTCGCTATTTAATTTATATGATTAATTCAATGTAATTTGATTATATTTTGCTTTATTTTATTTCGTCGCTAAGGTCTTGAAATATCTGGAGTTTTGTGTGATATTCACCGCAACCATCCTGCTTTTAATATATAAAAGAATTCTAATACATTTATGCGTTGCATGAAACGAGGAATTCATGAAAGTCTCACTAGAATTCTCATTTAAATTTAACATATGAGAAATAACACTTTTTGTGAACCACCAAATGATTGTAAGATGGGAGAAATACAAAAATAAATCTTTTAGTAGAAGATCCAAATAAGGCAAGACCTTCACCCATCTGCTTAATGGATGAAATCTATTTTGTATGAAATTCAAAGTGTTAGGAAATATTTGGCCAGTGGGTTGGCTGAAAAAATTTTAGCAGGCCCACCACTGCATTTAATGCCGTAAACCTGGGGTTATCGCTGATCACGATGCTGGTATCAAAAGGAAGATCTTCTTGTGCAATGAAAGCTCAGGTACAGAAGAACTAAGCATTTTCAATTAGGGGAGTTGCGGTGGCATTTATGACCTGTGTTTTGTAGGAAACGGTTAACTCTACGAACTTTTTCTCTTTTCCACTACAAGAATCATTATATTTTCCTCTACAAAACTATCGACGACGCTGGATGAAATTAAATATTAATTAAGAAGATTATCTTTGACAGCTTTCTCAAACAACTATAATTGCCAATTCCAAAGGCGTTCGCTGGCAGCACCAATTTGGTCAACAAGAACTCACTGCTTTCTGTCAGGAAACAAATGCTCGGCTTCTACCGTAGGGAATATCCGTAAAGGTACTTGCTGAAAGCAGAGCAGATCTAACTTTGTACACACAAACCATCAAAAATATTCACTGATAAAACTTGCATCGCCTTTACCTATTCTTACGCAGAGAATGCGGTCGTCGGAGTTCAATCAAGACCCACTCACATGCGAATAACTTCAGCTGTGTCGGACGACCCACGTAACTCTGGCGCAGTTAAGACATATCCAATATTTGAACGTGCAGCTACACAAGACACCTTATTAACTCTTCCCATTTAAAAGCTTAAACAGACGGCAGCGGTGATCAGGATTAACTCGGTCTTAATCCGGATCAACTGCAGTTAATTTCCGTGTTGATCCGGTTCAACACTGCCGTCTGTTTATGCTTTAACACCCTATTCCCTTCGGTCCGATCCCCTCCAAATAGCTCGTTTCGCGGGCCTACCGTTTGTTCGTGAGGTTAAAGACAACTATTGATTGAATGGCCGAGTTATTGAGGGCTTGAAAATAATAAATGACAAAATATCAAATTATTGGTTTTGAAAAACAAATTTTAGAATTTTAAGAGAATACTAAAGATAGACTTATACTAAAAGAACAATTATGCATCGCATTATATATACATACATATGTATATTTACAACTAACAAAAGTACCAAATAATACTACTAAAGTAGTGTTCATCACTCACTGGCAGTTGATAGCTTTCATATGTTTATAAACATTTATCGCCACGGCAACATCTTGCTTGATTTCAGTTCATATATGTTTATACATATATATATACCTGCATGCATGTGTAAATACGTACATACATACAAGTACATATAAGTTTTAGTAAATAAATAATGAAAACCATCTGCTTTTGCTGCGGTGACACAAACCAACCTCATAAGCTGCAATTTTTTTTAAATAAAAACAACGGCGTTAATAGGATAAGTGTGTGCACTTCACCTTCGTTGGCGATTAAATACTCTCGATTTTATTTTGTTGCTGCGAATTTCTGTACAATAACAACAGCAAGTTACGCACTTGCGAAAAACGAACAGAAGCACACCGGTGTATGGATATAATACACACACATATGTATGTATATAAAAAAAGAGCTTTGTAGGCCGTCACCAAAAGAAATGAATTTACACACATCGCTAGCTATAAGTGAAAAGGTGACAAGTTCATTTTTTTAAATTGTTCAGAAGAGACAAAAAATCGATATAGTTTCGCATTGTCTATCATTCTGCAGCAAAAACTAATTTTTGGAAAGAAGTGGACTTGGCACCTTTTCACCTTTAGGTAGCGATATATGTACATATACAAGTAAATATAAATACATACATATAGTTGTTGGTGCTTGCCTCCAGTTCGAGCTGTAAGCTGAAGATTTCTCAAATGCTAAAACAATTGGAGTGCTATGAAGTATAAATATTTATTTTATTTAACGGCAGTGAAACAAAAACTATTACAATGACTTTTTATATTTGACTTTTGCTTTCCTGCAGTCATTGGCGTTAAAGTAAATTCGCACAACTGCAGCATCGATATTTGCTCTAACTTAATGAGTTCGGTTCTCGGCCAGTTAGATTGTTGTTTGCTTTATTGCTGCTCATTAAAGGAGGGGGCGTTGGTAATTTGTGGGTTATGGTAATGGATGCTCTACATAAATACCTAAATTTAAGAAAAAAAAAAAAACACCCGATAATCGAAAGCAAATTTGCCAAGGCACTAATGCGGGTGGCATCAATGATTTGCGGAATTTTATCTTTTCATAAATAATATTTTATTCCAGCATATGTGCTTTTGTTAGCTGATTACTTTAATTTCAGGGCCATTGTTCACCACTTGAAGATGGCTTTTGCCGCTACTGAAGGAGAATGTAGCACCAAAAGATTGCGGGCTGATTTGACATTTTTTCGAGTGGAATGATTAATTGGAATGGCAATCACTTATTTAAACGTGCATCTGTACACACATAGCTATGCATGAATGTATATGTTATATGTTTGTGAAGTATATACCCCCACACGGATGTATCTGTGAATGTATGTGTATCTTTGTAATTGAATAGCATTCAAATTTTGTTGATAAGCAGCACTTCAATATTAATTCGTTGATTAATATTCATAAATATGTATGTAAGACGCGTATGTATGTATTTTAATTTCTTTCTTTTTTAATATTTTTATGTGAATTTTTTGAGCTTAACCGTTTTGTCATTTGAGGGGGATATTTTCAAAAAAACATCTTTACAAAACTATTTTTATTCATAAAGAACTCCATTTTTGGAGGTATTTTCAAATCAGTCCTGCTCGCTTAAATCTTAATATTTTTCCGAAATATTTTGGTGGACGTCTTAAAATATAATATGTTTTATAATTCCAATGGAAAACCAGTACCGATTTTTATTTTTTTTTTTTTGTTGGGGAGTGAGACAGTCTAATATTCATATGTATTATTATGAGCATGCGTAGCATAAGGCATTAAGCGAATTACTATTTGCATTCATATATATGTACGTATAAACTTTACATAACACGGTCTTATTAATATTTCGTTAGAGGATTACAACAATTTAATAGACTATAGAAATCGGAACAAGAATAATCATTTATGCATGCAACTGGTAGCGAAAAATCCTTAAAGTTTGGTAAAGATACATACAAGGCAGTTGTTGATGAAAACAGTCATTGAAAAATTCAGTATGAATAAACTAATTGATACATACCAATCGATTTCGCCGAGAATCCATTTGAAAATAAATTTTTTATTTTTATTTTATAAATCTATAATAACATTTTGTCCTATGCAATATTGTATAAATCCAAAATAATAATTTTTATCGAAATAATCTGTTAATAACAGTTATCTTTAATTTTTATATTATATGTCTTAGATAACAGTTATTGAGGACTTTTATTTATAATTTTTTTTTTAATTGATTTTTGTTTTAAACTCATAGATACGTATAAAAGTCATTACCATTTTTCGCAGTTAAGCACGTGCTGGAGAACAAAAGTTTACTAAAACTTATAGAAAAGACTTTTATATAAGTCGACTTAAAAAACAAAAGCCAGTGACTGATTTATATTGATAACTTTTGAAAAGTAAAAGTCGCTGACAGACTTTTTTGATGTCTTTTATAAATAAAATTTATATAATAGAAGGGACGAAAATAACTGTCAATTTCAGTTATTGGGATAAAAATAAGAAATAATTGTTATTTTGGATTTATAAATAAAAATCAGAAGTAACTGTTATTTAAGGAGTAATTAAATAAAAGTACAAAAAAATAACTCTTAAAGAGCGATATTTTATAATAAAAGTTATGACTGTTACGATCTCTGGTATGCACAGTAGCGGTCATATCAAAAGCACCTCATTTCAAAGTGATATTGTTTTTCACTTGTTTTTTTTATTTATTTTAATCATTTTAAATTAACATACAGTTCATTCTCTGACAAAATCCATACAAACTCAAGTTTGTAGAAAACTAAAAAGAATACAACAAATTTTCATCCAATTTTGAAACTTTTTTCTCAGAAGTGTTAAAACTTTTGAGTATGCAGCTTTATAGCCCATTCAATTTTAGTGCTTTAATGTCCAATTTTGAAGAGGCTGAAAATTACAGTTAATTTTTTTAGATTAGCTTACATATAACGAATAAACAGAATTTATTTTTATATGGAAGAAAACCGTAACACCTACAGCAAAAGAGATTCAAAAAAATCAATGGTCATTTTCAGCTAATTGAGACGTGAACATTATGGCACTAAAATCAGTGAAATAAAACTGTATACTCAAACAAAATTTAAATGTGGATGTAAGTTTGTTGCATTTTTTTAATTTTCTAATAATTTTTAAATTCTGCAATTCTGGAGTATCCCTTTTAAATTAGTTCGCTGTGCGCTGTTGAATGCATTTTTACGTTCGGGGTTAGAAGTACTATCACTCGTTCAAGATGGTGAATTTATAGCCATGCTGTTTTTGCAATACTTCTTCGGCATTATCAATTGTAAGGCGTGCTTTCATTAGCCTCTCTAGGAGCTTGCCTGCTGTGTCTGACCTGCAAAGAGCACAGTAGGCTGATGACGAACTGGATTTGTCCATAACTTTGCTGCTTTACATTAACTGCATCTTTATCTATGTATTGGCTCCAGGCGCTTTGAGAGTGTAATCTATAGGACGTCGTCAGCTACATCATCCCAATCTGAGACTTACTAATATTCACCTCGCTTGCAGAAGGTTTTTCTTGGTGGGTGCTTTTACTGTTTTTTTTTTAATTTAAAGCGTCGTATACAGTGAGACCCCAGGTGTCGTTATTGACGTCGTAGCTTCTCTAATCATAATTTTTTGCATTCTATCGTTATGTTAAAATTGCACGACATTGGAATTCTAAAAAGGAAATAGCTCGCAAATTGGGCACTGCTTAAAAAAGTACCGCTATGGCTAAGCCGAAATTTTCTAAATATTCCGTAAATTCCAGTTGCTAGATCAGGGTTGGTTTTCTTTTTTCCTTTCCTTCTTTTACTTCTTTACTTCTTGATTTTGCGTAAAGATTTTTTTTTTTAATTCAGAGGACTGTCTTCTTCAAGAAAGCCCTTAGATGTATTCCATTACTTATATTTTATTAGTTAGTATCTGTTCTGCGTATGTATGTATGTAACTGTTTTGTTAGTATTTGCAATACTTTTTTTGTCTCTTCCCTCTAATTAATCAAATATATTTATTATTTCACTTTGTTTGCCATTTGTCAACAACACTTGAAAAATGCCAATCAAAATGTCAACACAATGGATTCAGCTACAACGCCAACACGAGTGCCTCGAACAGCACACATATTTGGCAGTCGAAATATAAATTGTCTGGGTTTATATATATATATATATCGACTTCATTCGATGCACATAAATTTGTACTTTGCACACACACAAAAACTCAGCTAAAGTGCGTTTTGCGCTCAAGAGTCGAGTCAAGTCGAGTTTTTTTTTTTGTTTTTGTTTTACTTCCAAAAACCTCCACATACAAACAAATAATTCAAAGCCTTAAAGTTGCACTTTTCGGTGCCATTGCCGCTGCGTCATTATCAGCATGCTAAGCGATACGCTTACCATTTTCGTAGCCCAAGACGAGTGCATCTTCAAGCGCAAAATACGTAAATGGCTACAATTCGAAGCGCAGCGCAATAACTTGAAGAACGCCGCAAAAAAGAAGAGAAAAAAAACAGCGCTTTAGAAATAATCGTCGGCATACATACATACATACATACATAAATATGTATGTTCTAATATTTTATGCATGTCGCTAGCATTTGAGTCAACTTTAAGTTCGTACAAACAAGCCTCCCCAAATTTAGGTTGTAGCAAAACCAGTAGCTAATTGCTAAAAAAAAAACATTCGTAAAAGTGTACTACGGCAAGCAACTTTGCAAAAGTTCAGTTTCGAAACTTCTTTTTTAGTAGCATCTTAAATAAGGATGAATTTATTTTAATTGCCGCACATTTCGATGGCCATTAACGTGCGAATTAGCACCGTTCTCTAAAAGGAGTGCATCATCACGGTCTGTTTTTTTTTTGTCTGTGCTGTAGATTCCAGAACAGGGGCATAAATCAGTTCAAAGTACATACATACATATGAATGCATGTATGTATGTACGTCCGTACTATTATGTAAATAAGTAATTTAAAAACCAGCCCAACCAAACCGGTTCACAAAAATATTTTATAAACAAATGCTCACTTTACACACCTACGTACATTTCGTGCAAATAAATTATGATATTTTTTTGTTTAAAACGAAAAAAATATGCTTGCAAATTTCACTTAAGTTCAAGTAGATAAATTTTGTTTGTTGTACGATATGCTTTTGGAAATAGTTATGAAGTGTTTAGGTAGATTTGTTCCTTTATCGAACTGAAAGTAAACATTTTTTGGAATTTTTGTTAAAAAATATGAAAACTTGTCAATAAATCAATATATAGTTGATAAATTACTTACCCAGTTGGTAGTCTTTACTAATATAAAAATATGTTCAAGATTAACCAACTACATCCAAAGAAAATTCCATTTAAGTGAGTGCACTTTTTTTTAGATCTCAAAAACACGAAATTTGGTTATATCTCATATTCGTATTCAGCGAAAAATTTAACATTACTTTTTTCATTTCTGTAAGCTTCTGTAATTGCCAACAAAAATGCAAGGCGGACCCGAGTGCATTCTGTTATAAAAAACTTGTAGTCATTTTGCCACATCCAATACAAATTATACATCGTTGGAAAGCTATGAAAATAATCGAACTGTTTGCGAAAAAAATGGTACATTTTAAAAAAAATAAGCAATAATTTTTTTTTATTGCAAATTTTTGGCAAAAATAAATTTACTTAAAAAAAAGTTCTAATAGGTCAGCAATCTTTGATTCTCCATCATAAGTGTGACATGATATAAGAATTTTAAGAAAACTTTTCTCTTTGTATAACTCGACAGAAACTCGCGGCGGAAAAAAATCATTTTACACATTGGTTACTTTTTCAACACGTGGCAACCCTCTTTAAAGAACTCTAAAAACTTGTAAATTTCGAACTACAGATTTTTTAACACTTTTTCGATCGATATTCACAATTTAATGCTTCATATGACTTGTGTATAAGTTTACTAATATCCACTTTTATGACAGATGGCAACCCTCTTCAAAACTATTTTCAAACTAATATTTTCTTAATTCTCCTTCGTTCGGTATTGTGATACATATTTGAATTCCAAAATGTGGTTAAAAAATAAACCTTTTCAAACCTATTTCAATTGATACCCATCTTTTAATAATCATTCAACTTATTAAATAATTTGAATTTAACTTTTTAAGTCGGTGGTAAATCTCTTCAAATACCCCAAAAATATTCTAAATGCTCTAACTTAAGATTTCTACAATATTTTTTTTTTTACTTGGAGACACATGGTACACTGTCACCTAAAATGTTTCTAACCCGATCTCATCTCTAAAAAACTTATTACCTCCCTAGCGGACGGATGAAGCCGTGGTTAAACAATTTCTTCTTGGTCCTTTAATCGAAAGAACCCCATCCTTAGAAGTTTATTTGTTTACTTAGCCGCCAAACTTTGAAGCCACTATAGTAATTTTGAGGGTAAACTCCATGCATGTCCAATCCCACTTGACCCATCTACACAGAGGTTCTATTGGCTCACAAACACCGCTAAAACTAAGAGCTACACTCGTAACCTCTCAGACAGTACTGAGAAATTTCCCAATCATAAAAAAAATTTACGTCTTTTTGGAGGACAGCGTTCAACGGACATGGTTTGTTATGATCCAACCAACAGCTGATGGGTCCTATATGATGATTATGCAAACTCAATAAAGTTATACTAATATTTTCGCCAATTTTTAATGCTTTCCAAATTTACATACGAAAATTCAAATCAATTTTATTGCAATTCATGCTAGCGAAATTCACCGCCGTGATTACGCTACAGTTGCCGACCTATTCAAATTAGATTACCAAATGCATTCGATTCGAGACCCAAACACACACGAACACACGCCAGCAGTAGCAGTCAAAACTTAAAAACAAAAATAATAAAGATTTGTGACCAACCAAAGCGAATGAATGGCTTTGGGAGCAGAAAAGCGTTTACGTTGGAGATGTATGAAAATTGAAGAAAAAGGCGTTTTCATGCTGACTGCAATGAAATCGTTTGATGGGGGCGCATGCGCCGAGGGATATTTGTTTAGCACAGCTGCCGCCAACTTTTTTGCTGCACTGCTGCTACTACAGCCACATTGACATGAGCGCATTAGTTGCGCAAACGCACTGCGCGCAGCATCAACGACGACGCGTCGGGGCACAAAAAACGTAACAGAAGCACTCGTCGCAGCAGCAACACCGTTATGTAGCACAGCGCCAACAGTTACAAGCACATTGCAAATTGCGCTGATGGCAAATTTGGCCCTTTTTGCTTGCGGGCGGCTGTTGCACTACATACAAACATAGACGTTGGACGGAGGCAGCTGCTACTCTACGCTTTTGATGACTGCCACTGACGACTGGCTGGCTGTGTTCCCTGCTACTTCTGATGTGTCTTGTTTTACCGATACGTTGGTACGTTGGCGAGGCAGCACAATAACAACAGCAACGTTGGTGGTACATTAAATTAGTTTCGTGAGTATTTAAAGCAGGTCGAGTAAAAAACTAGCAGAGCGTCTAATGGGAAAAGTTACAATCGAATTTTCCGTGGAACATCAAATTATGAGCGAACCGGAGGCAGTTGCGGGGGGCGGGGGGGCGCAGTGGGTGTTGCATTACATTGAATCCAGCATTGTTGTGCTCGTTTTTACCGTTGTCCAAAACTTTTTTTCTATTTGATGTTGTTGGCTTGGTTGCAGCGATGCTCGCCAGTTTGTTTACATTTTGTTGCGCTTCTCACCTGGCTTGTATTTCAAGCTGGCATGACAAATGTAAAAAAGGAAAATAAATGGAAACAATTGCGTTAATTTGCGTTGAGCTTATTAAACGGTACTTTACTTCAATCCTCATTAAAAAAAAAAAAAAATACGAACCTTTTCTACGTGTTCCATTACATCTATGAATCCGCTTGCATTTAAGACATTTCCTCCAGCAAATTGCTGCCAGACTCCCTTGTTTATGCACACAATGCATCAGAAATTATTTGCAAATATCGTAAAACAAAGCAAAAGGCGACTAGTTAAACCGTTGCACCTCTTCAAATATTTGCTTTGGCGTAATAGCCAGAATTACTCTACAACTCGTGCTTCAAATTCATTCTCCTAAGCCATAAATTACTTATCCAAATAGCTTCTACCAAATATATAATTTGAATCAATTTGTCCGCGCATTAAGGCAGTACAAACGTACACACTTAGGCTTGAATGAGCGCTGTCAGTTCACAAGTACGCTCCTTTGGTATCTGAAGTTTCGCAAATAGAAAGGATTTATGAGCATCCAAAATTAAGTGAGCGATCAACGGTAGCAGCCAGCCAAATTAGCGGTAAGCGCCAGAAAATGGGTCAACAGAATCTGAGTAGGTAGGTGTGTGTGCTTCGAAGTCACAATGCATCTGCAGTTGCTCAATTTCTTCTCTCGCCTCCGCATCCGCATACCCTGGGCATGCGTTATACGATATCTATGCCGACCAGAGCCTTTGGAGGCGACCGATTGCCGCTATACAGAGAGTTTTGGAGCAGAACTTTGTAGGGCCGGCATAAATCAAATTCAAGTTCTGAGCGTCTGAGCGTGAGAATTGTTAAATGTCGTTGGCGTTGTACTTTTCTGCTCAGTCCGCTTATTTTGGCGAGCTAACGATTGTTGAATGTAAACAAAAATGAATTCCTAGCCCATGCAATACCAGGAGTGGGTCTAGTAGTGTGAAGTTGCCAACGTTTGCCTGAAGGATTGGGATCCGCCACGTAAAAACTGCAATGTTCTCGGAATTCGGGCATCACGGCGCCTTCTATAGGTGACAGGTATAGAAGTGAAAATTCAGTGTAGGATTAGTGCTGGGAGAGAAATAGTGTCACATGGTAGTATCGTCCACGCCTCGATAAAAGATAACTGCTCTTAGCGATTTCTTTTTTTGGTTCCACTGTCGGAAAATGCAGTCTACACGACGATAACAGAGTCAGGTTGATAGACGCCCGAAGCGTAGAAGTTTTAGAACTAGGCTCCAGCACAAAGCGGTTTATTACAATACATAGCTGTTTCCAAATCGTAACAAGTTTTGTCTTCTCAGAGAAAAAGATGTCGCCTATTGGGCCATGCAGAACTAGGGAAAAAATTTCGCATATGTCGATATGTGTACATATATGTATATTACTGTGTTCAACAATCGCGTCACTAGTTCCGTCTTGTCTAAATTAGATAAGAAAGCTAGTGGATCTGACATTGAACGAAGACAAAAAGATGCAGCTTCTCTCATTAAGCGAGCATTCGCATGCGATGAAAAGACCAAGTCGCCAATTAGCAAGAAGAAATGTATGGTCTACCAAATCCCTGAAGCGTTTATAGCGCAAAGGAATACGATAAACATATAAACAAATTTTCTGCATCACTATATATATTTCTGGTTGGTCTGGCGGTGAATGAAGACAAGACGAAGGACGTACTCCTGGCAACATACAAAGAGTCCAAGCATTTCGGGACACACGTCACTGTTGGCAGCTATAACATTGAAGTAGTGAAGGACTGTGTCTACCTAGGATCCAGCATAAACACCACCAATAACGTCAGTCTGGAGATCAAGCGAATAATAACTCTTTCTAACAGGCGCTACATTGGGCTCGATAGGCAAATATTTAAAAAGGAGATGAAAAATCACGTTCTAAAAATCTCTCATATCATATCATATCGGTTCTTCTATATGGCGCAGAAACGTGGACGACGCTTTCGAGGGAACTATTCTACGCAAGATCTACTGCTCCATTTGCGTGGATGACGGGTTGCGGAGAAGATGGAATAGACGAACTCGATGAGCTTTCTAAGGACATGGACATAGTTAAGCGCATAAATATACAGCGATTGCGCTAGCTTTGGTATATTGTACGCATAATTGACGAAGCTCCGGTGAAGAGAAAGCAAAGGCGCCTAGGAACAAAAGGAGGGACCAGGTGCCGAAGGACTTGTCTGCCCTCGGGATGAGCAACTGGCGCAAATTCGCACAGGAGATAGGTAATTGGAGGTTTTTGGTTTTGGCCCAAACCGACAAACGGTTGCAGTGCCAAAAAGAAGACGTTATTTTTATTGATTGAAACATATTAAGCCTGTTACGACACCTGAGTGGAAGATAAACCTATCTTGGCAGCCAATTCGAAAACGCTCTAGTTAAGAATTTGATTGAAAAATTCCCTATCTCAGAATTTGGTTCAAAACATCCAACCTCAGCTGCCGATTCAAACCCGCTTTATCTCAGCACATTTTCAATGTATTTTCAGCTGATATAGGGCGTTCTTCAACCAAATTCTGGGGTGTTTTTCGATAAAATTCTGAAATAGGACGTTCTTGAAAAGTTTTCGGAGATAGCGCGTTTTCGAACTGGCCGCCGGGATAGGTTGATCTTCCACTCAGGTGTCGATTATTAATAGATGAATTATAATATTGATATTTTTTTCAATGCTCACCACTTCTGGAGCCTTGCAACGACATATAAATTAGGTAGGATATTTCACAGACTCTTACACAATTCTAAATGTTACACAACAATTTATCGTACATAACTACTTATGTATAAAATGCCTTTGGGAAACCCAAATCGAGTCCTAGTGTGGCACGATTTCATTCATTTTCCTCAACTATCGAAATGAAAGAAAACACACACTAGCACCATTTCATTGCAACATACGTGGAGTGCCTTGCAACAACCGCTCTTCATGTCACGAACTGTCACGCTCAAATGCATTCACATATGTATATATGTACATTAAGCCGGATCACCAAAAAAAAAATTCAATTTGTTCCAAGCGATTTTAAACAGTCACTATGAGAGTATTTCAGAAGTTTAAATATTCGGCTCTATCGCGAATTTCACATAAACAAATGTTCCCAAAAATTAAAAATCAAAACAATTTTTCCCAATTTGTTTTTCTTTTGCACGCTAAATTATGGGAACAATTTATTCACATGGAATTTGCGATAGGGCTGACTGTATCTTTTGGCACCATGTTAATACAGTTAAATCGGTTTTTATACCTTTCATGAGCATGAAATGGTATTATAACTTTGGTCCGATGTTTGTAAGTACCAGAACAAAAAGAGATAGACCCATGAAAATGTATACTTATATGATCAGAACGTCGAGCTGAGTTGATTTAGCCATGTCCGTCTGTCCGTCTGTCCGTCTGTCCGTCTGTCCGTCTGTCCGTCTGTCCGTCTGTC
>NW_023458555.1:2956469-2979386 GCF_013731165.1 Rhagoletis pomonella
GTCTGTCCGTCTGTCCGTCTGTCCGTCTGTCCGTCTGTCCGTCTGTCTGTCTGTTTGTATGCAATCTAGTCTCTCAGTTTTCGAGGTATCCGGATGAAATTTGGTAGGTGGGTGTATTTTTATAATGTATTAATCATTTGTCGGAACCGGAAGAATCGGACCACTATAACATATAGCTCCCATACAACTGATTGTTCAGATATAAGATTTTTCATTATAACTTCGCCATTTATGCAGCTACGAACATGAAATTTTGCAATACTTGCACCCATTATCAACAGAATACTTATAGTGAAAATTACAAAGATCGGGTCACTATAACCTATAGCTCCCATACAACGGATTGTTCAGATATAAAATTTTGCGTTATAACTCCTCCATTTATATAGCTAGGAACATGAAATTCCGCACTGTTTTCAATAATTATCTACAGAAAACTTACCGCGAAAATTAAAAAGATCGGGTAACTATAACCTATAGCTCCCATACAACTGATTGTTCAGATATGAGATTTTTCGTTATAATTCATCCATTTATGTAGCTAGGACCATGAAATTTCGCGCTGTTTTCACTCATTATCAACAGAAGACTTACCTCGAAAATAATAAAGATCGGGTCACTATAACCTGCAGCCCCCATACAACTGATTGTTCAGATATGAGGTCTTTTATCATAACTCCTCCATTTATGCAGCTACGAACATGAAATTTCGCACCATTTTCACTCATTATTAACAGAATACTTACAGTGAAAATAACAAGGATCGGATGACTACAACATATATCTTCCATACATCTGATTGTTCAGATATGGGATTTTACTGTAAAACTTCTTTATTTGAATAGCTAAAAGCGATAAATTTCGTAAGATATTTTATAAATAATAATACAAAGTCTACTGTGAAAATCGTCAAAATCTATGCTGTATAAGCTTTATCTCCTATAGCACTGATTGTTCAGATACCAGTTTTTGCGATATATCTTCTTTATGTAGGAAACTAAACCCAATAAATTGTGTTACCGGTTTACATACCGATCACATAGCAGTGAAAATCACTTAGATTGGTGCTAATATAAGGTATATCTTCAATACCTCTGATTGTTCAGATGCGATTTTTTATATAGGTATGGAACTCCTCTATCGATGTATGCAGATGTATTCAAAAGCAGTAATCTGTCAAAGTAAAATTTGTAGATGTTCATGAAAGGTATGAAGCCTTCGGCATAGCCGAAGACAGCGCTGCTCTTACTTGTTTCTATAAGTATTTGATGTGCGATATACCTATAAATGGTATACAGTTGTAAAAGTAAGCCTACAAACTTCTCTATCATGTCAAACTAAAAAAGTATATATAATTTTTTCTTAAATGACACCCTGATACCCAGACAAATGAACTTAACTTTCAAAGTTTAAGAGATATAACAAATGTTCTACATACATATACAACTGTAGGCTTTATTAAACCCTTTACAGCGATGTATTCTTTTTGGAAATCGGACATCAAAATCGATTTACTTTAATTTAATTTAATCGATTTAGCTGTTTTAATAGGTTGCCGAAACAAAAATTGCTTTCCTGAAATACTTTCCTACTTTTCGGCCCATTCATAGTGATACGGTCTAATGTACATACATACATATATACAAGTATGAAAGTAAAAATTTCCATTAAAGATGTTAGAAAAAATCACGACAGCCAGCGCTTTTATATTTCCACGCTTGTCACTCTTTCACTCAGCAACGCTAATGCTTCTTTGCATCTTTTTTTACAAATTTCGAAATCATCTTTGCCTACTGGTGGCGTAGCAACGGGATATCAACCACGCAAGTTAAAGCAGCAGCTGTGCCAACAACAAAGATGACCGGCATGAGCAGTCATTGGGGGGCGTGTAGGGTCAACATTATTAGCAATTTTGTAACGACTAGGCGCGTACAGCTCAATTGCAAGCGAAATTTTGATAGCAAAACCGGTGGCGTTAGAATGAAAATCGCTGAGCATTAAACAGTAAATGAGCCACGCCAAGCGTGTACTCTACTGGTCTATGGTCATTATATTTTCGATTACAAATAAATATTAAGAAACAAAGCTTTGAGATCGTGCCAAACGTATTTCAGTTTATATTTAAATTTATGGAAGTAAGCATCGGAGTTTTCGTATAAAAAATAAAACCGCATTAACCACTCACAGCAAGGGCAGGGTTTATGTTGTTTATTTGAGAGTTTTGCAATTTTTTTTATTTTTTTTTTGGATTTCGAATATATCAGAAATTTACCTATTTTCAAGTACTTGTATGGATTATTGATATTATTGTTGCTCAAATTCGAGAAAATTCTGTGTTTACCCACAGAAACTGCACACAGTAACTGCATAAATCGATAAAAAGTGTTAAGAAATAAATTCAAAGCATACGAAATGTGTCACACAAAAATACAATAACGCCTGGTGATTTAAAACATGTCAAAATATAAAATAAAATAAATGATTTGGACCACTAATTCTTGGTGCTGTCACCGACTGCGAGTAGGTGACTCTATTTTGTATCTCACTTCAACAAACAAAAAGTCGCCGCTTCCGTCATTTGACTGACTGATGACTTCGGCGCACTTAATTTTCATTCAAGAAAGAATAGAGTTCCATTTGATGGGTATTTGGGTACATTCAGTTACGAGCTATTTGTGCAGCCGCTGCTTGTTGCTGAAATTCGTTGAGTATTCGGCTGTGTGGTAGATCCGTCTCAACGCGGCTGCCCACTACATCGGTGGCCGAGGCCGGCTGGTGTTCCTGATCGAAAAAGATGTCAATAATGATGCGCACGCCTGGAATGAGTTTGCAATATACACAAAATTAGCACAATAACTAAATGCTGATTGTTTGCGATAGACAAATAGTTAGCTTAAATGGTCAAAAAAGGTTTGAAACTTTTCTGGACATAAACATTCAAATACTTAAGTACTCGTATGTATTAGAGGTCTGCATGCAGAAAATTAAAACTTCGCGTAACTCGGCGAGGTTACCCGGCGACCCTCTCTTTCCTCAAATCTGTGTTTCGGGACTATTGCTTAGGTTTGCACGTGAAATTTTATTTTGAATTGATGGTTTTAAACGAATGTTAATGGTTATCTTTTTGATAATAGCTTAAAGGAATTTCTACCCTGTCAAATTCGGTTTGGAAAGAAATTTTTGGTGTAATTTTCCATTCTGTTGATTTTTTAGTCACTGATAAAAGGTGAAACGATGCGTAATTTTTGGCATGTGTCGACATTCTACGGCGAATTTCGAGATTTTCTGGGATATTTCTTTTTTTAATTCTACATATTTTTCAGAAATTTGAGTTTGGGAGTATTCAGAAATTTTCGCCGTTTCTTTCGTGATCTTCCGGCTTTTTTCAAAGACATTTCCGTTTTGTTTTTAAAATATTCAAGGAAATTTCCATAATATCCTTCATCAGTCGTTTTGCGTTTAGTTTATTTTTATTTTTTTGTTCTAAAAGGAAAGAATATCAGTTTGTTTGCACCTGAAGGTACATCTAGCCTACGGAGGCTTCATAGCAAGGTATCAGCCAATTTTTTTGTTGCTCATCTTGTCTGAGTACTCCAATTATTTATTTACTTAGTTTTCAAAGTCTTCACATCCCTTCAGTGTGTTTATTCGAGTAAGAGTTAGAGCAGATTTAATTGCTGGAAAATTTGCGTGCGAAGCAAAATGTCTTCCATTGCAGACCTCTAGTACTCGTACATACATACATATGTATATATATGCATATATTTTATGGTTGTTTCGGGTAGAAACAAATCAAACCTAATTTTATCTTATCAAAAAACGCACTTATTTTGTTGCTAATCGTAAGTTTTGCGAAAACGTGCAACCGATAAAGTTATGCTCAATCATCGATTAGGCGGCGTGGTGTATTATACTCCACTTGCAAAAATTCAACGTAATCAGCAACAATGATGCAATGAAATTAGTATGCACATATTGCTAATTTGCTGCAAGAGTGTGAAAATCGAAAAATAACAATTTTTTTTATTTTACAGAAGCAAAAAACATTATAAAAATGATATCAAAAAAAGGTAGAGCTTTTTAAAAAGTGGCATGTAACTCCGCTGTTTTTGTTACTTACACCTTGAATTTTTTTCATGAAAAGTATTTAAACATAACTATCGTACCCAAAATAGTGAAAACGCAGTTTCGAAAAAAGTGTTGGTTAGGGCCTTTGTGAATTAAGGTAGCGATATGTAAACTGTTTACTATTAGGCAGTTATTCTCGAGTTGTTGGCTTTTTGGATGATGACACTCTTGCAGCAAATGAGCGAATATATACATATTTATTTACATATGTACAAATACATATGTGAAATTTTACTAAAAAATAACACCTCCCGCCATGCAAAACATGAGTAATAGGCAACAATCGTCAATGGCAACAAATTGGCGACTCACCGACTTATTACTGTGGTGACAAATCGGCAACATCATATCTTTCATGTCAACTTTGGAATAAATAAGTCATAAAAAATTCCCAAACTTATAAATTTCGCGTCAACAGTATTATCCAAAATCGCCTAATTTATACCAAGGACAGGATTGAAAGAATAGGAAGCCCCATAGCGAAATAAAGAATTTATTTCGTTTCTAAGTTCCAATTTTGTATGCAAAAGATAAATAATGTAGTTAAAAGAATAAAATTATTCCAAATATCACCTGAAGCGATAAGAAAACGACTCATTCAGGTAATAGGAAAATGAATCGCCCGGCGAGTTGCCTTCGGCGGACGTTTTAGAGCGACTAGTTATGTGAAATCGATACGATGGCAATATTACCGGCAATAAATTTGTTTCCGAGGGCGAGACGTTTTCTTATTGCCGGCAACAAAAATTGTTTGGTGGGCTCTTTCATTTCCGCGCAAACATATTCTGATCGTTCAGAATGTATGAGTCCGAAAGGAGTTCTAGGTAGGTAAGAAATATGAGTTTTAAAAACAAAAAATTGTTTACTCTTATATGAATCTTTTAGGACTCATATATGATCCAAGTGCTGGCTCATACAGCACCCTGTGCCAATATAAAAACAATTCGTCACACTTCGCTTTTGCAGTTCACCTATCATTTGTTGAATATTCACCAAGCGAAGTAGTTTAATTCGAATCATGTTCACACTATCGTATAATTTGTGAAAAACTTTGTGAAATAATTTACACTCGCACATATAAAATCGCAAAACAATTGCCAAATTTTCCGGTGAAAATTTTCACCAAATATTCATGATAAGGCAGAATAAAGATACGAAATTTATATCTAATCTTGTTTATGCAGAAATTGAAAATAATTACAAAACAAAAAATGAACAAAATTTAGCTGCAGCTGCTGCTATTAAATGCATGTTGGAATGCGTATATGCGCGTAAGTATGTATGTGTGTTATTTGGAAGTAATTTTGGCTGAATGCCTTTGCAAATATAGTGCATTCAATAAAACTCAAAGAACAACCTAAAATAAGAGTTCGAATTTAGTAATTTATGAGGCCGATCAGAGCCTCAAAAAAAGAGTCTAAAATGATTCATATTTGAGGCCAAAAATTATTTTAAAACAGTCCAAAATGAGCCGTATATGAGGCCAATAAGAGTTTAATATGATTCATGTTGAGGCTCATTTGAACTATTAATTTAAGCTCATAAAAGTCGACCTTCGGAGGACTCCTTAAATACTCATTTATGACTCCAAATGTTTGCTGGAATTATTAATAAATCTTAATTTTCCCTTAAATATCTCAGCTTATTAGTTTCGTTGAGTAATCACTGCGTTTGAAGTAAGGACTGATAAATAAACTTAGATCAACTTCCGCTTCCCTATCGAATGCGAGCTTATGGAAAATTATTATTCAAAAACTCCGCCCTCCCTTCACCACTCACCACCAGCAGTCTTGGCAATCGTTGTTTTGCTCTGATACGAAGTCTCTATTGGTTGCAGATTAGCCTCCTCAATGCCATCGGTTGCCTCTGGGCTATTGTTCGCGTCTGATGTAATCGCTTGCAAGCTGCATGAAACATCATTTATATTACGATCTGGCGATCTTTAATACGAAGCGTACATTTATCATAATCACACTTCGAAATATATATTCACAATTACACCAACCTAGAGCTGCGTCGGCTGTGATCGGCTATGTAAATATTTTCGCTCAAATCACTCAAAGAGACATGGCGT
This sequence comes from Rhagoletis pomonella, assembly GCF_013731165.1. Taxonomy (NCBI): domain Eukaryota; kingdom Metazoa; phylum Arthropoda; class Insecta; order Diptera; family Tephritidae; genus Rhagoletis; species Rhagoletis pomonella. The sequence continues at coordinate 2,962,672 of NW_023458555.1, forward strand.
TCAGGCAGAATGCAAAAATATTTCAAAGCCGCATCAATATTTCCTGCCACACTGCTGTTGTCACTAAACTTATCATTGCTTTTCACTTTAGTGTTGTTGTTGTTGTTGTGGTCACCATTCTGCATTCCGCTCCTGTGTGTGTGCGTTTGCGTTGCCTTGCTGCCCGTGTTCTCCTGCATTGGTGCCACATACTGACGCAATGGGTACCGACGTTGTGTTGCGGTGTGTGTGTCGAATTTATTCACGCCAGTGTATGCTGACTTCGTGGCGAGTAAGCCATGCTGCAGTTGTTGTGGTTTTTGCGGCGGCGCCTGGGTGCGTGCGCCACCTTTGCTGCTCAATTTAGCGACTGTGTCATAGCGTTTGATCATGTCACGCACACTGATTGGCGACGATTGTGATTCTGAGTCTGAGGCGGCGGCAAGCAGAATGTTGAAGGAACTTGATGAGTTGTTGCTTTGAATGTCATCGTCATCGAGACTCACTGAGCGGGCCGGTTGCAATCGATTCGGGTGTGAATTACGCCTTGACGAGTTGGTGAGATCCATCGTTGGGTCGAACAAATAAAAAATTAAAAATTTAATGTATTTTTTCCAATATGAAAAGGAGCAATGCGAAAAAGATTTAGAAAACAAATTTGTTTCCTGGCTGTCAAATATTAAGAATTTATTTTTCTGTTTTTCTCACGCTTTTTCCTTTAAAAAGTGTTTAAAACTTAAAATGACAAAATTTGAGTGAATTCATTTTAGATACTCATTGCATGACTCATTGTTCATCAAGTTAATGAGTAGTTACTGAGTACTTATTAATGTGTGTGTTTTATAGTAGGGAGGCTGTAAGTTTCCTAGTTTTCCAAACCGTCCTGTATGCTCTATTCCAAAATCACATACAAAATAAAGCAAAATATTATTAATATTTACCATAAAAGATTTATTCAAAATTCGTTTAAATAAATAGTCTGAAATTTTAAGAAAGAGCCATTGCTTGGCTTTCATTCGTACGGCAACATTGAAACAGCAATTTTAGGGCCTCAACCAAATAAAGCCCAAACGGTAGATCAATCCTAAGAGAATTTTGTTTCGCCGCATCACATGGCGATCAAGTTGTCACTTTTTGATCACAAATTCAATTATATTGCAGGTGGTGTGAGTGATTAGAAGTGCGCACTACCATTCCGCTGAACCTGTGGGCTCGATCCACATTCTGTCATTATAAACAAAAGAGAATAAAAAGCTTCTCTAATAGCGATGGCCTTCCGGGAGGCAATGGAAATCCTCCGATTGTATTTCTGTTTGAAAAACAGTCTTTCCTTAAAATACAATCGTTGTTCGGAGTCTTTGTAAAACTATGTGTGATAACACAAAGGCGCCCGCCATAAATCCTAGGAGATTTTTGTTATAACTGTATATATAAATTGCTTCAAGGTTAATTCTTGCCTTAAACTGCCTTTACACGAATCGATTTCTGTAGACAGGAAAATCGACTAGCCACAGTATTTAAATTTTACGGCTGAATTGCCATTTACACGATTTTGGTTGCAGTACAAAAATCGACTAGAATATCGAACCGGGCAAAGGCAGCTTTAGGTGACACATAGTCAAACGGAAAGTAACTTTTTTTGTAGAAAATGTTAACCCTTTTACTCCAATCATAATTGGCCTTAGTTTTACGGATTTCCATGTGAGCTCATTAAAAGTAGCAGATGGAAGGTTAAAATGTTCAACAAACACTCGGTCCCGATTCATACGATTTTATTTTTTTTTGTATTCAACCTTCGTCTTCCATGATCTATTCTGAAATATTCCGTCTATTCCTGAATAATTAACCCTTTCACTGGATTTGTGTATTGTATTGGAGCCATCAGAAAACAATTTACACTTACGTTTTGCAGCGTATTTTTTTATTACTTGCTAATATGAAATGAAGCTGCAACAAGAATTAAAACTAAAATTTGTGAGATATTTGTTAAAAAAAAAAGTTTTTTTTTCATTTTCTAGCCTAGAATATTAGTTAGCATTGGCTTTGCTTATCTTAGCCATTACGTTTGTCTCTCCCCGACTCCTTCTTGGACTTACGTATAGTCCTTTAGTAAGCCTTTGTATACCTTTGAGACTAAGTCGTTGTCAGCTGCCTTGGCAAACTTAAAGATTCCCTGAAAATTTGAGCCTTAGGTTAAGTTGAAGTAGTGTATGATTTTCATGGATTATTGAGCTAAATTATTGATCAACTTCAAAACACAATATCTGAAAAGATATCAATGTGAGCGATTTGATGTTGTGGACCTTTTTTGTAGGAAATTGAATTGCCTAAAAGTTTATCATTTACATTTTTTCTTAAGCTGTTGTTATTTACGAGATAGGGCTCACTACTTCGCTGGTGGAAGTAGGGTTACGCCGAAACTTTTATAGAGCATTCCATCCTGAAGAAACCCTATTATTGACCAAGATTATGTCATAAAATGCCCCTGAGCTGTAGACCTCTGAAGAAAAAGTTTACCATTTTTTTTAAACGGGAAATCTAAAATAATATTAATATTACGGACTCAAATTTTCAGGTAATTTTTTGTAGGTATTTCCCACAAAATTTCGATGTGGGAGTGACAAAAATACTGGCGAAAAAAGCATCCTAATATACTTACATATCTCATTTGCTTTCACAAGTTTTGAAATTAGAAGAAATTTTTTTCGCGATCCACCCTGATGTATAGTTATAAATGCTTGTTGTACGAGCGAAAGTCATTGTGGTTCCAATTAATCGATATTAGTAAACGACAAAGTTCACGTTTTTGGTGAATCAGTGCCTACGGCAAACAAACTAAACAAAACCAAATAAAACTTGCAAAATTATATGTACCTTCAGTTCCAAAAGTCACGGCCATAATCTAAATTTTATTAGAGCTGATAACAGATAAGCGTCCTCTATAGATTGGGCGTCGAGTGAGTATAAAAGCCAGTACTATTCGAAATGCAAGTCAGTTAAGTGCATATCTATAATTTAGCACAAACGTAATTCACCCAATAAACAAAAGCAAAAAAATAAAAATTCGAAAAATGACTGAAACTTTGGAGCAGCTCATGGAAAACGTTCCCTCTGTAGAGGTGCAGAAAATGTCTTTCGTCTTAAAATATATATATATATATGTGTATTAATTTTTTGGGTATTTAAAGGTCGTCTATTCCTCGGGCGTTAAGGTGGAACGCGGTAATGAGCTCACCCCCACCCAGGTTAAAGATAAGCCCACCACTGTCAGCTGGCCCGCAGAAGATGGTGCCTTCTACACGCTGCTTTTCCTCTGTCCCGATGCCCCCTCAAGAACAGACCGCAGATGCGCCGATACATGGCACTGGCTGGTGGTGAATATACCTGGCAGCAATATTGCTGAGGGTCACACTGTTGCCGATTATATTGGCGCAGCACCAGGCGATGGCGCAGGATTCAACCGTTACATCTATGCAGTCTTCAAGCAACAAGGAAAAGCCGAAGACGATCAGCTTCAGTCAGATATGTAAGTAAAATAAGCCTTTTTACTGCATAGATTTTATGTAAATATGTATCTATAAAAATGTTGGTAATTTTTACAATTACTTATTTCCCATTTCAGGCCCTTGGAGAAGCGCGCGAAGCGAAACACCAAAGAAATCGTGGAAAAATACAATTTAGGGAAGCCTATTGCTATCAGCTATTTTGAAGCGAAATTTGATGACTACGTTCCCGAATTATTGGCGCGGCTACCAAAATTGGAATAAATGGGGTCGCTGGAAAAAAAAACTTTTTAATTTCAACAAAAACTTAACTTTTTATTTTTTTAAATTTTTTTAAATTAAATACCAGTTTTTGGTAACTAATTACTCCTAGTTTGAAAGTTTACTTTAAAATGATTTTAGAACTTAATAAATATATATATACCTTTTTGTCTTAATTTCTACTCCTCTAAATTCAATTTTAATTTACTATGTGTTAGCCAATCTATATGTTAGCCAATGGGTGTGAGTATTCACACACGTCTGGGCCGTTTTTTTATTTTTGGCAAGCGAAATAATTGCTGAAACATAAACAAATTAACGCTAAGCCCTGCTGGTACCGGACGTCGACACATTGTATTAATTGTTGGACTTAGTTAGAAACTTCTAAAGCAGGGATCATACGATTTCTACATTTGTACATTTGGCAGTCACAGGGTGGTGTTGTCTAGAAATTTCTATCGGGAATGAATTCAGCTTAATAGCAACTTTCCAGACAACAATTGTGGAAATGTACAAAACTGTACATATTTACAAATCGTGTGATCCCTGCCTAAGATCAACTCACAATCAGGTTTTGCAATTCGTCTTTCGAATAACAGAATACAAAATTGTTTTATGAAAAATGTGTGCCTTAGGAAAAACAGGATAGAATAACCCTTGTCTCCTTTTTAAACAAAGGTACTTAAATTTTTCGTTTAGCACACAATGATGAGTTACTCACTGCGTCCTTGTCATTTAATGAGGCTTTAAATATTAAATATTTTACATTTGCAAGTTATGTACTACAAACAAAACGCACGACTCACCTAAGCGCTTAACAAGATGTGGAAAAAAATTTCAAATATTTACACTAATATGTGTTACAAATTTAAATTATCCATGTCAAGCAGCGCGCATGTTTTTTTGCCGGATTGTTGCTGCCCTTTACTAGTTGCATAAGCACATATAGACATTAGACCGTACCAAAAAAAAAAAAAAAGTTCGCCATAATACACCTCTGAGTCGGAAGTATTTTTGAAAGGCAATTTTGAAATTTGTTTTTTTTTTGCCGAAGGTAACGTTTGCTTTTTTACATTTTCATTTTATATAGTATGATATATTGGTGTGTCTTGAGGCGACACTTTTTTGCTCTGGAATTCTCATTGACCTCAAGCACCCCATTCTAGCACTTATCCTCCAGATCTCACTTCTTTCACCCCAACGTACCACCCTAATTTAAAAGTCGCTCAACTCGAAGGCAATTACGATTTAATTTCTTTTTTGGCCGAGCGGTCTAATGTACATATATACATACATACATATGTAATAAGTGTTGCTACCTCATCAATTGAAGGTAATATTGTAATATGCGAAGCATCCAAATGAGTACTTAGCTATGTACGTAAAGCAGTGGGCAACGCATTAGATACAAAATGAGTATCTCAAAGATGTGCACGCTTGTCCAACTGTGAATTTGTTTCAAAGCTACTTAAATAATATGCATGACCACATAATCGCACAAACATGTACGATTTTTAATGCAAAAAGGAATCACAAAAATCGAATTCATTAAAATTGGCTTGCGTGCGACTGCCACCGCAGAAACTCATCAACGGAATGACTTGCGGTCGGCAGGATTTTCTAAGCAAACCGAGTATTGTATTTGCGATATACTTAGTACTTATAACGAAGTTATAAATAATAACTGTTTGTTATAGCTTTGATGCTACTGTAGGCACGAACTTGAATAAGTGATTATATATATGCACAATACATATACATATACTATACATATATGTACATACATCTATACTAAGTAGCATATGTTGCAGTAATTGCTGTGTCATACATTGCCACACTTCAATTATTCTCAATCAGCCGCAGGCAATTTACAAGCAGTTAAGAATCGCAATGGAAGCTTCAAATTTCTTGTTCTAACTGTAATTACGTCCCGTTGCATATAACCATCGACCAATAAACCACTTGCCGAATTCGTTTCGGATGAGCTGGGCGCACGACCAGTTGACGGAGTGGCATTACACTTGTTTTAAAGTCAAAACAAACACTTTAGGCAAATTGAAATTTGGTTAAAGAAAAAAACAGCAACAATAATTGTGTGTATGTATGCACATATTTATATAGGTAAATGCACACGTCCATATATCAAATGTCTGTTGTATATAATTTTCACTTCGTTTCTTTCGCTGTTAACAAGCCTATTATTTAAACATATTATCAAGAAATTACAATAACAATTACACATAGCAATTGTATAGCAAACTTGCATTTATCACATAACAATGAAAACGGCCACTTAATCTTGACATTCAATACCAGCCCAAAGTGCTAAGAGCCACGCTTCTTTGTGTAATCGTAGGTGCAAATAAAGGGTCGCCCAAATATCTATATACATACTTATATTTGAAAATGGTTGGCTGGTTAACCGAAGGGGCGGGTACTTAACGAGTTTGAACCCCAATTAACACCGAATGTGCTGTTGTAAAACCACAAGTCGTAATGAGCTTGAAAAACAAAATGAGAAAAAAACTTGAAGCAATGGCATTAAATAACCTTCTATTGGAATTCAGAAAGCTAAGCAAATTCGGTGCCCTGGTGTTAATGTCCCGTACTTTTGTACAGATCAACCACAGAGAAAATTGTTCGATTATTTATTTACAGCTCTCACAGAAATTGACATTCGATTCCATTTAAGCAGCGCGAGTCCCACGGCCTAGTGCCTTATCAAAACAGCATGAGGGTCGAATCAAGCTGATCCAATGCATTTTATGCTAATGGTGGTTATGGTGATTTAAGGGTAGATATACTAGCCCATTGCACCGCGACTAGATTTTTTGTTTATTTTGTCGCCTATTTCAAGTTGTTAAGTATACGCAAGAATTGTATTAATGCCTGCTGCTCATATTGTTTAAAAATCTGGCTCTACGATGAGCTAGTGTTGGGCAGGCGGTAATGAGGTGTTCGATTGATTCCTCTTCTTCACCACAGAATCTGCAAATGTCTGTACTACGGAGGCCAAGCATGTTCATGTGTTTGTTGTACATATAGTCGCTTGTTAAAGCTCCACATTGGGCCGATTTCTCCAACTCAACTTAACTTAGTTCGGACTTAGTCAATAATAAGCTGATTAAAAAGTAGGGGTTTTATATAAGCCACAAAAATGCTATTAACCTGTATTTTTATAAAAAAAACTTGACAGGAAAAAGTGTTTGAAAGTGTATAAATCCGTCTTAAGCAGCAAAACAGCGTCATATTTATGCTGACTCTGCCAGTTCCGAAATTATTCCACACTCGATTAGCAACTGTTGAGAAACCCGGCTCTTAGAAGAAAAAACTCATTTTAATATTGTAATTTCAAAATATTTAGTCATAGAAAATCATATTCCACAACGGAATAGAATTCTAATGGTTCCTTAGAAAAGGCGGTCCAAATATTCTTTCGATATTCTGGTCACATTTTGTATTACGTTACCAGTTTGTATAAATAATCTAAATAGTTTCACGAAATCTGTACACAAACATAGCAAACGATTTACCCAAAATAAAAAATAAATTTTTTCATCACCCTGTACATTAAAGAGTCAGAATAAGTACTTAACATAACACAGGCACACAGTACCCGTGAAATGTGTGATAAAACTATTTAAATAGGTGGTGCGATAGAAGCGTCAGGTAGCCTTGAGGTTTGACGTGCTAACAAGAAGCAGTTTTTTTTTTTTTTCAGAAATTGGAAGCTTTTCTCATTTGAAATAAAACTTAGACAGGTCTTTAATTTAAAACAAAACACCATTTTTAGTAGTATAACTCTAAAGATATTTGCTCATTTTGCGGAAAAATTTGTAAAAGCGCAAAAATCTAATTTCACGCTTAATTGACTTCTCTCATCAATTAAATATTCATTTGTTTATATAAAGCATAGAAGATCTAATAATAACCAACATGTATGTATGTATTTCTATAACCCCTTTGTTTGTATAAATTTAATTTTTAATCACAATCTTGCTAGATAAATCATCGAAATTGCTTTTGATAATAATTTGTTCAATAAAAGCGGTTGATTGCTCAATTAACTGATGTCGAACAATTAAATGCTAATATACTTATGAAACTATAAAATTTAAAATTTCATAGATAGCACAGTGCGACGGTAAATTTTGCACACAAAAAATCGATATATATATCCTCACCAAACTAGAGACCAAATATAGGAAAACTGCATTTTTAGTTTTTCTCTCCGGGGTCAAGATTGTTTAAAGGGCTTTGAATTTGCAATTTGATTGATAAATTGAAAAAATTATACAGGCCAACAAAAAAGGGGGAAAATTTTGGTGCGGTAAATGTTAAACATTGTCATTGACCATCAGGAAAAGGTGCAAGGATGGTATTTTGAGGGACAGTAGTCGAGAGTTTTAGCTTCAATTTAAGTGGAAGGTTCTATCACCTTTCCTTTCTTTGCTGGTGCTTCTCAAATATTGCAAAAAAAAACACGATTTTTTCACATTTTAACTTCATTTTTCTCAAAATCTAGGCCTGATGAAAAATAGTTACGGATTCGTAATCAGCAAAAAAACTGTATTAACAACAAAAAAAAAATTTAAAATTTAATTTAAAAAATTTGTGCAATGTACGATAACAAAATGGGTATCAGGTAAAAGAGAAAATTCTGTAGAAATGGAAAAGATTAATATTTTTGGTGCACAAGGACGAATAAGTATTGAAAATATCCTTTTAAAATTGTATCATTTCAAATCCTTGAAAATTTGCACACAGCCGACATCCTCGAATGTCGCCCTTCTAACTTTAGTAGCTTAAAAAGGTAAAAATAGTCAAAACGGAGTTTGCGATAGCTGTTGATTCTTATAACCCAAAGCATTAAATTTCTTTTCGAATTCTACAGCATTTTATGCTTAATTTTTTTAAATAATCTTTTGAATTAATCATAAATTTGAAATTCCAAAGCTGCTTTGAAAAAGTACTGACGTAGTTTTACCATATTATGAGTACAATGATTCCTTAGTGTGTTTTGAAATTTTTTGGTTTTTGTCCCACGGTGTACAATGTTGTACATTTTACATACATACGAATAATTTAATCAATTTAAAATGCGAATACCCTTCCAAGAATCATCAAAATATGAGTTCAGTTGTACTTAAGTATGTACATATGTAACTTTAAATCATTACTTTTTGGCCAATAAAATAAATAATGATGCTTAATTTATAATTTGCCTCCAGCAGAGTATTCAGCTACCAAATTCATATCCAAACTTTTTATTTCCACTGCCTATAGCATTACATTTTTCATGGTTATTGTCATCAATTTTCTGCTTTTCAAGCCCCAAATGCTGTTTTTGGTTTGGTTTTTTGAAAAAATTTTGGTCTGTTAGAAGTGGTAGTAGTTTTTTTTAATAATTTTGTGCGCTAAAATAATGCCTTGTCCACACGCATACATACATCTAATTCTACTCCTCAAATTTCAATCCGCCGACAAACGATTGCGTAACCTAATGTCTTTGATCATGAAAACGACGATTGCAACAAACATATATCTAGGTATGTATGTATGCACATAAGTAAAGTATTATGCGCACGTGTATTGCATGGAAATTTAACTGGATATATACAAACACATATGCATATAAATGTATGTATGTAAATGTATCAGTTGATGGTACTTATTTAATGGCCATTGCCGCTTAGGGTCACTGCAATTGGAAGCGCTCAGATGCAGTCATTAATGCCACGCAACAATAGTAGCGATGCAACAACGCCAGCTATCAACTCGCACCCAAAATACGCACATCGCCACTTAAATAGGTGCCTGCATTCATACGTAATAAAAAAAAAAAACAAATCAGTTACGTCTGTGAACAATTGAAGAAGTTTCAAGATGCGGATCCAATCGAAGCACAAACAAGCACACCCGCAGAGGTATTTGTAAAACTAAGCACACATAACTTTTACACACATACTGACGTACATATTTGTTTTAAACAATAGTTGATACAAACGTATATATGTATGTAAGGCGAATCGCATAATAGTTTAAGCACTTACTCTCGGTAGCGCATGAGCAATTCACTTTGGCCGCAAGCGAATCAGCTGTAGTGGTGTTGGTGTCATCCAAAAGATGCTTCTTTGTTTTGACGACATCTCCGGTACTAGTACGTGCTTAGGTGCGCCAATGAAGCGCTGGAACGTTGGAACGCTGAAACGTTGGAACGTTGAAACGTTGAACCGCAGCCAGCATCGCAATGAAGGTCGTTTTTCATGCGATTCGATGAAGCTTTGGTGTGCCGCTGTCACTGTTGTGGTTGTAGCTTCCATATTTTTATTCACTTCTTAGGCAACGTTGCTTTTCGATGGCTTGAGCCACGCTGCCATTGCACTTGATTGCAATTAAATAGTTCAGTTTCTGCAGGTCGTACACTCTCGAACATACATATATCGTCATTGAAATGAAATCAGCTTTATTCAACTGTAGCAGCAAAGAGAACTCAGATGATATCAATTGCCTTTAGGCCAATTTTAATTTTAATTGGAACTTCGTATTTGATATCACGTAAAAAAATCTGTACTTTTACACTGAGAAAAAATTAAATTTAAATTTCCTAGGTTAGAGAGGAAAGCAGAAGAGCGAGAGGAGAGGCGGACAATAGCTGCACTTTCTTTACTGACTTGGTAATTGTAAGTAATGAGTCTCTCAACCAATACCAATTATTCGGGTAAGGCCAGGTGTAGTCACTCAAATTACCACCTACATATGGATGAATAAAGAGATTGCATAGTAAACTTCTCCTGTCCCTTTCTAACTGCCAAACACAAATGTGGCACAGCCATCTATGGCCGGCTGGACGACCGTCGTGCAAACTCCGGCAGTCTCCAGTATCGGATAGCGTCATATCTGCACAGTTACAAAGAGCTGTGGACATGTCGTGTATGTAGGTGGCATACTCTTCTAATTGGGTAAGATATATCTCTAGAGCCTGAAAAGTCATCAGTCGTTTATAGGGAAGCCCGGAAAGAGCATTCAACGTTTTTTGCACCAATAATTTAGTCTTCGTTCTGCCGAAGACGCTGGGAGATACTCATAAGAACTGGATTTTCTCGAAATCGTAAGAAAGGTATGCGGACACCACCTTGCACACAGTTATAAAGTGCTTTAGGAAGTCTATAGAGATTTTGCAGTAAAGAGCAAGCTTTACCAACGTCCCGCAGGAGGCAATATTTAAATCAAAAGATACGTCGCAATTGAAAAATAATCGAATAGGACTCATCTACAACCTAATCTTCGACACAACTGTCGTGTAAGGATCGATTAACGCGGTGTATTATTTACTAAGAAGTACAAGATCCCAACGAAACTCTTCCGTAGAATGTAGGTTTTTGCATGCAGCTTTCTGACATTGTCAATTACTTGGTCCACGTCCTAGGTAGGTAGCTGTGTGGAGATTTAATATTGAGGAAAGAGTAAAGAAGGCGTCAGTTGCCTCATGTTGCAGCAGAAGATCTATTGGTAAAAGATAAGGTCATTCACCCAAAGAAATTTTTTGGTTCTATGACACTATACATAAAAAAGTCTTTAAAGCCGCTTAGCCAATAGGAAAGTGACGCACTGACTCCCCCCATCAGTAGTGAGTGCAAGTTTAGATTTTTATTCTCACCGAGTGAATTCCGATCAGATAGTAACCGGTCAGAACCTCCACCAAAAGTAGGAACTGTAGATTTATTTATAAGCAAAAGGAGCTCTTTCGACTTCCTTGGATTCATACCGTACTAGAGCTGTCAATTTTCAGAAAACACCAATACATCGACTATTTATACACCGAGTAGGATTAATAATTGTCGATGCATCAAAGCAAAACATCGATATTTTCGATACATTGGTGTTTTTCCCTCCTATCCCTACATGAATACTCAATCTGTGAAAAAGTGAATCACAGGTGGCCAACTGCCCTGTAATTTGAAATTGAAATCGTATTTTTTTCTTTCAGTGTACTCTTTGAGCAATTCTATTTCCTCTTGCTAGTAATATTTGTTGACCTACCACATGCGATCATTTTAACATTACTTAGACGACATTAAATGGAAATGAAAAAATAGCAAATTGAATGAAAATAAAAATGAAAAAATGTAGCCGATGATGCCAACATCGAAGGTCACAAGACAAGTTAAATCAACCAACTGGTACACACACACATACATACATATGTTAGTACAGTTAAAAGCATTTTAAGTGCAGATCTATTAATGGCTGATAAACAAGCAAATGGATGCAGTTTAACCAGGTCGATCAGCTTGCGCTTTACAGCAACAGAAAATAAAAAATAAAAAAACTAATGAAAATGAGTATTTTCAATAAAGAGATGGATAAGTAGCAAAAGTGTACGGAATGTACACAGCTCATTGGATAGCGTGGCCGACTTTGCACATCGATGATGCGGGTTCGATTGCTGCTGAAGTCTAAAGAAAGGAGTGCGGAGAAAGATGTCTCAAGAGGAGATGTGGTGATCTCCGAAAAGGCAGCTATAACTTCTACCGTTTGAAACTCCCATTTACAGAAAAATTTCCAGAGTTACACCAAATCGAAAGTTGTAACTTCAGACCTTTCGATCGATGTCACTAAGAATACTCTTATTTTGATATTGTTGCTGTTATATAAAATATCACTATAGGCATTCTTATGGATATAGACGTCGAGAAATTCTTTGCGGCTCCTACATTCAACTATTTTTACCCCAATAAAAAAAAATGCAAGTGCTGATATGACCTTTCCAGCTGTTTCAATTGTAATTTGTTTATTGTCACAAGTGGCACTGTGCTTCACGTAATATTTACTGTCTGCTGATGCGCTTGAATTGGAGTAGCGCGAACGAACAAAAGAGAAAACAAAAAATTTACAATGAAAATAACTTTGAAGTGTAAACAAATAATAAGTGTAAACATTCGGAGGTCAATAGAGGTAAAATATGCAGTAACTCCAGTACAAGTAAATATGTATGTAAGTTTATATATGCACATATTTACTCGCATATAAGACGGCTGCTGAAGTGGGCTCGCATGAGCTTCAACGGAAAAGTGGTGTCCAGATTTGACCTTAGATGACTGCCCATGAATGTAGCAAACCAATGCAAACAAAAATGAATTAGAAGTTGGCACAGCCCGTTCCGCAACCGCAAACCACAACGCCACCGTAGCTATGGTCAAAACTGTCTTAAAAATGTGAAGTAGGCACTGAAAAGTTTTACAAAAAAAAAAAAAAAAAAAAATACTGAGCCGTAAATCGTGTGTGCCGCAAACCGTAAAGTCAGCTGCCGACAAGAAGAGCAACGCTTATAAATTATTTGCCCAATGAGATCGCTAATGGCCATTATGCAGGTAAAACAATTGTCATTTGGCCCGCACTGGCCACTTTGCGTTTGACAATCAGAATAAATAAAATTCACGAACATCTTCATGTACCTACATACATGTCGTCGCTCAACACACACAGAGGTCGACACAATAAATTTGACTTTACATCGCTTTGGCGAACCCATTAGAATAAGTCATAAATTATAAACTAACAGTATGGCAAACCGTAACGGCGCATTGAAAGATTATTCGCAATTCTGTTGTTTTTGTTGTTTTACAAAAGCCCACAAGGGAACAAGATAATGAACAATGAAAAATGGAAATCGTCATCATTACTTTCAACTTGCGATTAGAGCAACAGAAGTTGGGTTATTTGTACCATTGCAACCGTATAAGGGTAATGCGGTTAATACTGCTGACCAACGGCAATAGATATGGCAAGCTAAAAATTTTAAAGATTTTAATTTGCAGATAATACATTATTTCATAGTAATTGAAATGGTATTATATTTAGGTGTTAAAGATGCTTTGTTTGAAAATGATTGATATTTTCAAACAGCTTAACAATTAACTCTGCCAGTCATTTTCGCTTATGTGATTATTTTCCAAAACAATTTCTATGCTCTTTGTCTCCAACTACTTTTCCTAAATGTTGACCTACATATTCCAAACAAATTTATATCATCAGCTGCTCTGCGATTTGGCGTCTATCTATTTTAAACACTTTCACTTTGTCACCTACATCTCCATTTAATAGTACAGCATTGAAGCATTGAAGTAGTAGCACACTTCATTAATAAGAAGAAAAAATGTTATATATCGAGACCTAAACGTTAATTTTTTATTGCCAACCTAGGTTGTACATTACGGCCCAAAACTATCGGATCTCCTTTTTTCCTGAGTTCTGCAGTTAAAGATTTTTCAGTATCCAGATACAAAAACTAATAAGAAAGATCGAGTCCTTTTTCAATAAAATAGAAGATTAAAAAACCACCTAAAAGAATTCAAAAACATCGATTGAAACCGGTTTAAAAAAATTGAGCCAATCACTTTAACTGTGACCCATGGTTTTGCAGAGGTTGGCGTGCTCAGGCTGCACGAACACGGACGCACGAGTACCATTCTACTTGTGTGCCTGTTGTTTGCTCTTTCACGCTAGTTTGGCTAGAAGTATTTCAATGAAATTTAGTGCACAGATTAACACTGGATGAATTTTTTTTTTTAAAGGATTGCAACCTTTTTCAAAAGTTAAATCAGTTAATTAATAAGTTAAACAAACAAAACACGGGAAAGGTTCTAAAATGATTTATTTTAAAAATATGTTTTTAAGGGGTTTCCTTCTGTTGTTGGAAGTTAGAACCTATTAATTAATTGATTTGACTAAATATTACAAAAATGAAGATAGCATTATTTCAAAAGTATTTTGTAAAGGGGCTGCCACCTGTTTAAAAATTCAAAATCAATTTAGTTAATAAATTAAGTAAAATATTTTTACGTGGGTATAAAATGATAGACATGTTGAGAAAATCAATTTTGAAAAGATTTTTGTAGAGGTTTGCTGTGGAATCTAAAATCACTTTAATTGACAAGTTAAATGTAATCCAACAAATACAACTACATAGGTATTATAAATGTCAAAGTTTTTGAGTGAGTGTGTGAGTATGTTTGTTGCTCTTCATTTGGATAACCTTATAACCTTATGACCAAGATTTACATGTAGCATATCTTATGAAGAGGGTTCCACCTGCTTAAGAGGTTAAATTCGTAAAAACGTAATATGAACGCCAAAAGAACAAGATTAAATAAAGAAATTAGATTTAAAAAGCTTTATTTAGAAAATATTTTATAGAGGGTTGCCACCTGTTTAAAAATCAAATTCAATTTTTTCATATGTTAAATAAAAGATTACAACTTAGATGTCTGTCGAACCAGGTATAACAAAGCGAAAATATTTTTAAAAAGGTTGCCACCTGTTTAAAAGACAAATTAAATTTAATCAATAAGTAAAATAAGTAAAATACTGCAGGAGAAGGCTTTATGTGTTTCCAAAATATTTTTTAGATGACGTTGCCACCTGTTTAATTGCTTAATTAAATTTAAACAGTTCTTTTAATGAAATGAAATAAATAAATAGTAAAATATGAATACCTACATACTATTTATAGACTATCTATGAAATTTAAGTGTAGTTTTTTACACAGAAATGGCAAATTTATCAAGTTCTGAAACCTCGGGACAATAAGCAACCGTTTAAATAAAATTAATTACTTTCGGGGATATATTTTTTGATTTTGCTATATTATAAATCCAACAAAACCTACTACGACCATCATCTAAGAAGAGATTCAGATATTGGTCGACAAGGAAAGACCAGAAAATTCTTGCAGCTGTATTTTACCTTCCCAGTTAGTACACAAATATAGGAAACGTGTAAGGTAATGTTATTTCGCATTCGAAATCAATTCAGTTTTGAGTAATCCAATCAATTTCCAATTACGCCCACAGTTTAGTAAATTAATTACGCAACAATCTTGTAAAGTAAAGCGTTCGCGCGCTGTTTTAATTAAATCGCAAACGAACGAGCTCAGCACACTCAGCAATCATACCATAAATCATGAATACTTACATACCTACATACTTACGTACGTATACACATACCGACATTAACACAATACGTACTAGAGTATATACATAGCTAGTCGATACGCATTCTTGCAGCTCTTTGCGGTTCTCGCATCGAGCCGCGGCTGGCTTACGTGCTTACGTGCTAACATGTCGAACGTGCCACAATTACAAGATGCTGCTGTGCGCATTCATTGCCATAATCGACAATTGTCATCATCCATTTCGCATCAATGGTTTCATGGCTTTTTATTTTCATTCCACGATCATCGATACAAGCGACCTTCAGTTGGCTGCTCGTGAAGTTCAATAATACGATTTTGATATGTCGGGAATTTCTCACAGACGCACAGAAATGCAATAAATTTTTACTCAATTGTGTAAAGAGTTCGTTTGTATTATTTTTTTTTATTACTGAGTTTTAAAGAAATAAATGCTGAATGTGGCTGTGGTTAAATAGCGAAACTTCAACTTTACTTCATAAAGAAGTTTGTTGCTTAAGTCTTTTGTATTCAAGCGCTTTTCAAATTCGCTCGAAAAGAAATCGTTCATTTGTTGTGGGGAAAATCGCCTTGAAGTCGTAATTAAATCAAAATTGCTTACGCATCTTCAGCAGAATGCATTCTGCCGATAATTACGGTGCGGGTGAAACGCAAAAATTCACACACTAACTCGTTCTTTCAAAGTAAAAAAATAAATACGGCAGAGTTTTTTTGCTCCATTCGCGCTCAATGCATTCTTGTTGCTTGCATATCTTTCGTTTGTTATTTAGTTTTACTTTTTTGCGTCTTCTCTTGGTGGTAGTTGCGTGATATCATTTGTTCGCTGGCGGATTAACACATCATTTACTAATGAGTTCATTATACCCGCGAATGAAATCGAAAACTATTTGCTTTGTATTCGCGACGAAGTCGTGTTTTTCCTCATGCCACAATTTTGCCTTTGTTTTTTGGTTTGTTTATCGTTTCTTTTTGTTCTATGTAGTGCTGCAATTAATTTT
>NW_023458555.1:2984386-3000878 GCF_013731165.1 Rhagoletis pomonella
TGTTTATACCTTAGAAGTATAGTTTAGCCGTAAAAGGGGTGTAAACGGAACATGATTGCCTATTTATATAATTGATAACAATGAGGTATTGATATGCAACGAAGTGTTGATTTTTCATTTAGATACAGTTTTTAAAATAATAGCCACCTCTAAAAATACATAATTTAAAAATTTATGTATTGTAGGGACAAGCTGAGAAATTAAAGAATTTTTGTTTTTGTATTGAAATGTCCAATTTTGTTTGAATTCGACACATGTTTGGGAACTTCTCTACAATAAGCACCTTATTTCAATAAAATGTATTATTTTTGGTGTTAAAATTTTTTTTTTTTTGCATTTGAAATCACAAAGTTAATCCGAACTAAACACGTGCGAAGCTGCCGGTTTAAACACAAAATCATGTAGCAAGTCCCACCTCAATGATTTCCCAAGTGATTACGCCACTGATTATACGCACCTACATGCAGCTACAAGTGAGATGATTCTCCTACTCTACCTTTATGTTAATTTCAAGTGTTAGATGTCAATCAATCGCTTAATTATAACGTTTGTGCGCCATGCATCGATGATCCACTGCCAAAGCAATTGACAACAGCAGGCGCAATGTTTTTTAAGTGCAACAACAAATACTCAATTTCTGCACTCAGAGTAGTGTCAAACATCAGTGATGTTAACGCCACCGCAGTCACCGCTAAGGGCAAATCAGTGGCTGACGCTGCAATCGCCACAATTCAGTTGCCATTGCCATTGCGCTTTTCATTTATTTACTTTAATTTATTTAGTTTTTGTTTCAAAATATTTCAAACACCTTTAATTGTAAATATGTAGTTTGGTGGTCGATTGCAGTTGGCGGATTGCTTGGCATTGATGCATGTTGCAACACATTCAAGTGGCGGCAGGTTGCGCAGATTATGTCTGAGTTAAGTGTCAACTCCCACACCACATCAAATCGCCTTGCAGCAGACAGTTTGCGTGGTGCTGAACACTTTGAAAAATGGTTAATAGGAATCGAATTATGCGTCGCCAGTAGCTGACAATTGAATTCTTGTTTGTTGCTAAAAGTTGGTAATTCACTTAATTGAAATGGGTTTTGTTGTGGTGTTGTTGTTGTTACACGAAAACATTCAACTTCATGTATGCGTGTGTGTGTGTGTGTGTGTGTGCATGCAACTTCATAATAGGAATTAATTTTCTTTACTACTTTACTACTTAAATGCATATTATCACTTATGCATTTCCCCTGAGTTCCTCAAAGTTAGGCGCCAAGCGATGTGGATATTCACAGATGAAGGTGTGAATCTACAGAAAGAAATAAATAAAGGTAAACAATTTTAGATCCACTTGCTAAGCGACAGCGTTAAGACTATGCTATGTATTTACAATGGCTGCCATTGTAATTTAAGGCCACCAACGGCATTTGCTGATAAAAGTTCGTACATTTAAAAACATTCGGCTACCACAATTACAATGCAGTTTCTAAAATAACACCTCTCAACTATTTTATTTGTAAATTCCGTCTGATTTTCTTTGCTACTTTTAATGTATAAAACAAAATACTATTTGGTTCTTCGTCTTCCAGTGCACACAATGGCATCACAGAGCAACCTCATCCACGCGCATCCTCGCTTTATTTGGAATGTTATTCTTGAAAGTGTTCTAAAAGAGTTACTACATATTAGCATCGCTGGTCGTATTTAGTCAGGCAATTAAACTCACTGTTGGCTTAATGTACTCTTCATCGTTCTGCACATATTTCCTTATACACGGCGTCAGTAGAGCAGTGTCCACCTTCTTGGGGTCGTTTGCACCCGCTATGCTCGAATACAAAATAGCTATGAAAATTGTGATCAAAGCACCCAGACAAGTGAACCACATGTACGAGATTCGATAAAGTGGGAATATTTCTCTTCAAATACAAAAAAAAAAACAAACACCAATAAGTTTATTGATTTCTAGAAGCTTTAAAAATATTTACTCCGCCGCCGCGTTTGAGTCCGTCAAATTAAAGCTGCTTTGTGCCAAGGTCGCACGATCGAATTGGTAATCGCATTGGTCGACGGTGATCTGCTTAGTCTGATATTTAATAGCACCGGAGGCTATAGCCCATTGCGCCTTCAAGCTAATCCATGACATGGCAATAACACCCACAACGCCACCAGTCAGAGCGCTCTTTGAAAACAAAAAAAAAATTAATAGAACGGATTTTAGCAATTATATTCCCAAAAACAAAATCACTCACATTGCCACCAATCCATGGCATGAAAATGCCAATGGTGAATATGCCAAAAAGAGGGCCATTGGTGATAGCTTCCAGACTCATGGTCAGCTGCAACACGGTACCCATGTGCTCGACCACATAAACCAGGCAAACACACAGTGCACCCATTCCGACCACCACCGAACGCATGATCCAATTTATCGCCGACTCAGATAACGGACGCTTCACAAAAGGCTTCACGAAGTCCTCCAGCACCACAGCCGACATGGAATTCAAGCAGGTGGACAGCGAACTTAAAGCAGCGCTAAAAACTCCTGCGACGAAGAGACCAGTGAGTCCAGGATAGTCACCCAGTGTGTCCATAACGAAGAGCGGTAAGAGTTGATCCCGCGCTTTCGCCAGCTGCAGGCAGATACATACAATTACATATAGTAAAGGTGTAACTAATGTAAATGGTGATCTACCTTCGTGGTCAGTGGATCACAGTTCTTGTATGTGGCGTAAATTAGTAAACCGTTGTAGCCGCAGAGCGCCATCATAATCAGCACACCGAAGCAAAAGATGAAGAGAGCAATGCGTGCCGCTCGCAATGTGGGCAACGCGAGGTAACGCTGTATCATATTCTGCGAAACGGCGTTGGTCTGGGTCCAATAGAAGACGCCACCGATCAGCTGGGACCAGAGCGTGTGCCGCACAGTGGGGTTTATGCTCAAACTGTGCAAGCAGAGTTATTCTTCTCTTTCTAGTTCGTCTAAATTAAGTACTCCACGCTAATCAAACTTACTCTGGTCTCTCAATGCGATCCGTATCCCAGGCGTTCTGTAGCACCACACCGGCGCCACCAATATCGTGGCTTCCTTTGACAGCAACCAGTATTAGTGCGCCCACCATGGAAATCGTTTGCACCACATCCGTCCAGACAACTGCGCGAATACCACCCTACAAAGAGAAAGAATTGACCTTAAATTTCATTAACGAAATTTCACTTAGCAAATTTACTCACCAAACTGGTGTAGAAGATGCAGATAATGCAGACAATTGGTGTGATGGTGTGTACAGCTACGCCGGTCACTTGATTGAAGGCCAATGCGGGCACATAAATTACGATCGGCAGATATGCCACCTGTGAAGGCAAATGCGTTAGTCCACATAATTTTTAATATAAGGGCACTTGAATGCCTATGCAGCTTACATTCATAATCGCAAACATTACGGATCCATACATGCGAAGACGCCGATCGAAACGACTTTCTAAATACTAGAAAATAGACAAAAGGTACAGATATGTGTATTGGTTTGATATGATATTCATATGTATTAATAAATAATGAGAATAAATACTATGAAAGAATATTATAAAAAATTTAGTTATTGCGGATGCTCTCTTAAATTTAATTTATGCTCCGTTACCGTTTACCTTTCCATTTAACATACCCAATGCAAGTCCAAAAGAATTATAAAATCTCATACAAATTAAAAATATAATATTTTAACTTAACACGGTGTTACCAATATGATGGAACACCTTGTATTTAGGACATTTTTTCAATAACAACATCTATATATGTATATGGGAAATTATTTTCTGCTCAATAACCTTCAAAAGGTTTCATTAGGCGGAACGTTCTTGTCAATTGCGCGCACAGAAACGGTGGTCGCAGGGGAAAATTATGATTCCCAGTCCTGGTCTCGATAGCTTGGCGGATGTAGACAGCCTCTTCAATTAGACAGTGCCAGCGTGCTTTCCATCACAGAGGAATTTGTTTATAGTTACAACTACTCCAGAAGTAATTATACGGGGTTCACAACTCCGTCAATAGTCGCGGCAATATTTATTTCAGTTGTTTCCAGGTGTCCAGTGTGATCGCGATATCGTGAATGTGACCAGATTAACTCACCACTTACTTCTCACTTTTTGTTTTCGTGTATTCACTTTATTCCTTCATATCACTCTGTTGAGTCCTATCTCAGAGATTTTAATCGGGCGAGAGTAGTCTCCAGTCTTTCCCGAAACATCGCTAAATCAGTAAGAAAATTGCGCTGATCTTCTATCCACCTACACATACATTCGCATTATATACCGCTCTTGTTATCGATATTACTTTCCATAGACTTATCGATATTGAATTGATATTTTTATCGATATTTTATTGATTTTGTTATCGATATTTTTACCGTTTTTATTTGCGATATTTTTTCGATTTTGTTATCGATATTTTTACTGATTTTGTTATCGATATTTGTATCGATTATTTTAACGATATTTCTATCGGTAGGTATAAGCTTATAAGATTATATTAACAAGCCTGTCATTTCATTCACAATTTTGAACCAATGCAACATACATATGCCTCCCCTGTAGGGAAAACACGAACTAGTGAACTAAATTTCTAGTTCAGTACTAGTTCTTTATCGCCAAAAACGAACCAGCCTGATAGTAACTAGTTCAGCACCAGTCCAAAAGAAGCGAAAGGTGATACTTTCACTGAACTATTTTATTTTAAATTTTAAAAGCAGGTACGCTAATCATTATGAGTAAAATAACTTAAATCAGCATTTAATCATTATTTTATGAACTATTATTGAGTTTTATTTTTTCGCTCAAACGGAAATAATTACTATTTGATTTTTATTTTTTTTCGATTACAAATAATGCTCCGTTAGCGATTTGGAGAACAATTTTACCAATCGAAGCTCCGTTTTGATGTCAGCTTTGGCAGAGCAGAAAGTCGTTATGACAAAAACTAGATCACATCTGTCGAATTTGGAACTGGTTCGGAACTATAGAAAAAGGGGTGCAGCGGGGGGCAATTGACACTTCCTAGGACATCGCAATGTTAAATTCGCCAGTCGCTAGCATGCAAAAGAGAATTAACGCGTACTAGTCATGGTTCCATACGCACTAGAACCGAACCAGTTCCGCACTAGTTCGATTCCCTACAGGGTCCAAATTATATTATGCTAAGTCTGACAAAGTCTAAGGTGACTTAGCATGGTATGGTTTGGACGTGTCGATATGTACATACATATATTGTTTATAAGACAAACTAGATATGTAACGTAAGTTTCACTTCCCCAGTGAACATATATTTAGTATTCATACTTTGCCATACCAGTTAACTTATCGCATGAATGAAAAAGTCCCACGTGCTACGCTTAAGACATCTATTCAATACAAAAGCAACAAGCAGTCAGCAAGCTGCTGAGATTTTCATTCATTAACCGACAAAAGCACAATTAACATTCACTTGCGCCTAAATATGTATATACATAAACACATACCCATATACATACAAATATGCACTTAATTAATAGTAGGTGGTATTTTTACACATTTCACTATTTACTATGACGTACTCACTTACACAATATTTGCTTAGAAGCTATTTTAATTAATGGCCATTAACTAATCTAATTGAATTGGCTTTGCTTTTGATTGAGTGCGAATGCTGTATCTGTATTCGCTGTGTGTGCTTACGTACAAGAATTTACGTATGTATCTACATACACACCATCATTAAATGATTATGCATTCAAAAATTTATTTACCAAGACAATTCGTACATTACTACGAGTAGATAAATATTTGCGTTATTATTCAACTTAGAGCACCTACCTCATATGTCGATGTAATGTTCAACTGATGAAATACGGGCAGATAAAATACGCCCATCACCACTCCCATAGCTATTACACCGAGCGAGACGTACAAGTACTGAATGCCATAGGAGTAGACTTCCGTCGGCAGGCCCAGCAAAGTGATACCGGAAATGAAACTGGCCACCAGCGAGAGCGCAATGGGCAGTACAAGCATATTTCGTCCACCCATTAGGTAATCGGACTCCGAAAGGCTGCGATTCAGGAAGCCAAAATAGATGCCAATCACTATGCAGATCACAAACATGGCAATGAAGACGCCATAGTCGGGCCATGAGAAGCGCTGCAACTTTGCGATAATGTCATCTATGTCTGTCATTTTGTTGGATGCTGCTCACTGCTTCCGTTTCAAAGGAAAAGAGTTCGATAAAAGGTCCACTGCACCACGGTTGAGTCCGTTTTCCGGCGCCAGGCGATTGAATGTTGGGTTTTTACTCCGCGCGGTTCCCGTTTTAGTAGAAATTTTTCCTAATTTTATAGTTTATTAATTTTCTTCACTTCAAGAGTGGCGCATAGCGCATCCTACATCTAAGCGCGCTAATCCGCGTTTGTCTGCATTTTTCAAAAATTGTAAGCTCACTGAGATTTCCAGAAGCACACTCTCTCTATAATTTAGGCATCACTTAACGGATATTTTTATGTTTGTGTGTATGGCTTTACAGTGGACTACTGTTCACGCTGCATCAAGAGAGATTTTGATTAAAAAAAAAATAAAATTCTGATTCTCACTAACACAATTACGGAGTTGCATTCGTTGGAGGGCGCTAATAAATGCCAAACCAAAGCCGATGAGGTGTAAGATAGCTTCCCAGTGCATTGACTGACCGCTGCTCATATAATGAAAGCCGCTGTCACCAACAATCACAGAGTTATGCTTTTAAGTTGTGGGGTGGTGAGATTTTTTTTTGTGACTAATTTAATATGCGCCATATATTTACCACTTAAACGGACAGTGGTGGCTGAAGGGGGAGTTTGATGGAAAAAATTAACGAAATTTTCTAATTTAAACGCAACCAGATTTTGATGTTGCAGAGCGGTTTTCAGACACATATTTACATTATTTCTGCTGACTTTTATGTAGTTAAGTATATGTGTTTATTTCTAAAGACTTGCAGTTGGTATTTCAAACGAAACATTTTTTTATTGTTGACGTGGGTGATTCATCCTTTTGTGTTAAGCCAGCGCCAACTCTTCTCACTTCGAGACGCTACTCCAAATTGTATCTCACAAAGGTTGAGAATCGCCGCAGGCGTCTGGACCGTTTAATTCAATCAGTAGGTAATTTGAACATCACAATTGGCTGAGCACCGAACTGGTTGGGTACATAATCTATTTTCAGATTTGCATACATATGTTTATATGTCTATTTGTTTGTATGTTTGTACATATATGTAAATCTGTGCCAAACTCATACGAATCCTAAATAGTGAGTTGATGAGTTGATTTAGAGATGCTTTCTAATTCAAATAGCGGACGCCAAACCCTGTCGGAAATCGTGTGTTTGAGCTTAAAGCGCATGTGAAGTAATCATTTTACTACACAGGGCCTTCTTCTTGTTGAAAACCAGGCAGCACTCGTGAATAGGGACAGAATATCGGCAGTTGAAAGTCAGTTTTATCGGATTTTTGAGGCACCCAAACAAACTCGCCTAAGATCGTCTTTATTCCATTCACACATAGGTAAAATCCACTGTAGGCGAGACAGCCGTATTTGCAAATATTTATTAACAAGGTACTCGTTGGAATCAGGCACTTAAAGTCAAGCGTCGGCGGTATCGTAGGTAAGGCTGCTGCAGCAAGTGCCGCGTTCAGAGACGGATCACGGCGTGGCAAGGCTGGCACCAATGAGCTCTCTCTCTCTACCTTCTCATCCCCTCCAGGGATAAGTAAACGGGAGACGCTAGCTGGAAGGAGGCACCTAAGACACGAATAGGTCGAAGCTAACCGACACGGTCAGTAGAAGGGTATTCTGCTGGAAGCTCAAATTTATGCTTCCAAATCACTGTGATGCTTTAATTCGCTGATCAACTACTGAATGTAGACGAAGGTATTCTCTAGCTCACAGTGTGCTCAGTGCTAGTGTAGGAGAATGCCTTACCTCTCTTTGAGTTGCATCTGATCAAAGGCCATAGCGAAACCTCATGGCGGATGAGCAGGCGAAAAAAAGCTCACTCTAGTCGACTTTCGCCAGAAAGAAGAGAATGGGAATACCTTTGACTGCATGCGCACTACTTTTAAATAGAAAACAAAAACCAGAACCAGAACCAGAAATGCAAAGTGTTTTTGCCGAGTTTGAAACGGATTGCAATGGTACTTCTTGAGCTCACGAAGATTCTCAGGATCCTCACGGTCCCTACTGCCTAAAGACCGATTCGATGGAATCATTTTCACACTTACTCTTAAGCTGGCCAGCTTCAATGAATTTGCGCTCTATTAGCGTTGGATGGCACTCTCTAACTAGCTCTAGTAAATTCGCCGGGGCCGTTCCCACCACAATCGGGTG
Source organism: Rhagoletis pomonella (assembly GCF_013731165.1). Classification (NCBI taxonomy): domain Eukaryota; kingdom Metazoa; phylum Arthropoda; class Insecta; order Diptera; family Tephritidae; genus Rhagoletis; species Rhagoletis pomonella. The sequence continues at coordinate 2,992,764 of NW_023458555.1, forward strand.
ACCTAGATTTATGTTTACCAGGTCAAGGACTTTCCCTGCAGCAGAAAAACAAATTTTCTATGCTGCAACAATAACAACAGCTCCCGGTACCCGACATAACTTTGCAATTACCGTTCGTCGTGATACCACAAAATACGGATCAAGTGTAGTCCTGTCTGGGGTACGCTCAACCTTACGTGACCTAAAACTAGCCGACTAGTCATTAACGTTCGTTTGAAGATATATCCGACTGTAATATAAGTATATATGGATATGTTATATATTTTAGCGCACTTGACAACACATAAATTACAAAACCCAAAAAGAAAAAAAAAAGATTATTTGTTCTATCTTCGCAGTGGGTTTGAAACAAATTCGTTCGTCTTCTTCGTACTTTCGAATGAGCTGCCATTCACTTTTAATGACATAATTGGCGCGCGTCATTTTACTGCGGCGGTGGATGGGTGCAACGTTGACTTGCTGATTGATGTTAATTTGAAATGATTTGCATAAGTAATAAAATACATATTCCTTGAATAAATTGAACTAGATTAACGTTGCACTTGAATTTTATCCTTCACTTTGAAGGTGTAGAAGATTATTAGTCTCGCTGATTCCCACTGTTGCTTAACGCAGCCAAAAGCATAGATATGTATGTACATAGCTACAGCGGTAAAAGTAAATTTTTTTCCAAATGCATGAATTACCAATAACGTTTTGTTTTAAAAAACACTTTTTCCCGAAATTTTGAATTTCCGTATTTCTCAAGATTTTCTTTCGCAATTTGAAAGCAAATCGTTATCCCGTTTCTTTGCCAAATTTTATATTTTGCATTTCAGTAAAAGAAGAAATATATATGTATATTTTGCAATAATTTAAATTGCAATCCACCCGCGACATACATACAGAATTATGCATTTATGTCCGTGAATACCAGAAGACCTAAGGCAACAAACGACTTGCCTTGCCGATCCGCAACTGAGCTAAGCGAGTGGCATTGCCAAGCAACCACAGATGACCACCCCCACCCACAGAAGGAAAATGTGCGCACACACACAGACAATTGTTTGTCAAATAGGTTTTTCAAAAAATCACTACATTTCTCTCGAGCTAGTAGCGCATCCCCATTCATTGATGATCGTACATATACATATATATATATATATGTTTGTGCATATGCAAGTATATAAATACATACCCTGCAGGGAAAATCTCTAGCTCTGAATCGGTTTTGCTTCTAGCAAATTTCGAACCACTTCTAATTCGCGATAAATCTCTTTTGCATGCAAACAACTGAATGTTGACAATTTTCGTTTGGTGTTTCCAAACTATGAAAAATCATCTGTGAAGTGCAAACAAACAAAAATTTATTTATAGTAAACAAGTGATGTAGTTTCGAACCAGTTTTAAATTCGTCATCTTAGATATAGATTTCTATTTAGAAGTTTTTGTATTCTTTCGCACTTATCGCATTTTCTGTGACTATTTTGGTCTTAGAAAATCTGTTTATATCAGAATAGATATAGTTAGAAATAATAATAATAATAGTTTGCTCGTTTAGAAAACGATGCACCTTTTACTGATTTTTCTGCTCGCATCAAAAAATGTTTTTATAAAAAAAGTGTTTTAAAAAAAGTTTTAAGTTTTAAAAAGTAAAAAATAAATAAAATTGTTTTAAAAAAGTATCACATTTCGCTGCTTTGGACTGGACGAGATCTAATTAGCAACATATCAAAGTGATTCACTAGCTCGGGTTTTCTCTGTAGGGTAAATGCTATGCTATGCAAAGGACGCCACCTTAGTGACGTATAATTAAAAAAAAAAAATTCTTGTATGTGCATCAGCAGAAAACAATTACCTTTATTTGTGTGCATTCAATTGCTGCTATTTGTATGTCTGTAATGTATGTACCTATGCATTTACTATATGTTTGTGCATTGTGTTTGTCGCGTGCATATTTACGTTCACCTATTTATTTATTTAACTGCACATGTGCGTCGCATGGTCTCGGCAGCCAACGAATTTCGATCGCCGCCTGTCCGTGTTAGGTGCCATGGACGTCATTGTTAATGAACTTGAAAATTGTGCATTGCGGTAGAAAAGTGTTTCACTCTCAATTCAAATACAAATACAAAAATATCTGTGCATTCAGTTGTAGTTAAATAAATATTTAGCCATGCAGTAGAATTACGATAGCTCGTAGGCTCGATAAGTCCCCGATCGCTCTAAGTGATAAAGAAGTTCAGTCCGTTTCAATAATTTCTCTTGCACCAATAATCTTTTAAGTCGAAAATTATTACAATTTGAAAAACCGCAGTCAGATTCATTCTGTTCAGTAACAACAACAACCAAAAAAAAGGATAGTACATTGGATTGCGGGCTATCTAGATTCCACTGTTGTAACTACCTTGCAAACAATTTTTTCAGAGTGTTCTGAATTGTAGAGAAATTTTAAAGAATTCGTAAAGATTAACCCTTTGTTATGCATTTGCCATATTTGATAGAATTGAATATCTTTGAAATGAAAGTTTTTGTAAATATGAAAATATTTAAAATCTTATTAGAATCAGCTTCATTTTAGTTATTGCATTTTCGTTTTAATGTAGATGTGGAAATGCATACTTACACAAACGCACTCATTCATAAAACCGGTTTGACAATTTTCTTGCTTTTACTATCCCAATGTTTTTGAGAATTTATTTTTGTATCCAAATACTTAATTCTTAAGTATATTAGACATTAAAAAAAAGATTGATTCTTCTAAATTTACATCAGAACTTAACTTCAATAATTTAACTATTAAATTTTTGCAATTTAAAATTTCCTTTCCATTAAATTTATTAAAAATTACTCTCAATTTCTTAATGTCAACAAGGAATTCTGATTTAGGTTTTATCAGACCACCATTTGAAATTTGGTCTATCCATGTTATGGAGTGGGACGTTTTCTTTTCATATACGGTATGATAAATCCTGCACCTGGGAACAAACGCATCCGCTCAGGAATACTCGGCTGCAATGGGCAACAAATAAAGTCACGCGCGCACGTGAAGGGTTTCCTAATCGCAGCAATTTGCCCACCGTTGGCGCTTCAGTTGACAATTCGTTGACAGTCGCACAGCTCACAATTGAAAATTTAAAAAAAAAAATCAAATTTTGAATAGTATAGGGCTAAGAGTGACATTTCAGTCACAGTTCAAACGAGGGAAATGGCGAAATCACTTCTACCTAGCCATGGGTAACACAGTGCGGCGCCGCGCCATTGCACTGATACCGAGAGCTGAGTTACTGGCGCCGATACCGATTGTCACAACTCAGTGACGCAATGGCGCCAGCAACACCGGAACACTGACAACACCGGGCGGCGCAAAGAACCAGCAAAAAAAAGAACACACATAGGCGAAGTTTCACTTGTAAAATGTGCAGCACAAGGCGAATTTTTACAAGGTGGTGTTGCTAAAATTACCCGCGGTCCTTCTGAATGTGAAAATTATGTGTTTGTTGTATTTTTGGGTTTTGAACTTGAGTATACTTGAGTTCTTTTTGCCCAACCGATACCACCTTTTATTAATTCACCTTAGTTCAACACCGGAACTCTGACAACACCAGGTGTCGCAAAGAACCAGCAAAGAACACCCGAAATAGAAGGGATGTGTAGCACAAGGCGAATTTATACAAGGTGGTGTTGCTAGAATTCGTCGCGGTCCTTCTGAATGTGAAAATGATGGGTTTGTTGTAGTTTTGGGTTTTGAACTTGGGTATACTTGACTTTTTTCTCAACCGATATAACCTTGTATTAATTCCCTTTGGTGCAGCGTGCAGCATTAAAGGAAATGAGCTTTAGCCTGAAGAAGCGTCGTTGCGCCAACACACTGTGCTGATTCCGACAGTGGCGCTGGAGTTAGTGTGTCAGCGCCAAAAAAATTGCGCCGTTACCCAGGCCTACTTCTACCTTGTTTTGTCTTGGATCAGGTTAAGGTGTGGCAGCATTAGACAAAGAGAGATGAGAAATTCCAACCGTTCAGCGTCCACAAAACCCACACACAAATATGGAGAGTTGCGGCTTCCTGAGCAGAAAAAGATCCCTGCTGGAATTTCGTTGAGCTGGTACGAGCCCCACCTTTCCCAGATGATGCTTTTCATGCTGCGTTGTAAGGATCGCAAGAGTTAATGGGGCGGGAAAGGGACATCCAAACATTTCTCCTTTCATATATTCTCCAACTCGTAAGTTATGGGCTCAAGGATTACAAGCGTTTTGCCCCCTATTCCCAACCCCTAAAAATGTTGATGTAATTTAAGACAGAGCTCTGTAAGGAAAATAAAATCGAATGGACACTCGCCATTTATATTCAAGGGCCAGGTATTCTTGGAACTAATTTCAAAAGATATTCCTATGCAAATGCACATTTACGACTTTTCTGTGACTTTTTATTGTAATTATTTGTAACACAAGACCAACTAGCCAAACAAACTTATTAACTAACAACTATATACATACATACTTAGGTGCGTACTTCCTAAGTGCACTTATCTTTAGGAATTTCCTACTTCTAAGAAATACATACATATATGCACACATAGTAACCTGGTTTAACTCATTTCTTTTTCATTTTTTCCCTCTGTAAAATCATCGTTGCACCCCGAATAGCCATTCCAATTATAACTGAGTTGGGGTTTCCAGACACGGGAGTCGGCAGAACACTGGCATCTATTATTCGCAAGTTTTCGACGCCATGTACCCTTAAATATTTGTGCGTTTTAATGAAATATTTTGCAGAAAAAAACATACGAAGCGGTGAATGAGACTTACTTGAACTCTGAATTGACAACGCTGTTGTTTGCGGCTGTGCCCATGACGCATGTACCGCCCGGATGGTGCGAGCCCAGTCCCACGTATCTGTTAAAAAGCAAACCAAACAACTATGTATTGGAATAACTTTTAAAACGGGTCCATTTTAACGCAATGCATACCTCATCACGCATTCCAAGTATCGATCGCTGGGCATATTTTCAACAAAATCCTTCTCGGTAGGCCCATATTTCTTGCACTCCTCAATTTTCGGCCAATGTATGTGTGGACGTAGCGAAGCAAAGCTTTCCGATGTGACGACCTCTACTGCGGCGCGTATCGCGCGTATCGTACAGTCGACATCGCCAGCTTCTCGCAAATAGTTCGGATCGATCATCGGTTTCCAACGAGTGTTGGGTATGCCAATGGTGACGGTGCCACGAGACTTCGGTTGCAGACATGTTGATATCAGCACGAAGCCCTCTTGTGAAGTGTTCTGATAGCGCGGGAAGAGAGCGCGAAAATACTCCTGTTTGAAATTGGAAATTGACATTAGAGCGCGTTCATCGACTGCGCCGACGCCGAAGAAAGTCAAGCCGAAGCTATCTTCGTAGCTGGAATCTATGTGGCCCAAAACACCAAAGTTACCCAAATGACCATAGCCATTAATCAGATAATTCAAAAGCTGGATGGGATTTAGCAGCGAGCGCTGATTCAATGTTGGACCCACAGTGTCAATGGAGACAAAGAGTGGCAAATTGAGATGGTCATGTAGATTTTCGCCCACCAATGGCAGTTGCAGCTGCTGTGGTATGTCTAACTCTTCGAACAGTGGTGCATCGCCAATGCCAGAAGCCAGCAATATTTGTGGTGTTTGGTAGGCGCCTGCGCAAAGTATCACCTCGCAGCGTACGTCCACACTGAAAACGTACTCCTCATGATTTTTTGTATCCATTACGCCCACTAAAATAGACTGTACCTCACTATTTTCATCGCCGATATACTCGAGGTTCAATCGCTTCAAGTAGGCTTCGGTGAGCGTATGGAGGTTGCGGCGCTTCAGAGCAGGCTGCAGGAACTGATGGTAAGCATTGTGTCGCAGGCCATTTTTTATGGTATACCGGGCACGACGAAAGCGCCAGCTCTTTTTCGAAAACTCGGTTTTTGCTGTGTGCAGCGCCTCTGTTATTTTCGAGTAATCGCGAGGTATTTCCAGCAACGAATGGGTTTGTGTGCGAACTGCGGTGAGAAATGGCCGTATGTCATTCCAGCGCCAATCGGAGAGATTATGTCGCTTCGCCCAGTTCTCAAAATCGCGCGGCTCTCCATCGAAATGCAACATGTAATTCAACTGAGCGGAGCCGCCAAGACCTTTACCTCGAGGCAAGTACTGACGCTGCAAATAAGAGGCATGCGTTTGAATAATAAAACAAGTTCATAGTAGGAAAAAATACTAAGTATTTTTAAAACAAGCTTTCTAAATATAAACGAAATTGGACCATAAATATTTCTAAACTTCCGAGGAAGACGGTCAACTGATCAATTCATATTCCTGCATACGCGAGTCAGATATGCAAACAACTGATATTCCCAGGTTTGCAATTTTGTACGATATGAATCTCGTAGGACATCGGCCGTGTTAAAATTCATCAAAGAATTCAGTCACTGCTGCTATTACAGACTCATTTCCTAGCTATTACCTTTTACTACTGGGATGCGAAAGCCTTTTTGGTATATCATCAGATCTGTACCGTTAGCTCGATTTTAAAAAATAAGGTATCAAATTAAAAGCCTTGGCCTATAGATGTGGAATAGCTTCTTATTTTTTCAAAAAGAGTTGCCACCTTCTATCGAATTAAATTCAAATTATTTTTAAGTTAAATCAATGAATATCGATCGAAATGGTTTTGAAAAGGCTTTATCTCTTAATTACGCATGTGTAGGAGGGTTGCCACCTGTTTCAAAAAGCAAGTTCGACTTAAATAAAAGCATAAAATTGAAATGCATATCCTGATATAGATGTTAGATGAAAGAGGTTGTGGTTTGAAAATATTTTGAATAGGGTTGCCACCTGTTTCAAAATTAGAATTTAAATAAAGTATGCATGAGTTAAATTAAATATAAAAATATTACGTGAAACGAAGGTGGTAAGATATCCTTAGTTTGAATATTTAGATTATCAAAGAGGGTTGCCACCTGGTAAAAATGTAAACTCAAATTATTTAAAAACTTAAAGGAAATGTTAAAAATATGGGTACCAAATGAAATGGGTTTGAAAAGGCTTTATTTCTGAACTGTATTTAGGAGGGTTGCCACGTATTGAAAAGATCAAATTTAACTTAATTCATCGGGCACATGAAGCCCGATATCAGACGCTAGAAATTTGTTTATTTCCTAACTATATGTGGAAGAGCTGCCAGCTGTTTTAGAAGCTTACCTAACTTATGCACCAATCCGAGACGAAGATAATGCGAAGACAAGCATGAACTCGAAAAAGAATACTAATACGGGTCCTAGGCTAATATAAAAAGTAATACAAATCTCTGCAGTATGAAAGGAAATAAAAATGAATCGAAATAATAATACACGTCGTGGCATACATATATCTATTTATAAGCTATTGCTAAATAATAATATTTTGCAATTCATATTGAGTTATTAAATTCAGTTCAATACAATCAAAACGAATATTTCATGTACTGTTTTTAACTTGAATGTGACTCAGACACATCCTGCAGGTCAAGACGAAGGCGCTGGACTGATACTTTTTGTTTTTTACTGAACTAGCCAATGCCCGCTGGCTTCGCAGTGCCAATGCAAAAATAGCTTTAATAAAAAGAAAAAAGAGTTTCTAAAGTAAAACTTCTTAGTTAGTTAGTTGAAATTACTAAAGAGCAGATCCCTCCTTGCAGCATGGAATACTAGTCCCTTGGGGGACCCTCCGTTTTATTCCACGCGGATTGATGTGGTCGAATATTTCCTTGCTAATATTCGCCACTTTTACAATTCGTCTTAATATTCGGGCGTGAAGGACGTATGTATGCATGTATATAAATACATTTTTTCTACAAACCTGGGCTTTCTCGACCAGAGATTCAGCAATGGAATCTGCATTGTCTATTTGTCATCTGAAAAGTAAATTCGTGTAACATAAAGTAGACCAGACATACGGGGTTTTTATATATTTCGTCTGCAGCGCCATCTATTGGAACCATTTAAAAAAAGGTAAAATAAGCGATTGGGCTTTATAGGAGGTCTACTGAAGAAAGACAGAGTTTTGTGATCTCAAAGTCGTCGCCTGGGTAAAAGACTGTCGTAAGCGCAATTTTGACGATTTTTAGTTTTAGA
>NW_023458555.1:3000978-3016628 GCF_013731165.1 Rhagoletis pomonella
GTCGAAAACTTGCGAATAATAGATGCCAGTGTTCTGCCGACTCCCGTTTCTGGAAACCCGAACTCAGTTATAATTGGAATGGCTATTCGGGGCGCAACGATGATTTTACAGAGGGAAAAAATGAAAAAGAAATGAGTTAAACCCGGTTACTATGTGTGCATATATGTATGTATTTCTTAGAAGTAGGAAATTCCTAAAGATAAGTGCACTTAGGAAGTACGCACCTAAGTATGTATGTATATAGTTGTTAGTTAATAAGTTTGTTTGACTAGTTGGTCTTGTGTTACAAATAATAACAAATAAAAAGTCACAGAAAAGTCGTACATGTGCATTTGCATAGGAATATCTTTTGAAATTAGTACCAAGAATACCTGGCCCTTGAAGATAAATGTCGAGTGTCCATTCGATTTTATTTTCCTTACAGAGCTCTGTCTTAAATTACATCAACATTTTAAGGGGTTGGCAATAGGGGGCAAAACGCTTGTAATCCTTGAGCCCATAACTTGCGAGTTGGAGAATATATGAAAGGAGAAATGTTTGGATTTCCCTTTCCCGCCCCATTAACTCTTGCGGTCCTTACAACGCAGCATGAAAAGCATCATCTCGGAAAGGTGGGACTCGTACCAGCTCAACGAAATTCCAGCAGGGGTCTTTTTCTGCTCAGAAAGCCGCAACTCTCTATTTTTGTGTGTGGGTTTTGTGGACGCTGAACGATTGGAATCTCTCATCTCTCTTTGTCTAATGCTGCCTCACCTTAACCTGATCCAAGGCAAAACAAGGTAGAAGTGATTTCAACATTTCCCTCGTTTGAACTGTGACTGAAATGTCACTCTTAACCCTATACTATTCAAAATTTGATTTTTTTTTTTAATTTTCAATTGTGAGCTGTGCGACTGTCAACGAATTGTCAACTGAAGCGCCAACGGTGGGAAAATTGCTGCGATGCTTCATTAGGAGACTCTTCACCTGCGCGCGTGACTTTTTTTGTTGCCCATCGCAGCCGAGTATTTCTAAGCGGATGCGTTTGTTCCCAGGTGCAGGATTTATCATACCGTATATGAAAGGAAAACGTCCCACTGCCATAACATTGATAGACCAAATTTCAAATGGTGGTCTGATAAAACCTAAACCAGAATTCCTTGTTGACATAAAGAAACTGAAAGTAATTTTTAATAAAATTAATGGAAAGAAAATTTCAAATTGCAAAAATTTTATTACCACATTATTGAAGTTAAGTTCTGATGTAAATTTAGAAAAATCAAACTTAGAAGAATCAATACTTAGAAATTAAGTATTTGAATACAAAAACAAATTAAAAAAAACATTGGGATAGAAAAAGCAAGAAAATTGTCAAAACGGTTTTATAAATGAGAGCATTTCATTTGATGTATTATTTTGTGTAAGTCTACATTTACACATTTACATTAAAACGAAAAAGCAATAACTAAAATGAAGCTGATTATAATGAGGTTTTAAATATTTCCATATTTACAAAAACCTTCGTTTTAAAGATATTCAGTTATATCAAATATGGTATATGCATAACAAAGGGTTAATTTCTTTGTTTACATTTTTTGACATTACAGTCAGCTATGAGAGGGCTCAACTGAATTGTCACTTCTACGTTGTTGAATATGCCTTGACCTGATCTAACTAAAAGAGAGGTGAAGGAAAAAAGCATGCCTCTGGCTTACCTGCGGGGGGCCATCTGTAGAGCTTTAGGAAAAAGAATTAATGAGAATTAAAAGATGCAACATAAAATCATGAAATAATAAAATTAAGAAATGTTAAAATTTTCATAAAATGAGTAATTAAAAATACCAAATGTATGAGTGCTTGGGAAATACCGCAAAAATGCCTTTCAAATAAACTACATACGAGGGCACTAACAAAAGTTCGGTAAGTTTCTTGGGAAAAAAATGCAAAAAAAACCTACATATCTACATAAAAGGTTTGTTCCACACGAGCCCGCGGGATTTCGCGGATGCCCAAAACAGTCCAGAAAGCGTTCCTCACGCTAGAAAAATGGGTAATAGAGAGCGAATACGTTGCACTTTTGGATCGTAAATGTCTTCTTCTTTGTGCACGAAACAGCCCGGATTTTTTTCCGGGCACAAATGTGCAAAAGGGAAATTTGAAATAACAGCTGTTGTTGTTTAAATCCGAAAGCAAATTTTATAAAATACAAAAGTGGAAAATACCACAGAATTTTCAAAAAAATGTAGTTATTTGGTAATTTTATTAGCCATATAGATAGAAAAAGGTACGAAATGTGCCCTTTTGGCACGTGTTGACACATTTTTGACACTTGTGAGAGAGTAACTTATTTTTACGCTGTAATTACCGGAGCAGCCCGGAAAGCGTGTGGAACAAAGCCCTTTATAAGCAAACACAAAAATTTTGTCGTACATATACATATAACCTAGTCCCACTTTTTGCAGGGTGCATACATACATACATACATACACTCATACATACCCTGCAAACCAAAGTTCCCGAAATCTTTAGGAGTATCTCATTTCTGTAACGATTTATTTACGAATCTTCAAAGAAAATTGTATGAAGTGGTTGACACGAACTCGTAAAGAAATTTCTGTAGGAAAAATAAATAAAATTCTGAAAAAAATCTGCAAGATATTCTTCACGTAGCAGCATTATTTTCATTCCTTTACCGATTTTCTTCAGAAATTTCGTAAAAGAATCGAAGTGTGCACAGTTTATTTCATTTTAGAAAATTCGGGAAAAAGCAGGGTAATATCTTACGTACCTTTTTGTTTTTCAAAATTGTAATAATTTTCGACTTAAAAGATTATTGGTTCAAGAGAAATTATTGAAACGGACTGAACTTATTTATCACTAAGAGCGATCGCGGACTTATCGAGCCTACGAGTTATCGAAATTCTACTGCATGGCTAAATATTTATTTAACTACAACTGAATGCACAGATATTTTTGTATTTGTATTTGAATTGAGAGTGAAACACTTTTCTACCGCAATGCACAATTTTCAAGTTCATTAACAATGACGTCCATGGCACCTCACACGGACAGGCGGCGATCGAAATTCGTTGGCTGCCGAGACTACCATGCGACGCACATGTGCAGTTAAATAAATAGGTGAACGTAAATATGCACGCGACAAACACAATGCACAAACATATAGTAAATGCATAGGTACATACATTACAGACATACAGATAGCAGCAATTGAATGCACATAAATAAAGATAATTGTTTTCTGCTGATGCACATGCAAGAATTTTTTTTTTTAATTATACGTCACTAAGGTGGCGTCCTTTGTATAGCATAGCATTTACCCTACAGAGAAAACCCGAGCTAGTAAATCACTTTGATATGTTGCTAATTAGATCTCGTCCAGTCCAAAGCAGCGAAATGTCATACTTTTTTAAAACTATTTCCGTTTTTTTTTTACTTTTTAAAACTACATATCGCTTGCTAATTGAAAAGTTTCTAAGTCCACTTTTTCTATAAAAACATTTTTTGATGCGAGCAGAAAAATCAGTAAAAGGTGCATCGTTTTCTAAACGAGCAAACTATTATTATTATTATTTCTAACTATTTCTATTCTGATATAAATAGATTTTCTAAGACCAAAATAGTCACAGAAAATGCGACAAGTGCGAAAGAATACAAAAACTTCTAAATAGAAATCTATATCAAAGATGACGAATTTAAAACTGGTTCGAAAATACATCATTTGTTTACTATAAATAAATTTTTGTTTGTTTGCACTTCACAGATGATTTTTCATAGTTTGGAAACACCAAACGAATATTGTCAAAATTCAGTTGTTTGCATGCAAAATAGATTTATCGCGAATTAGAACTGCTTCGAAATTTGCTAGAAGCAAAACCGATTCAGAGCTAGAGATTTTCCCTGCAGGGTATGTATTTACATATATACATGCATATGTACACACATATATATATATATATATATGCATATGTACGATCATCTATGAATGGGGATGCGCTACTAGCTCGAGAGAAATGTAGTGATTTTTTGAAAAACCTATTTGACAAACAATTGCCTGTGTGTGTGCGCACATTTTCCTTCTGTGGGTGGGGATGGGGTCATCTGTGGTTGCTTGGCAATGCCACTCGCTTAGCTCAGTTGCGGATCGGCAAGGCAAGTCGTTTGTTGCCTTAGGTCTTCTGGTATTCACGGACATAAATGCATAATTCTATATGTATGTCGCGGGTGGATTGCAATTTAAATTATTGCAAAATATATATATATATTTTTTTTCTTTTACTGAAATGCAAAACATAAAATTTGGCAAAGAAACGGGATAACAATTTGCTTTCAAATTGCGAAAGAAAATCTTGAGAAATACAGAAATTCAAAATTTCGGGAAAAAGTGTTTTTTAAAACAAAACATTATTGGTAATTCATGCATTTGGAAAAAAATTTACTTTTACCGCTGTAGCTATGTACATACATACATATGCTTTTGGCTGCGTTAGGCAACAGTGGGAATCAGCGAGACTAATAATCTTCTACACCTTCAAAGTGAAGGATAAAATTCAAGTGCAACGTTAATCTAGTTCAATTTATTCAAGGAATATATATTTTATTACTTATGCAAATCATTTCAAATTAACATCAATCAGCAAGTCAACGTTGCACCCATCCACCGCCGCAGTAAAATGACGCGCGCCAAATATGTCATTAAAAGTGAATGGCAGCGCATTCGAAAGTACGAAGAAGACGAACGAATTTGTTTCAAACCCACTGCGAAGATAGAACAACTAATCTTTTTTTTTTGTTTTTGGGTTTTGTAATTTGCGTGTTGTCAAGTGCGCTAAAATATATAACATATCCATATATACTTATATTATAGTCAGATATATCTTCAAACGAACGTTAATGACTAGTCGGCTAGTTTTAGGTCACGTAAGGTTGAGCGTACCCCAGACAGGACCACACTTGGTCCGTATTTTGTGGTATCACTACGAACGGTAATTGCAATGTTATGTCGGGTACCGGGAGCTGTTGTTATTGTAGCAGCATAGAAAATTTGTTTTTGGAAATGCTGCTGCAGGGAGAGTCCTTGACCTGGTATACATAAATCTAGGTCACCCGATTGTGGTGGGAACGGCCCCGGCGAATTTACTAGGGCTGGTTAGAGAGTGCCATCCAAGGCTAATAGAGCGCAAATTCATTGAAGCTGGCCAGCTTAAGAGTAAGTGTGAAAATAATTCCATCGAATCGGTCTTTAGGCAGTAGGGACCGTGAGGATCCTGAGAATCTGCGTGAGCTCAAGAAGTACCATTGCCAGCCGTTTCAAACTCGACCAAAAACACTTAGCATTTCTGGTTCTGGTTCTGGTTTTTGTTTTCTATTTAAAAATAGTGCGCATGCAGTGAAAGGTATTCCCATTCTCTTCTTTCTCGCGAAAGTCGACTAGGGCGAGCTTTTCCTCGCCAGCTCATCCGCCATGAAATTTCGCTATGGCCTTTGATCAGATGCAACTCAAAGAGAGGTAAGGCATTCTCCTACTAGCATTGAGCACACTGTGAGCTAGAGAAGACCTTTGTCTACATTCAGTAGTTGATCAGCCCATTAAAGCACCACAGTGATTTGGAAGCATAAATTTGAGCTTCCAACAGAATACCCTTCTACTGTCCGTGACGGTTAGCTTCGACTTATTCGTGTCTTAGGTGTCTTCTTCCAGCTAGCGTCTCCCGTTTACTTATCCCTGGAGGGGATGAGAAGGTAGAGAGAGAGCTCATTGGTGCCAGCTTAGCCTTACCTTCGATACCGACGACGCTTGACTTTAAGTGCAAAACGCGCTCCACTGATTCCAACGAGTTGTTAATAAATATTTGCAAATACGACTGTCTCCCGTACAGTGGATTTTACCTATGTGTGAATGGAATAAAGACAATCTTTGGCGAGTTTGTGTGGGTGCCTCAAAAATCCGATAAAACTGACTTTCGACTGCCGATATTCTGCCCCTATTCACGAGTGCTGCCTGGTTTTCAACAAGAAGAAGGCCCTGTGTAGTAAAATGATTACTTCACATGCACTTTGAGCTCAAACACACGATTTCCGACAGGGTTTGGCGTCCGCTATTTGAATTAGACAGCATCTTTAAATCAACTCATCAACTCACTATTTGGGATACGTATGAGTTTGGCACAGATTTACATATACGTATGTAAAAACATACAAACATATAGACATATAAACAAATGTATTCAAATCCGAAATTAGATTGTGTACCCAACCAGTTCGGTGCTCAGCCAATTGTGATGTTCAAATTACCTACTGATTGAATTAAACGGTCCAGACGCCTGCGGCGATTCTCAACCTTTGTGAGATACAATTTGGAGTAGCGTCTCGAAGTGAGAAGAGTTGGCGCTGGCTTAACACAAAGGGATGAATCACCCACGTCAACAATAAAAAAATATTTCGTTTGAAATACCAACTGCAAGTCTTTAGAAATAAACACATATACTTAACTACATAAAAGTCAGCAGAAATAATGTAAATATGTGTCTGAAAACCGCTTTGCAACACCAAAATCTGGTTGCGTTTAAATTAGAAAATTTCGTTAATTTTTTCCATCAAACTCCCCCTTCAGCCACCACTGTCCGTTTAAGTGGTAAATATATGGCGCATATTAAATTAGTCAGAAAAAATAAAAAATCTCAGCACCCCACAACTTAAAAGCATAACTCTGTGATCGTTGGTGACAGCGGCTTTCATTATATGAGCAGCGGTCAGTCAATGTACTGGGATGCTATCCTACACCTCATCGGCTTTGGTGTGGCATTTATTAGCGCCCTCCAACGAATGCAACTCCGTAATTGTGTTAGTGAGAATCAGAACGTTTTTTCTTTTCTTTTTTTTTTAATCAAAATCTCTCTTGATGCCGCATGAACAGGAGTCCCGTGTAAAGCCATACATACAAACATAAAAATATCCGTTAAGTGATGCCTAAATTATAGAGAGAGTGTGCTTCTGGAAATCTCAGTGAGCTTAAAATTTTTGAAATATGCAGACAAACGCGGATTAGCGCGCTTAGATGTAGGATGCGCTATGCGCCACTCTTGAAGTGAAAAAAAATTAATAAACTATAAAATTAGGAAAAATTTCTACTAAAACGGCAACCGCGCGGAGTAAAAACCAAACATTCAATCGCCTGGCGCCGGAAAACGGACTCAACCGTGGTGCAGTGGACCCTTCATCGAACTCTTTTCATTTGAAACGGAAGCAGTGAGCAGCAACCAACAAAATGACAGACATAGATGACATTATCGCAAAGTTGCAGCGCTTCTCATGGCCCGACTATGGCGTCTTCATTGCCATGTTTGTGATCTGCATAGCGATTGGCATCTATTTTGGCTTCCTGAATCGCAGCCTTTCGGAGTCCGACTACCTAATGGGTGGACGAAATATGCTTGTACTGCCCATTGCGCTCTCGCTGGTGGCCAGTTTCATTTCCGGTATCACTTTGCTGGGCCTGCCGACGGAAGTCTACTCCTATGGCATTCAGTACTTGTACGTCTCGCTCGGTGTAATTGCTATGGGAGTGGTGATGGGCGTATTTTATCTGCCCGTATTTCATCAGTTGAACATTACATCGACATATGAGGTAGGTGCTCTAAGTTGAATAATAACGCAAATATTTATCTACTCGTAGTAATAAACGAATTGTCTTGGTAAATAAATTTTTGAATGCATAATCATTTAATGATGGTGTGTATGAATATACGTAAATTCTTGTACGTAAGCACACACAGCGAATACAGATACAGCATTCGCACTCAATCAAAACCAAAGCCCATTCAATTAGATTAGTTAATGGCCATTAATTAAAATAGCTTCTAAGCAAATATTGTGTAAGTGAGTACGTCAAAGTAAATAGTGAAATGTGTAATAGTACCACCTACTATTACTTAAGTGCATATTTGTATGTATATGGGTATGTGTTTATGTACATATATATTTAGGCGCAAGTGAATGTTAATTGTGCTTTTGTCGGTTAATGAATGAAAATCTCAGCAGCTTGCTGACTGCTTGTTGCTTTTGTATTGAATAGATGTCCTAAGCGTAGCACGTGGGACCTTTTCATTCATGCGATAAGTTAAGTCTGTTTACGCGAACACTAGTGCTAACTATTAACTGTGTATTTTGTTCGAAAAAAGCTAACTACTTTTGTGGGGCGATGGCCGCAAAAAAGTCAGACCTGGATACCTCTGCATTACATGTCAACTAACTTGTAACTAACTACTTTTGGACATAAAATATCAATAAGAAAAACAAAATATTTTTTTGTTTTTTTACTTTTTTATTTTCTTATTTATTTACTTTATTTTATTACATTTCATATTTGTTTACATATTCTGCTCTGGGTGGCCCCATATTCGAACACCGTCAGACATAACTTCAAAATGAAAGTATAAAATTTCGATCTTCCTTTTATTTGTCCTGAATATGAAAAAGAATCTGCGAAGTTCAGAAAAAAAGGGTATCGAAAGTAATTTTTGTATGAGGATATTTAATAGAAACTTGTAAAGAAAACCAACTCCCGATTGCGTCTGCATGACTCCTGCACGACTTTACAATTCACTTTAAGTTGGTTTTGTCATAGCTAATTAAAAGTGAGGTATTAATCGAAATCTCGCCAAAAAGCTAGCTATAAGTTGGTTAGTTTTAACAATTGATAATTTTTCACTGCAGGGTATGTTCACTGGAGAAGTGAAACTTACGTTAA
Source organism: Rhagoletis pomonella (assembly GCF_013731165.1). Classification (NCBI taxonomy): domain Eukaryota; kingdom Metazoa; phylum Arthropoda; class Insecta; order Diptera; family Tephritidae; genus Rhagoletis; species Rhagoletis pomonella. Next base: position 3,009,725 of record NW_023458555.1, read on the forward strand.
ATATCTAGTTTGTCTTATAAACAATATATGTATGTACATATCGACACGTCCAAACCATACCATGCTAAGTCACCTTAGACTTTGTCAGACTTAGCATAATATAATTTGGACCCTTTAGGGAAACGAACTAGTGCGGAACTGGTTCGGTTCTAGTGCGTATGGAACCATGACTAGTACGCGTAATTCTCTTTTGCATGCTAGCGACTGGCGAATTTAACATTGCGATGTCCTAGGAAGTGTCAGTTGTCCCCCGTTGCATCCCTTTAGCTCTAGTTCCGAACCAGTTCTAAATTCGGCAGATGAGATCTAGTTTTTGTCATAACGACATCAAAACGGAGCTTCGATTGGTAAAATTGTTCTCCAAATCGCTAACGGAGCATTATTTGTAATCGAAAAAATAAAAATCAAATAGTAATTATTTCCGTTTGAGCGAAAAATAAAACTCAATAATAATTCATATTCGTGTTTTCCCTACAGGGGAGGCATTTGTATGTGTGTATACGTTGCATTGGTTCAAAATTGTGAATAAAATGACAGGCTAGTTAATATAATCTTATAAGCTTATACCTACCGATAAAAATATCGATAAAATAATCGATACAAATATCGATAACAAAATCAGTAAAAATATCGATAAAAATCAATAAAATATCGATAAAAATATCAATTCAATATCGATAAGTCTATGGAAAGTAATATCGATAACAAGAGCGGTAAATAATGCGAATGGATGTAGGTGGATAGAAGATCAGCGCAATTTTCTTACTGATTTAGCGATGTTTCGGGAAAGAATGGAGACTACTCTCGCCCGATTAAAATCTCTGAGATAGGGCTCAACAGAGTGATATGTAGGAATCAAGTGAAAACACGAAAACAAAAAGTGAGAAGTAAGTGGTGAGTTGATCTGGTCACATTCACGATATCGTGATCACACTGGACACCTGGAAACAACTGAAATAAATATTAATGCGACTATTGACGGAGTTGTGAGCCCCGTATAATTACTTCTGGAGTAGTTGTAACCATAAACAAATTCCTCTGCGATGGAAAACACGCTGTCACTTTCTAACTGAAGAGGCTGTCTATATCCGCCCAGCTATCGAGACCAGGACTGGGAATCATAATTTTCCCCTGTGACCACCGTTTCTGTGCGCGCAATTGACAAGAACGTTCAGCCTAATGAAACCTTTTGAAGGTTATTGAGCAGAAAATAATTTCCCATATACATATATAGATGTTGTTATTGAAAAAATGTCCTAAATACAAGGTGTTCCATCATATTGGTAACACCGTGTTAAGTTAAAATATTATATTTTTAATTTGTATGAAATTTTACAATTCTTTTGGACTTGCATTGTGTATGTTAAATGGAAAGGTAAACGGTAACGGAGCATAAATTAAATTTAAGAGAACGTCCGCAATAACTAAATTTTTTATAATATTCTTTCATAGTATTTATTCTCATTATTTATTAATACATATGAATATCATATCAAACCAATACACATATCTGTACCTTTTGTCTATTTTCTAGTATTTAGAAAGTCGTTTCGATCGGCGTCTTCGCATGTATGGATCCGTAATGTTTGCGATTATGAATGTAAGCTGCATAGGCATTCAACTGCCCTTATATTAAAAATTATGTGGACTAACGCATTTGCTCTCACAGGTGGCATATCTGCCGATCGTGATTTATGTGCCCGCATTGGCCTTCAATCAAGTGACCGGCGTAGCTGTGCACACCATCACACCCATTGTCTGCATTATCTGCATCTTCTACACCAGCTTGGTGAGTAAATTCGCTAAGTGAAATTTCGTTTATGAAACTTAAAGCCAATTCGCTCTCTTTGTAGGGTGGCATTCGCGCAGTTGTCTGGACGGATGTGGTGCAAACGATTTCCATGGTGGGCGCACTAATACTGGTTGCTGTCAAAGGAAGCCACGATATTGGTGGCGCAGGTGTGGTGCTCCGGAACGCCTGGGATACGGATCGCATTGAGAGGCCAGAGTAAGTTTGATTAGCGTGAAGTACTTGACTTAGACGAACCAGAAAGAGAAGAATAACTCTGCTTGCACAGTTTGAGCATAAACCCCACTGTGCGGCACACGCTCTGGTCCCAGCTGATCGGTGGCGTCTTCTATTGGACCCAGACCAACGCCGTTTCGCAGAATATGATACAGCGTTACCTCGCGTTGCCCACATTGCGAGCGGCACGCATTGCTCTCTTCATCTTTTGCTTCGGTGTGCTGATTATGATGGCGCTCTGTGGCTACAACGGTTTACTAATTTACGCCACATACAAGAACTGTGATCCACTGACCACGAAGGTAGGTCACCATTTACTTTAGTTACTCCTTTACTATATGTAATTGTATGTTTCTCCCTGCAGCTGGCGAAAGCGCGGGATCAACTCTTACCGCTCTTCGTTATGGACACACTGGGTGACTATCCTGGACTCACTGGTCTCTTCGTCGCTGGAGTTTTTAGCGCTGCTTTAAGTTCGCTGTCCACCTGCTTGAATTCCATGTCGGCTGTGGTGCTGGAGGACTTCGTGAAGCCTTTTGTGAAGCGTCCGTTGTCTGAGTCGGCGATAAATTGGATCATGCGTTCGGTGGTGGTCGGAATGGGTGCACTGTGTGTTTGCCTGGTTTATGTGGTCGAGCACATGGGTACCGTGTTGCAGCTGACCATGAGTCTGGAAGCTATCACTAATGGCCCTCTTTTTGGCATATTCACCATTGGCATTTTCATGCCATGGATTGGTGGCAATGTGAGTGATGTTGTTGTTGGGGAATATAATTGCTAAAATCCGTTCTATTAATTTTTTTTGTTTTCAAAGAGCGCTCTGACTGGTGGCATTGTGGGTGTTATTGCCATGTCATGGATTAGCTTGAAGGCGCAATGGGCTATAGCCTCCGGCGCTATTAAATATCAGACTAAGCAGATCACCGTCGACCAATGCGATTATCAATTCGATCGTGCGACCTTGGTACAAAGCAGCTTTAATTTGACGGACTCAAACGCGGCGGCGGAGTAAATATTTTTAAAGCATCAAGAAATCAATAAACTTATTGGTGGTTTTTTTTTTTGTATTTGCAGAGAAATATTCCCACTTTATCGAATCTCGTACATGTGGTTCACCTGTCTGGGTGCTTTGATCACAATTTTCATAGCTATTTTGTACTCGAGCATAGCGGGTGCAAACGACCCCAAGAAGGTGGACACTGCTTTACTGACGCCGTGTATAAGGAAATATGTGCGGAACGATGAAGAATACATTAAGCCAACAGTGAGTTTAATTACCTGACTAAATACGACTAGCGATGCTAATATGTAGGAACTCTTTTAGAACACTTTCAAGAATAACATTCCAAATAAAGCGAGGATGCGCGTGGATGAGGTTGCTCTGTGATGCCATTGTGTGCACTGGTAGACGAAGAACCAAATAGTATTTTGTTTTATACATTAAAAATAGCAAATGAAAATCAAACGGAATTTACAAATAAAATAGTTGAAAGGTGTTATTTTAGAAACTGCATTGTAATTGTGGTAGCCGAATGTTTTGAAATGTACGAACTTTTAATGAACCAATGCCGTTGGTGGCCTTAAATTACAATGGCAGCCATTGTAAATACACAGCATAGTCTTAACGCTGTCGCTTAGCAAGTGGATTTAAATTTGTTTACCTTTATTTATTTCTTTCTGTAGATTCACACCTTCATCTGTGAATATCCACATCGCTTGGCGCCTAACTTTGAGGAACTCAGGGGAAATGCATAAGTGTTAATATGCATTTAAGTAGTAAAGTAGTAAAGAAAAATAATTCCTATTATGAAGTTGCATGCACACACACACACACATGCATACATGAAGTTGAATGTTTTCATGTAACAACAACAACACCACAACAAACCCATTTCAATTAAGTGAATTACCAACTTTTAGCAACAAACAAGAATTCAATTGTCAGCTACTGGCGGCGCATAATTCGATTCCTATTAACCATTTTTCAAAGTGTTCAGCACCACGCAAACTGTCTGCTTGCTGCAAGGCGATTTGATGTGGTGTGGGAGTTGACACTTAACTCACACATAATCTGCGCAACCTGCCGCCACTTGAACGTGTTGCAACATGCATCAATGCCAAGCAATCCGCCAACTGCAATCGACCACCAAACTACATATTTACAATTAAAGGTGTTTGAAATATTTTGAAACAAAAACTAAATAAAGTAAAGTAAATAAATGAAAAGCGCAATGGCAATGGCAACTGAATTGTGGCGATTGCAGCGTCAGCCACTGATTTGCCCTTAGCGGTGACTGCGGTGGCGTTAACATCAATGATGTTTGACACTACTGTGAGTGCAGAAATTGAGTATTTGTTGTTGCACTTAAAAAACATTGCGCCTGCTGTTGTCAATTGCTTTGGCAGTGGATCATCGGTGCATGGCGCACAAACGTTATAATTAAGCGATTGATTGACATCTTACACTTGAAATTAACATAAAGGTAGAGTAGGAGAATTATCTCACTTGTAGCTGCATGTAAGTGCGTATAATCATTGGCGTAATCACTTGGAAAATCATTGAGGTGGGACTTGCTACATGATTTTGTGTTTAAGCCGGCTTCTGCTCGCAGCTTCGCCCGTGTTTAGTTCGGATTAACTTTGTGATTTCAAATGCAAAAAAAAAAGAAAAATTTTAACACCAAAAATAATACATTTTATTGAAATAAGGTGCTTATTGTAGAGAAGTTCCCAAACATGTGTCGAATTTAAACTAAATTGGACATTTCAATACAAAAAAAAAAATTCTTTAATTTCTCAGCTTGTCCCTACAATACATAAATTTTTAAATTAATAGGTGCCAAATATTAAAAAAAAAATCGGAATAAAGCCTTCTTAAACATGTCTGGTTTGAATTTAAAACATTTCGTAATGTTTAATTTCACTTACTAATAACATTTAATTTTAAGTTTTAACATATGGCAACCCTCTTTAAAAATATTTTCGAAACAAAGCTTTCTTATACCTCTTTCGATTGGCATCCATTTTGTAATGCTTTATTTAACTTATGGGACTTAACTTTTAAAGAGGTGGCAGCCGTCTTCAAAATACGTGAAAATTATCGTACTCACACACTCGCTCAAAAACGCCTCGTGTTTGATACCCAATTTGAAATATTTTGCTCAACTTGTTAATTAAATTGACTTTAACTTTTTGAAGAGGTGGGGCAACCTTCTTCAAAAAAATTTCTAATAAATCGCTTCGGAAACCCGTTCGTTTCATATCTACACTATTGTAATATTTTCTTTAAGTTATTAAGCAACAAACATACTCAATCACAAACTGTCACATTTATAGCTACATAGTAAATAGGACTCATTTTTATTTTCTTTATGATAAAGCTAGACTTCTTCGACTGGTAATTTACTCATAAGTGGACATCGGGTTCCCATAATGGGGAATATGTCCCCAAACAGCTTGAGGATTACCTCGCTACCCCTTAACAAGAAACGAGCAATGTTCCGCTTAAGTTTAAATTGAGGAGAAGTGTCCTTCCAACTAAGGACTCTTACGCACCACTACCTAACAGCCATACCGAAACGAAAGCTGCAGCGTTGTCTGTCTGTCAAAAAATTCTTATGTCCATACAATTTCTATGAAGCATACCAAAACAACGCGGCGTCAACGCTGAGCGGTTGAAAAATCCGATTTTGATAGGGCGTTAGGAAGTGAAGTTGGCTGCAGAAAACGGCGAAACTGTCACTTAACGTATTTAACTCAGACAAACGCATGCTTGTTGTTGCCGCTAGGCATCAGAAAACGCTCCGCCCAAGGCTTTTATTTAGGTATGGTAGTTATCAGCCGTCACAACATGAGTCTAGGAACTATTTTAATAGTTGTAGGAACATGAAGGAAGAAGAAAATAAGCGCTTGGCTAACCATTCTTTTAGAGATCTCAAAGGTAGAAATACTGATTTGGCAAAGTTCATAGGTCAACAAAATGGATTATACCTAAGTCAGCAATCGGTAACTCCATATGGCACTACAACGGGCCTAAGTGTGAGTAGGTCTACTCTCCAACTATTCTAATCCCCGTTAAGGTGAAAAAGCAAGACTCTGAAGAAATATAAAGTGCCTGTACTGTAGACTAAATAAGGCTTTGACAAATTCAAGGCAAATAAACAATTCTTATAAATATTGTGTGATTTCTCAAAGACATCACACTGACAACCAAAAAGTATCAAAAAAAATTAATTATCTAGTCGCTCGCATTAGCTGGGATTCAGACCATAATTGTGTAAAAGAACAGTCTGGCCAAAAAAATAAATAATTATTCACTCATTTTAACAAGCAATTAGTTTGAGTAGTATCATTTTAATAATCATAATAAATATGTAATGATATTATGAAAATAAGTGTTGCAAACATGTAAAAGATGCGGAAGAGTTTTACTAACTCATCCATCTATTTATGACAGCGCGTGATATTGAAAATAGTTATGACAATGTCTCAAATTTCTCACCTCACCATACATTGGAGCTCTAAAACACTGAATTGAATTCAGAATCATATTTGCGCCGTTGTCAATGCGATGCTTAAGGCGTTCACAGTTTCGCTGTTGGTTGTCCAACCACCAATTGACTGCCAACAACCTAAGCAACACTGCTGGCGCTTATTGCTTAATAAATGATCGTACAAGTGTATATGTATGTAAATTTTCTCACGGCCATACGAAACTATTTGCCGGCAGTTAAAAAATCACCAGCTCTTAACAAGGCAACATTGTTTCGTCTTCGCTCATCTAAGATTGAATTTTAGGAAAAATTGCTTTGGGGAAAAACACAATAAAAATAAAATTAATTGCAGCACTACATAGAACAAAAAGAAACGATAAACAAA
>NW_023458555.1:3016728-3019865 GCF_013731165.1 Rhagoletis pomonella
TTTGTTTATCGTTTCTTTTTGTTCTATGTAGTGCTGCAATTAATTTTTAGTTTTATTGTGTTTTTCCCCAAAGCAATTTTTCCTAAAATTCAATCTTAGATGAGCGAAGACGAAACAATGTTGCCTTGTTAAGAGCTGGTGATTTTTTAACTGCCGGCAAATAGTTTCGTATGGCCGTGAGAAAATTTACATACATATACAATTGTACGATCATTTATTAAGCAATAAGCGCCAGCAGTGTTGCTTCGGTTGTTAGCAGTCAATTGATGGTTGGCCAACCAACAGCGAAACTGTGAACGCCTTAAGCATCGCATTGACAACGGCGCAAATATGATTCTGAATTCAATTCAGTGTTTTAGAGCTCCAATGTATGGTGAGGTGAGAAATTTGAGACATTGTCATAACTATTTTCAATATCACGCGCTGTCATAAATAGATGGATGAGTTAGTAAAACTCTTCCGCATCTTTTACATGTTGCCAGAACTTATTTTCATAACATCATTACATATTTATTATGATTATTAAAATGATACTACTCAAACTAGTTGCTTGTTAAAATGAGTGAATAATTAATTTTTTTTGCCAGACTGTTCTTTTACAAAATTATGGTCTGAATCCCAGCTGATGCGATAGACTAGATATTTTTTTTTTCTTTTTTTACTTTTGGTTGTCAGTGTGAATTTATAAGAATGGTTTATTTGCCTTGAATTTGTCAAAACCTTATTTAATCCTACACCTAAACAAAAGCGGCAACAACAAGCATGGATTTGTTTGTGTTAAATACGTTAAGTGACAGTTTCGCCGTTTTCTGCAGCCAACTTCACTTCCTAACGCCCTATCAAAATCGGATTTTCCAACCGCTCAGCGTTGACGCCGCGTTTTTTTGGTATGCTATGACATGAGAATTTTTTAACAGCCAGACAACGCTGCCGCTTTTGTTTCGGTATGGCAGTTAGGTAGTGGTCCGTAAGAGTCCTTAGAAGGAAGGACACTTCTCCTCAATTTAAACTTAAGCGGAACATTGTTCGTTTCTTGTTAAGGGGAAGCGAGGTAATCCTCAAGCTATTTGGGGACATATTCGCCATTCTGGGAACCCGATGTCCACTTATGAGTGAATTACTAGTCAAAGAAGTCTAGCTTTATCATAAAGAAAATAAAAATGAGTCCTATTTACTATGTAGCTATAAATGTGACAGTTTGTAATTTAGTATGTTTGTTGCTTAATAACTTAAAGAAAATATTACAACAGTGTAGATATGAAATGAACGGGGTTCCAAAGCGATTTATTAGAAATTTGTTTGAAGAAGGTTGCCCCACCTCTTCAAAAAGTTATATTCAATTTAATTAACGAGTTAAATAAAATATTTTAATATGGAAGTCAAACGAAAGAGGTTTATGAAAGCTTTATTTGAAAAATTATTTTAAAGGGAGCTGCCATCTGTTTAGAAATTCAAAACCAATTTAATTAACAAGTTGAGTAAAATATTTCAAATTGGGTATCAAACCCTAGGCGTTTTTGAGCGAGTGTGTGAGTATGTTTTTTAGTCTTTCTTTGTATATAATTTGACGTACTGATAGCTTATGACCTGAATTAAGACCTGCTGAGAAAGCCAAATTCATCTTTAAATTATAAGTTCGTTAACACTTTACAATATGGATACCTAACGAACAGAATTAAAACACTTTATTACGAAAACATTTGTAAGAGGATTGCCACCTTTTTAAAAAGACAGATTCAATTTTATTAATAAGTTGAATGAAGTACTATAATATGGCTGGCAAACGAATGAGGTTTAAGAAAGCTTTAATTTTCACCTCTTTAAAGGTCAAGTCCCATAAGTTCAATAAAGCATTACAAAATGGATGCCAATCGAAAGAGGCATAAGAAAGCTTTGCTTCGAAAATATGTTTAAAGAGAGTTGCCATCTGTTAAAAATCAAGATTTTATGTTATTAGTAAGTGAAATTAAACATTACGAAATGTTTTAAATTCAACCCAGACATGCTTAAGAAGGCTTACCTGCAGTGAAAAGCGTTGCAAAAAACCATTTAGGAAGAAATATAAAAACAAAGAAATTAAACAAAAATATTTTTTTTTATTAAATTAAAAAATTACAATAAACAGCATAAATAAAAAAATAAATTTATAAAAAATAAAAATAAAATAAAAAATATAAATTTAAAAAATTTTTCCTGCGCCAGGGTTTGAACCTGGGACCTCAGGCTTACCACCCGAGTGCTCTTCTCTGTCGGCCATTGTGACTGCTGGAGCGTCGCGAGCCAAAAGGCACACTTATGCTTTTCACGGGGCATGAATTGGCAGACTATCTCATCAACTGGTATGATGCTACTAGTATTTATACTAGTAGATGCAGATGCATAGCCTGACAATTGACATCTCGTAGGACATCGCAATGTTAAAAATACCAGTCGCTAACATTGAAAAAGGATAGAACGTGAACTAGTTCGGCTGAAACGCAAACCGGTAGAATTCTAGTTCACAACTAGTAGCTTTCCCTGCAGGGTTTATTCCGATTTTTTTTAATATTTGGCACCTGTTTAAAAGTCTAACTAAATTTAAGCAGTTACTATAGTGAAATATTCTGATATGGATGTCAAAAAAAAAGCCTTTGATAGTCGATAGTTGCGAAATGGAATACCTTTCGTCTTTACTATTAATTAATACTAGTGCTCGCCCAGTGGTTGAAATTCAACCGATAAAATTAGGGATTGTTTATGTGAGTTGAATGAGCTGAAAAAACATTAGTTGGAATGGGTTAAGTGGAGGGGAGTTTAGCTTAGCTCTTAGCATACCACTAAACCATAAAATAAGATTAAATAACATAACATATGAAGCATAACACACCACAATATAACATCGCACAATCTTCAGTTGTATTTCCTTTTTATTCCTATCACTTTCTTCCTCTCTATCTAAATCTTATTTATTTTGGTTCACTTTATGCCGAATGATGTTGCCTTTGATGCCACATCAAGTGATATCATTTCATGTAGTGAAATTGGGTGTGGTGAGTTGCGGTGTGATAAAATTGGGTGTGGGAGTTACGATGTGGTGAATTTAGGTGTGGTGAGTTAAGGTGTGGTGAGAAAGTTGAGGTGTGGTGAATTAAGGTGTG
>NW_023458555.1:3019875-3020159 GCF_013731165.1 Rhagoletis pomonella
GTGAGAAAGTTGAGGTGTGGTGAATTAAGGTGTGGTGGATTTAGGTGCGGGGGTTAAGGTGTGGTGAGTTGAGGTGTGGTGACTTGGGTGTGGTGAATTTAGGTGTGGGGAGTTAAGGTGTGGTGAATTAATGTGTGGTGAGCTCAGGTGGAGTAAGTTTTTAAGCGGATGTGAGATGAGTTGAGGCAAGTTAAGTTAAGTTAAGGGGTTATGGTCTTTATCCTTATCTTCATCTTCATCTTCATCTTCATCTTCGTCTTCATTTTCTTCCTCGTCTTGGTCTT
>NW_023458555.1:3020259-3022316 GCF_013731165.1 Rhagoletis pomonella
GATCTACCTGAAGAAGAAATCACCTATGTAGATGCACGCGAATTGGAAAAGAAACTAGAGGAAGGCGCAACCATGGAGGACATTGAGATGATGAAAGCCTAAACAGGAAACAGCGTGTGCTACGGGGGGTTAGATATAAGACTTATGTTTGATTAAAAATGATTTACTGCTAATTTATAAACAGCTTTTGACAAAAATACGTACGTACGTAGTAGTATATATTTATTGCGAGGTGTGATTTTGAGTCGAGTTCATTACATCCAATTGAGGAATTATTTCAATATACCATAGTTTTCACCCCCTAATAGTGAATCATGAAGTGTGCTCGCTGTCGGTTCAATAAAGAAAGCGACGTGCTGTCGTAATTGGATTATTGCCGCTCTTTCTCCGCAACCACTGCTTATCTATTGGTACTAATGGTTGCCGTCCTTATGTCCGGTATTTTGTAGTTAGTTATAAAATTGAAACTGAGAAGAGAAGTGCATAATTTTATTGTTTTCAAAATGCATTTCCAGCGTATGTATAAAGATTGACTAACAGAATGTAAATATTTGTTTAATACACATGCATTTCTTTTGTCTAAAGAAATACTGTTTGTTGGGGCTATCATCATCGCATTATTGGCATTTTTGTGGTTTGTATTTGTACCGTTGTTTGGCGACAGCACACCGAATGAGCTCACTCCCCAATCCGGTTACGTCTTCGACTACGTAGTGGGTGAGCGTTATACATTTTCATATTAGGTTTTTAGTATGTGCAAATGTAAGGAATATTTTATGCATTTTAGTTGGTGCTGGAACTGCTGGTTCAGTGGTAGCTTCACTGCTAGCCAAACACAGCCCAACGTCATCAGTGCTGCTCATAGAAGCAGGCGACTCATTTGGGTTGTTGAGCAAAATTCCTTTACTAGCCACTTTCCAGCAGAAAGGCCTTAACGATTGGGGATTTTTATCGGAGCCACAGGTGTATTCTTCGCGTGGACTCGAAGGACAGGTGAATATTAAAAAACAATTTCTTAGCTGAACAAAAAAAAAAATTATTGGAATATACTAAATTTGACCCAAATAGGACAATGGATTAAAAAAGGATTATTTAGGAATTTAAATCAATATATTCTTACAGTTTGGAGCGTTTTCATTGATCCTAGAAAATTATATTGACCTCAAAAGGAAAGAATTCATTTTCTTAAGTGTAATTCCTATGGGAAAAATAAAGCCTCGCGGCGCCACCTCTTACAATTGTCCTAGAGAGGTGAGATTCATGGAGAATCATTGCTACACCAAATGCTAAAATTTGAATCTTATTTCGGTCGCATCGCAGGATTTTTTTACGTTGTCTAATGTACACACATACATACATACATATCCTCATCATAACAAAATGTCTTGTTTCCCAGCCAACCATCAAGGTCCTCAGGGTGCACAATAGGGTGATCTAAAAAAGTAAAGTCGCTTTAATGCTCTCACCCCCTAGTATGTACTGTTCTATAACGAAAAAATATACCCCTCTTTTTATTTTGAAATCAACACTTCCTCGCCTGGGTAAAAGATTGTGGTATGTTAATTTCGGCAGGTTGTGGGAAATCGCGATTGAAGCTTGGAATGCAATTTCTTAAAAACGCGATGATATATTTTTACTCCAAAGTTTCTGAAAATGTTACTGGTTCACAAAATTTTTAAATTATTTTTAATATTTATTGTTAATTAGTTTTGAGTTAATGAAGGATTTTCTTTTGTAAAATTTTGTCGTAAGCGTCATTTGTCTATAAATTGGCAGCCACTTTGTATGAAATACGACAAAATGCGATCAAAATTTCTACTAAATCAACGACACTTTTTACTCAATATCTGAGAAGCTATAGGAGATATCCAAAAAGGGAGAACGTCATTTTAAGATATTGATTAGTTTAATATAACTGCATCACTAACTAAATTTTTACTAAATTATCTAAAGATATCTAAAAACTGATAACACTAATCGAAAGGCCTTATCTCAAAATGTATAACTGCATCTAAAACTAAAAATCGTCAAAATTGCGCTTACGACAGTCTTTTACC
>NW_023458555.1:3022416-3024502 GCF_013731165.1 Rhagoletis pomonella
GGTAAAAGACTGTCGTAAGCGCAATTTTGACGATTTTTAGTTTTAGACGCAGTTATACATTTTGAAATAAGGTCTTTCGATTGGTGTTATCAGTTTTTAGATATCTCCTTAAGTTTCCGAGATATCGACTACAATTTTTTCGATAACTTAGTAAAAATTTAGTTAGTGATGCAGTTATATTAGACTAATCAATATTTTAAAATGACGTTCTCCATTTTTGATATCTCCTACAGCTTCTCAGAAATTGAGTAAAAAGTGCCGTTGATTTAGTAGAAAATTTGATCACATTTTGTCGTATTTCATACAAAGTGGCTGTCAAATTATGGCCAAATGACGCTTACGACAAAATTTTACAAAAGAAAATCCTTCATAAACTCAAAACTAATTAACAATAAATATTGAAAATAAAATAATTTAAAAATTTTGTGAACCAGTAACATTTTCAGGAACTTTGGAGTAAAAATATATCATCGCGTTTTTAAGAAATTGCATTCCAAACTTCAATCGCGATTTCCCACAACCTGCCGAAATTAACATACGACAATCTTTTACCCAGGCGAGGAAGTGTTGATTTCAAAATAAAGAGGGGTATATTTTTTCGTTATAGAACAGTACATACTAGGGGGCGAGAGCATTAAAGCGACTTTACTTTTTTAGATCACCCTATTGTGCACCCTGAGGACCTTGATGGTTGGCTGGGAAACAAGACATTTTGTTATGATGAGGATATGTATGTATGTATGTGTGTACATTAGACAACGTAAAAAAAAGCCTGCAATGCGACCGGAATAAAATTCAAATTTTAGCATTTGGTGTAGTAATGATTCTCCATGAATCTCGCCTCTCTAGGTCAATTGTAGGAGGTGGCGCCGCGAGGCTTTATTTTTCCCATAGGAATTACACTTAAGAATATGAGTTCTTTCCTTTTGAGGTCAATATAATTTTCTAGGATCAATGAAAACGCTCCAAACTGTAAGAATATATTGATTTAAATTCCTAAATAATCCTTTTTTAATCCATTGTCCTATTTGGGTCTAATTTAGTATATACCATAATTTTTTTTTTGTCCAGCTAAGAAATTGTTTTTTAATATTCACCTGTCCTTCGAGTCCACGCGAAGAATACACCTGTGGCTCCGATAAAAATCCCCAATCGTTAAGGCCCTTCTGCTGGAAAGTGGCTAGTAAAGGAATTTTGCTCAACAATCCAAATGAGTCGCCTGCCTCTATGAGCAGCACTGATGACGTTGGGCTGTGTTTGGCTAGCAGTGAAGCTACCACTGAACCAGCAGTTCCAGCACCAACTAAAATGCATAAAATATTCCTTACATTTGCACATACTAAAAACCTAATATGAAAATGTACAACGCTCACCCACTACGTAGTCGAAGACGTAACCGGATTGGGGAGTGAGCTCATTCGGTGTGCTGTCGCCAAACAACGGTACAAATACAAACCACAAAAATGCCAATAATGCGATGATGATAGCCCCAACAAACAGTATTTCTTTAGGCAAAAGAAATGCATGTGAATTAAACAAATATTTACATTCTGTTAGTCAATCTTTATACATACGCTGGAAATGCATTTTGAAAACAATAAAATTATGCACTTCTCTTGTCAGTTTCAATTTTATAACTAACTACAAAATACCAGACATAAGGACGGCAACCATTAGTACCAATAGATAAGCAGTGGTTGCGGAGAAAGAGCGGCAATAATCCAATTACGACAGCACGTCGCTTTCTTTATTGAACCGACAGCGAGCACACTTCATGATTCACTATTAGGGGGTGAAAACTATGGTATATTGAAATAATTCCTCAATTGGATGTAATGAACTCGACTCAAAATCACACCTTGCAATAAATATATACTACTACGTACGTATTTTTGTCAAAAGCTGTTTATAAATTAGCAGTAAATCATTTTTAATCAAACATAAGTCTTATATCTAACCCCCCGTAGCACACGTTGTTTCCTGTTTAGGCTTTCATCATCTCAATGTCCTCCATTGTTGCGCCTTCCTCTAGTTTCTTCTCCAATTCGCGTGCATCTACATAGGTGATTTCTTCTTCAGGTAGATC
>NW_023458555.1:3024602-3030741 GCF_013731165.1 Rhagoletis pomonella
TCCAATTCGCGTGCATCTACATAGGTGATTTCTTCTTCAGGTAGATCCTCATCCATGAGGGCAGCTTCTTGGGCTTCTTCCCTGGCGCGACGCTCTTTAAGGCCAGCGGCTGGGGAACGTATCAGGGAAATATTGCGCTGTACATCTTTCACATCCATCTGTATTTCCACTTCTCGTCCCTTGCGTAAGCGCTGCATGACAAAGTGGTCTTGGCGACGTTCCTTAATCTCGGTAACCTTCTTAATCGCATCGAGTGTTTTCTGCCACGCTTCGCGGCTGTATTTAACTGGAACGTTGCGGCGTTTCTCGAATTCGAAGCTGGGGTCAATAGAAAGTTCCTTACCCGCTGCTTTGCGGTGCGCCTTGGTCCATCGCACTTTGCGCGGGTTCTTCTTCCGCTTGAATGCTCTGTGGCATTTACTGCGACAGAATCTGAAAATCTGCAGAAATGGAACCACAGCTTTATTTAAAATAGTCAATTTGCGTAGTCGAAAATAGTTAGCTTTCCTTAACAAAGCCGATAGCTACAGCGTGGTGCATGCAAAACATAAACAATGACAACGAGCGCACTCACCTTGCAGTCATTACGCACAAATTGTATCCCGTGTCCCGGGTAAACTTTACTTGAGCAAAAATAACACGTTTCTATACGCATTTTTGTTGAATTTTGCAAAAATTGCAACGAAATTCAACAAAATTTATCAAAACGTATGCACGTGTTGTTTTTTCTGCGGATGACACTTGAAAAGGGGGATTAACAAAATAGAACTGTCAAAATGATAAATTTCGAAATCTGTTCGAAAAAACTTTCCAATGCTGCCACACCATATTAAAATTAAAATTTTTCGAATATCAGACTTTTTGGTTGTTTGAGGACCACTGGCGCTGATTTCCGTTAGCGCATGCTGTTTGAAGGCCACTGGCCATTTTTATAACAAGGGTGATTTTAAACCGAACGAAAAACAGCTAGTTTGAGAGCTGATGCATATTTTCGCAAACAGCTGTTTGATAATTTGTTGAGAAAAAAAAGTTTGTTTTCATAAAAGCGTATTTATGTATCTTGCATTTGCTTTTCTAACATCAAATATCCATTAGGAAAGTTAAAAAATTACAGTATACATTTCAATAAGTACGCTTAAAAAATTGCTAGTATACAATTTCATTTAATGCCACATCAGCATCTATATAGTGTAACCTTTTAAACAAGGCCGTAACGTTTGTTATTATTCCATTCTTTATTTGAGAGAGCCTCGTAAAATATCCACGTAAGTGAGTGCCCCCACTTCGCTAGCATGGGTGAACATAAATAATTTTTGCAAACGCTGATACAAATATCTGTGGTGATGCAGAAGTGCGTTTCACGGACCAATAGTTGAGCTTTATCTCGTGGCTACAAAGAGTGCACAAATGAGTTTCCACGGACGCATCGACAGTTCGTACACTAATCCAAGCCATAACACAGCCACGCCAGTCCATAATAGCTCTTACGCATATCGTCAACTCGACAGTACTCCGCGCACCTCACATCACACGGGTTCATCTCATTCACGATCTGTCATGTACACTCGCGATTGGCGCTCAGCGTTGCGAACGCCTCCCACCTATCGAATTGGAAATCGCACATTACGCTTCAACTATCACTTTGCTCTGCTTGTTGCCTGCGCATTTATATTGTGCTTTCTATTTGTTTACGTACGCACTGGGTCACAATCCTCATCAGATGCGGCATGGCTGAAAAGCTATAGCAGCTCAACGCACAGTAGCTCTTTTAGCAGTTCGCCGATCAATGGAGATGCTGCAGTCTACAGCGACAAATACCCGCTAACGCCCCCCGTTGGTAACACACGCCAGTGAGGTAACATATCGCATTGCTATGGTGGCTGATTTAGATACCAACTCAAAGGTTGTTAAGAAAGACGGCAGCTTGGTTTGGCGTAGCTTTTTGAAGAAAGGATACTTGATATATCGTAAATCAAAGCCAGAAATCACAATTAAATGGGACGAAGGTGAGCCTATAAGTTTGGAATCTAGTTTCTCTTTGAAAGGACGGGGCATGGAACTATCGGAGCTCGTAACCTTCAATGGAAAACTACTTAGCTTTGATGATCGGACCGGTCTTATATACGATCTTACCAATGAAAAGCCAATCCCGTGGATTATTCTACTCGATGGTAATGGACTCAACTCTAAGGGTTTCAAAGCAGAGTGGGCTACAGTGAAGGATCAACAATTATACGTTGGCTCGATGGGGAAAGAATGGACGACAAGTGCTGGGGACTTCGAAAATGAAAACCCAATGTATGTAAAGATTATATCACAGACTGGTGAGGTGCGCTCCGTGGACTGGGCTTTCAATTTTAAATATTTACGACAAGAAGCAATGCAAATTAGCTGGCCGGGCTATATGATACACGAAAGTGGTACGTGGTCTTCCTACCACAAAAAATGGTATTTCCTGCCAAGACGTTGTTCACGAGAAAAGTAAGTCGTACAAATATATTTATTTTGTACTTAATCGAGCACTTGTTTCTACAGGTACAATGAAACGCGTGACGAACACATGGGATGTAACCTGCTTATCTCAGCAGATGAAAGATTTACAAAAATCCACACAGTTCCTTTAGACGCCTCGAATTCGGCGCCTACTCATGGATTTTCTAGTTTTAAATTCGTGCCAAACACTGAGGACAAAGTCATAGTTGCTCTTAAAACTGAGGAATTGGACGGTAAGACATCTACTTACATTACAGCATTCGATGTTGAAGGGCACACAATATTCCCGGAACAGCGGATCGAAACGGATTTAAAGTACGAAGGCTTCGAATTTATTTAGTGGCAAAGTTAATAAATCCATTAGGCGTAGCTCAAAATATGCTTTTTATTGAAAGCTCGAAGTGTTTCGACATAAAATAAAAAGACTTGCCATCAGTAAACACCCTATAGTATATGCATGTATGAATGTATAAAGAAGTTAAAATTACTTTTATAGAGCAGATTTGTTTTCCGGTGACGAAGTTCGCTAGATTCATACTTGTAAACAACTAGTGATTATGCATGCGTACCTCTCAGAGGCTTGTTAAGATTTCATGAACTAACTACAAGAACACATTTACTGTCTTTCCTTTTCGGATTTTCCATACTAATTTTAAAACTATTCAGAGGTATCGCCCATTCTCCACGTACTCGAGTAAAATATTTTTTATTATCCTGCTTGTAAATATTAAAACTAAGCGCATAATTATGAAGAAAAGTGTACATTTTATTAAAAAACTGTTTTAGAGTTACATACATACAATTATTCACGAAAAAATTTAAATAAAAACAATGGGCATATGCAATAAGTTTAGACACTTCCAATTTCTGTAACTGATTTTTTTCAACAGAAAATTGTTGAATATAATTGTTAAATGGCCAAAAAATAACAAAAAACAGAAAATGTTTTGTAAAAATAACTGGTTGCAAATAGTCGACATATTTTTAAACAATTTTTTGTATTTATTGTAAGCCGGATTAAACTTTTCAAGATTTCGCTACTGATTCTGCAACTAGGATTTTGTCGAGCCCAGCAACAATTAAATCCTCTTTGTCAATGCGGCCTTCCTGTGCGCGTATTTCTAATCTTAAAGGAAATAATGCTGTACTTTCTGTGTCTTCGATTGGTTTTCATAGCTACCTATTTGCATTGTGATTAACATTCCACAGTTCTGGCAGAAATTTGGGTTTCATAGTGGTAAGAAAATGTTGGCGCCACAGCTTTTCCAATTCGCAGAGACCGCCGAATTGTGTTTGATACAATAATACTACCTTCTCACCGTGTTGGCAGTAGGTTTCATTACTCCGCCTACAAAAAAAAAAAAAAAAAACATTCATATTTTTTAAGCCGACGGCAATTATCTAGTTAAAAAAGCTTACGTAGTATCAATATTCGCAGCTTCCTTGATCAATTCGTCCGTTAGCTTTTCTTTCTGGTAATGATGCAGCAAAATACCGAGAATTTTTTTACGACGCTCGACAGGGATTTCGTTCTGACTTTGCAACAACGCCCGTGCGGCTGACTTTACTTGCCTATAAAAACCAATAAATAGGTGAACAAAGCTTATCAATTCCTTAAATGTACTAAATACTTCAATTCAGGCAACTCGATGTATTTCACAGCCGTTTCTTCTTTTGTAAATGGCGCATTGCATTGTTCTGCTAGCTTCATTCGCATTTTCAAGTCATAAATGTTACTAAGCTGATGACATTGTGGGCATAGAAGAAGCACGTCATGGGAAGTATGGGACTTCATTACCACTGAAAAGAAACAGGTTGACATTTCAACGAGCTGGAATAAATTACGTATTTACTATACCTGGAAAATGTTTTCTATATTCGCGAGGTACAACATTTTTTCGTGACAATGGATCGATCCTGCCACATACCACGCATCGATTTTCTTTTGGTGTCTGATAGTAGCGTCCTACGTCTCCCACCGCTCGCCCAGATGGTTCGAAATTCAAGCGAACAGTTAATGGGTTATTCCCTACTTGGTCTCCTAAATTCTGATCCACATACCACTGCGCTTTTTTAGAGTCTATTGTGCAGAGCAATTCGCCATCAGGAGCCTGTAAGTTGCAATTGTCGTACAAAGCTCTTGAGCGTGTGCTTATACTACGAGTTTGCATTTGTTTTTGTTTAGCTTTTTTTCCAGCGGACATGGTAACATTTCTCCTGTCAGTGTGTGTTAAATTATTCAGAAGGCCTTCCTTAAAGCGAATGTCATAAAAGGGCTGTAATCGCTCTTGAACATCCGAGAAGTTTATCTTGTTGAGATTCCAGAACGGCCTAAAATGTAAATCTATATACAGAAATTTTTATAAATGAAAAGGATATGATCTAACTTTGGATCCAATTGCATCGCAAGCTTTTCAAATATTTTCACTGCTACCAACGCATCATTTGCTGCGTACTGCAATTGTTTTTCGTTAAGTACTTTAGCCTCCCAATCTGAACAGGAAAGACGCCAGTGTTTATCCAGGTGCACATCCAACAAAGACTTTGCCATTTTTGCCAAACCTTCTGGTTTTTGATTAACCAGCGCAGCCAGATAGCGTAAGTCCAACGTGCTAGCCACACCAACGCCATAATCATATGCTAATTTGTGAGCGTCCTCCTGAGTACCAACACCAACTTTTATCACCTTATCATCCTCGAGAAGATCACGGAGATCTTTGGGAATTTGTTGCAAATTACATAGGCGAAACAGCGCACAGAGGCCTTTTTGCGAGGATAGCTGCAACAGTGCTACTGGGCGTCGTTTTCCCCCCCACAGTCACCCACTCGCAATCAAAACCAAGTACTTTGTAATCGTGACAGTGGCTGCAAGTCTCAATTATCTTAGTAAATGTGACAACCAAAGACATACATATATACATGCACATACCTTTTTAATGTAGCTAATACACGCTGACATTCATCAGGAGTTTCAATAACCGTAACTTGTTTCTTAGCCAGTGGATCTCTAAAGTTGCGTATTCGGGAGAGAATCCGAGCCCTTTGGCGAACCAAAATACATAGCAAGCCAACGCCTGCCGTCGCCAGGAATGCTGTTTTGGCAGTCATCAGTGAGCGTTTTTGTATATCACCCATACAAATTTATTTTATTGCGAATATATTTTTACTACTGATATTTTTTTCGAATTTCGACCAATTCAGCTTTGTTTTCTAAAACATATGCGTTCTTATCACAAACAGCTGTTTATAGGTTATGCACAGTGTTGCCAGAAATATTTCAGAGCAGGCTGATGTCCACGAAAATAGCAAATTGTGGTGTTCGCTTTAACCCTCCGATGAGTGACAATGCCGATGACGTTAGATTCGTGAGAAGGTCCTTAGGGACCTACAAAGAGTTGCTCGATGTTTCGACTGTACATGTGCAACTTCTTTGGTATTTATGTTGTCTTTTGATTAAATTAACGTCCTGCATATATATTAGGAATGAAATAATTTGAAGAACAAGTGAAAAAAAAATCAAAACATGAAGACAAGTAACTTGTTATTTCTTCTAAAATTGTACAAGGTCCCTAGGGACCTTGTCACTAATCCCCGTACTAACTATATATGTTGAAATCTCAATAACACTCGAACGTGATCCCGTATC
>NW_023458555.1:3030751-3067038 GCF_013731165.1 Rhagoletis pomonella
CTTAATTTATTCTTGGAATACATGTATAAATTCTTTTCAAAAATGCATTGAACAAAAAGATATAGGCACATGAAATACGAAAAGGTCCCTAGGGACCTTCTCACAAATCGAAGGGTTAAGTTTAAAAAATTAACAGACTAATGTTAAGCCAAAGAACGTAAACTTTTGTCAAAGAGATAAATTTGCATTCAAGTGAATCTAATGGTTATATCCGCCTTCTTTGCATATCAGTGAAAGAATGTTTTAATCCAGAAATTCCACAAACTTTCCACATACCTAAGAAGTATTTATCCACAAAAGACTAAACGCCCGTTTAATAGCCAAAATTAGGCAACGCTCATCCCAACACAAATACGAAAGATGCCCAACTCTCAACTTTTCTCCCGCGTCCATTGCCAGCTTTTGCATATATGTAATTAAAATTATGTAAGATATTCTTCCTTTTTAATGCAATGAAACGAAATTTGAACTTTTCTGTCTTTAGTATCTAGGCCAAAGTTGTACGCAGACGGTCTTGTAAGATTTCCCCAAAATAGAGCGTTAAAAAACCTTACAACACTGGTTAAAAGGTTTGTTTGTTTACATTTACCGTGTCCGGTCCAGTGATGGAAAACTAGGCAGAACTGTACTTTTTTCGTCCTATTTTAATTTGTAGGCATATTTGGTTCAAGGGCTCTAATTTAAGTACATTGCGGGAGAATATCATAATTTAAAATAATCGGAAATGGCAGCAGAACGGTTTTAAAGTCTTAAGATTGATTTCCAGCACTAAACAAATATATGCACATAAGATCGAAAAGAATATATAACAATGGCAATATTTAATCTGCAAACAGAAGATAAAGCTGTCACCAAAACCTTCTTTGGTTCCTTTGAATTAGGAGGCCATTTCTAAATAACTAAAAATTTGTTTTCTTTTGGTTTTTGCTTGTCGTTCTTCCGGCAAACGATGAGTTATGACAGCCTTTTGGTAAATGAACGATGTATCGCATGTTTCATAATACACTGGTTAACCCTCTAGTAGGCCAATTTTTTTATGAGTTGAAAAATTCAGGAATTCGTGATTTTAGCACGAGAAATCCAAAACTGATGTCGATTTCGATATGTGACAGTAACTTTTTCCTACAGGGGAGTAAAACCAAGACCGTCTGGAGACGGGCTCACCGATATACTTACACATATTTTCAGCTTTCTCTTACACAATAAGGGTGGGTAACTCTGTAAATTTTGGTGTGCTGACTCAGTAACTCCAACTCACTTTAATGAGTCAGCACAGTGAGCTGGCACAAGTGTGCTATCGCACAATTGGTATGTACATCGAAATTATTGATGATGTTAGTAATCGAAATCGATTTAGAAATGGTTATCCTTAGCTTCTGTTCGTAGCTGGCCGGCAAAATTTTAGAAATCTGATTTCAACTGGTGAGTTCATTTGCAAAATAATTCCTCTTCTTGGATGTATGTATTATCTTCTGGCCCAGTTATGCATACTTAGCATTGCTTGAGAGTTGTCACATAAGAATCTGTTAAATGGGCTATGCATGTAAGCGGATACCCAACGCATAGCACTTCACATGTAGAATTCTGTTTGGTTTTGATTTTTACGTAAAAGTAGTATAGCAGTGTAAGTATGCATAACTGGGCCTTGCTTCTTGTTAAATTTGGTAGTCGTATATTCAATTGATGGTTAGTCTAGTGATGCCATCTATTATGGTACTTTTTGGAAGATCGTATTGTGTGAATGTGTCAGCTCATCAATTGAGTTACCACATCGACACAGTTCTAAACAATGCAAGCCGCACCGAGCTATGCAAGTGTTAGCACATCAACTGAGTTACCATATCGACTCTGTAGCACACTGAGCTATACATTGTCAGCACATAAACTGAGTTACTGAGTTACAAATTTTTTCAGATGTGAGTCTGAGCGTGCGGCACAGTTCTAAGAGTCAGCACAGTAACTCAGCACAGTGCTGAGTTACCCACCTCTATTACACAATGTTGACCTACGAACCGGCAATGCCGTCTGCAGACGGTCAAAAATGCAAAACTGGGGTTTTATATGTCAGCAAGCCGGTCCATTTCGAATGGTGACATAATTATAAAACTTATATCAAAATACGGTGCTTTTATCAACGAAATCCCCCGAATTTTTTTATATCGAAAAATTATTCAAAAGAAAAAATTTCTTTAATTACGAAATTCCTAAATAGCAAGAAATAATTAATTTTCACCGTGTTTTCAAAATCTGTAATTCAACTGCCGATTAAAATAAAACGGATTGACATAACGGATTAAAATTTACTTCGCCGTAAGGGTACGATTTTCGCTTAAAGATCGTGCCTTACGAATATAGAAAAAAATTATTATAGGTGAACTAAAAAGGTGTTTAGTTAACGACCGTCTGGAGGCGGTTCTGCCTACTAGAGGGTTAAACGTCAAAATTTTGTGGGAAAATGCAGTCAAATTTTGACCAGTTCATATAGGTGGTATAAAAAGGACAAATGGATAAACTCATACCTTCGCCATATTTGTGAAGTTCAGCCATCTGTAAGACTGAACATATTCTCGTTCTTACGACAGTCGGGTCTATGTAACCGGAACGACCAAGATTTATATTTGGCCAAGGACTGTCACTCCAGCAACACTCCCCAAAACTCTATAGGGAACTTGTATGCTGCTACAACAACAACAATAACAACAACTGAACATATTCTCGTTCTTACGACAGTCGGGTCTATGTAACCGGAACGACCAAGATTTATATTTGGCCAAGGACTGTCACTCCCAAAAAACTCTTCGGGGAACTTGTATGCTGCTACAACAACGACAACTGAACATATTCTTTTTGGATTTGGAAAAACAAAGTTAAAGTCAAACCATTACAAAATTCTACCAAAATCTAATTCGTGTACCCTCTAGGGCTATTCGCGATTTGGTGCATAAGAGCTGACAAATTTATGCTATTGCAGAAATATACCACGGATTGTGAGCGACCTTTATTAAACTGTGATGGTAAAGCTTTTGCAAAACAATTTTTGTGCATCAGCACAAATTTGCAATGCAATGATGCTAGGCCATTTGCACCGGATCGCGAATAGCCCTATTGTATAGCATACTGGTGGTAAATAATTTTCTGCAGCGCTATGATTGGAAAATGCGTTTTTTGCTGAAGAAAATGAAATAAACATTTTCGTTATTATTTATTGCTATTACCAAAATTATTCAAATTCGATGTTCAGATACATATATACATATGTATTATTATGGATTTATCGAAATTAAAAATCGTTATTTACGTATTTACGACGGAAACTCGTCTAAGTAATATTCGTTACGTTTTATTTTGATTTACAATTGCAATTTTATGCAACTATACAATAGCAGTATCAATAAAATAAGTGTTTAAATAAATTAACTATTCTTAAATTATGTTTTATCAAAGTGGTATTCGTCAAAATATATACAAGTACATACAACAAAAAAATTAATTACATACACATACGTTTACTAATTATATAGTACATCTTCAATTGGAACTGTAGTAAATGGGTCACGCTAGACATATTCATCTTATACATTTCATTAATAAGTTAGGTCTATTAAATATTGTGTTTATAGTTATATCGATTTTATCTTCTGAAACACGTTGTTCTTTTTTTTTCTTTACATCCAATATTTAATCCGTTGTTAGTACTTAATAATCCATGAAGATGCAATATTAAATTTATAATCCTATGAGAGAAACCACAATTCGCTTCTAAGATTAATATACTATAGTACTTTTTATATGATTTATTTTGAAGGAGTGTGAATGGTCTTTAATCCAGCAATAAATAGCGTAGTCGTTTTCTGGCTGTAGATTCGCGTGGCAGCGATAGAGCCCATTTCTTTAGTGCTGTTAGTATCACTGAACTCACCACCAGCAATGCTCCCAAAAGCGAAAACCCGGTTGGAGTTTCACCAAAGAACATTATTTGCCATATAAATGCGAAGACAATATCTGCACAGCGTGCTATAGCCACTGGTCCAGCCTGTTCCACTTGTAGCGACAATGTAAGCAATATTTGGCCCAAAAAGCTAAAAATACCTAGAACCACAACTAGCCAACGATCGTGACCACATGCCGGCCAACACAAGGCGCCAATCGAGCCGCACACAATGAAAGTGTAGACAAGCGCAAAAGCACCAAAATTTGTCATTATAACAGAGAAATGCAGTCCTTTAAGGGCTCGCAGGAGTATGTATACATTGGCACCAAATAATGTGGACGATATGGCAGCAACTGGACCCCAGATATCATAGGTTTTCCCCGAAAACCGTTCAGTCTCCATTGAAGGCGCGGCGTCACCAAAAACGAATGGTGGCCGTGTGATGAGAACTACGCCGACCAGTGTTAGTACGATAGTTACGATGTTGAAAAAACTGCATTGTTCTTTGAGAAAAACGCGGGCAAAAATCGCTACAAATACTGGTGTCGAAAAAATGATAACACTGGCGTCGGCAAGTGGCATGTGGCGGAAGGCGTAAAAACTTAGCATTAACCCTGTGGTGCCCATAAAACAGCGTAGTAACAATATAACACGCTTGCCTTCGGGAAACACTGGATGGCGCGTGTACACGACAATAGGTATTGCGGGAAGTAAGACACCAATAAATCTGTAAATAAATACACACCATATCACAATTAAAATTTGATTTATAAAAGTCTTACTCACCGAAACGAAGCAAGTTCCATTGGATTCACATCCACCAATCCCTTAACAATTACTGAGCATAGTGAGAAGAAAAGCGAGGAGAGAGTAGCTAGTATAATACCCAAGTAGGGGCAGTTTAGAGAGGATTTGAGACGGGTAAGTAGCTTGTGTGAAGTTTCGCCATGGCGAAACCCGTCCACAAACTGATGCAGTTCCAAATTTTCCGGCATCGTTGTTTGTTTAACAATTTCCAGCGATTTTTCTCTGGCAGGCTTCCACTAATTACGATGCACTCCAGCAGTGACGTTGCAAATATGCATTTTTATTCCCAGCAAATCTATGTATTTTAAAACCAAAAACATATTTTTAATGTAAAAGATAAAATAAAATAAAAACAATTTACATCGTATTTACAGCTGCTGGCCTGTGGTGGGTGCTATTGTTGCTGCAGTTGGAAAAATCGATTTTCCGTGCAGTTTTACACAGATTTCACAGTTCGAGCATGCAATGTTTATTCGATGTGGTCTTAAAATTGCAACTTAACGAGAACCTGCACAGTTTTTCCAATTGTAATTAATTTTATAAACATTTTTACTTTGCTCGAGAATTTATCCTCAAAATTAGACAAAATTCGTATGACTTCCGCATCCTTAGCTTTATTTCCCATTGAGATGTGAAAGTGATGAAGTGAGAACCGATTATGAAATTCACGCTTTTTGTAACCGGTTTACTCCGAAAATGTATACGTTTTCATAGATAAGAATATTTTCATGTAAGGTCGGTGTTACGTGGGTGTTGTTCAGAAATTTTGTTGGGCAAACTGCGTGCAATTGTTGTTGCAGCAAACTCGGAGTGAGCGAGCGAGTTTGGCGACTCTCACAGCAAACTAGTTTTGTTTGGTCAAACTGCAGCAAATTCGGTGTTGTCATATACACAAATTTTAGACAATTGTTTCTATACACAAAAATTGCCGTGATACCGAAAGCCAGAAACTGAATTTATGCTGTAAGAGCTTCAAAGATTAGGGCACAGTTAATTGCCTATACGATATCATAAAAAATATATTAATTGTGCGCGTTATGTACATCTGAAATTCTCATTTCGTGTTGTCAATAGCCATGCAAATCATAATAAACGGGCAACCCTGTGCCAAACTCGTCATAACCACCTCCGAGCAAACTAAGCAGCCGCCATTTAATTTGGCAAACAAAAGTTTGTCTGCATAGCACCGACCTAAAAATGTAAAAAAGTCAAACTGCAAAGTTACTCTCTGAAGTGAGAGTAAAAAGTGAGTAACAACAAAAAGTACGAGAACAAAAAAAAGCATTTTTCCTGTAATCAACCAGTGATCGCTTGATACTTTTCATGATTTCACCAGAAGAAAAAGTTCGGGTAAAATCTCGAAAGTTCATTTTCTAAACAACTCTCCAAAATTCGCTATCATTTACAGGATTTTGGAGGAATTTGGAGTACGGGATCATTTTTCCTGTATCTTCTTGCAAGTACCTGTAAGCTCAGGGAGAAACAAAATTCTTAAGAATTGCAAGAGAGCTTAAATACTAGTATTGTTGCACTTTATTATCTTTACACAAAAGACATCATATTCATATTTTATTAATATATATCGGTTACTGGTTCACAATTTGTATA
The DNA here is from genome assembly GCF_013731165.1 of Rhagoletis pomonella. Taxonomy (NCBI): domain Eukaryota; kingdom Metazoa; phylum Arthropoda; class Insecta; order Diptera; family Tephritidae; genus Rhagoletis; species Rhagoletis pomonella. Next base: position 3,037,098 of record NW_023458555.1, read on the forward strand.
ATCGGTTTTTACAAGCGTTGCCAGGTAGCTAGAATGTGTTAACGTTCTAGGAGTGCACTTTGTTGCCAAAGTGGTTTGCAGACCACTGGCAGATTCTGAGCTTTGGTGGCTTGAAGACCACTGAAAGTCTCCATGACAACGTTGGTGGTTTGAAGGCCACTGCAAGACAACATTCAAATGCGTAGTTCAAAACAGAAATAAATAAATGAAAACAAACTAAAGGCTTACAAAAAACCACATGCTTGCCAAAATATTGAGCATTTCTATTAAAAAAATGTGATTTGTTAAAATTTCTATCAATAAAACTATCTGAGATTCAATTCAGTATTAGCTAAAACGAGTTTAAAGACCAAACGAGTAACCCAGCAGTGATCGCCAATTGTTAAGAAATCCACTCAATACGGTGATAAGTTTTCATTTTACTAGATAAGGTAAGTTCTGATTTATTAGAAAAAAATCCTAGTTATTCACATAAAAAGTAGCTATAAATACCGCAAAACAATAAGCAATTTACGACCGCTTTCAGATGAGGCGTTTAAATGTATCCAAAATGTCGCGTTTTAACAAAAATTCGTTTAAAAAGGCTTAGAAACCTAGATCAGCCAATACCGCATCTAATTCCGCTTGCAAATTTGCTGCTTTGGCACGTATTTGTGTAATCTCGTCTTGCAAATTATCTACATTAGCTTGAAGCAATACATTGCATTTCTTCATTGCTAAGAAACGACTCTCGTGTTTCTTCACACGTGGTTCCAGATTACTCTTTTTGTCAGCGTTGCTGGCATCCTGAGAGAAAAATTTGTTTTGCAAATATTAAATCAGGTTGATTTTAGTTTAGCATACCTCTGTTTCGGATTCGCTTTCAGTTTCTGCTTCGCTTTCTTCTGATTCCGACTCCTCAGAATCTTCTTCCTCTTCCTCGGTCTCTTCTGCATCGTTATCCTCCTCGGGTTCCTCTTCCTTAAATCGTAGTTAGTATTATTTTCAAACTTAAATGTAATTTTGAATGAAACCACCTTTTCCTCATCATCGTCCTCATCTTCTTCCTCGTCCTTCATAGAGGCCGCCATCTTCTGAACTTCCTTCTCCAGCTTCTTGAACTTTTTGTTTTCCTCTCTGTCACATTTAATACACCAATTAAAATGTACCCAATTCTCAGCATAGATGAATGAGCATAGATTATGTTTGTACTTACTTAAGTATAACATGGTTCTTCTTCATAGCTTGTTTCAGTGCCAACTTTTCTTTTTTCGCGGCTTCGCGCTTAACTTTTATCTTTGTCAACTTGCTTCGGAGCACCTTCACTTCCTTCCCTAGACGTCGTTCGCGGCGCTCCGCTTTTTTCTCCTCCGGTTCGTCAGGATCACTTTCACTCATATCCAGTTCTAAATCTGGTGAGCTATCACGTCCACCATGCACATCGCTGGGTCGTCTTGAACCATTCAAAGAGCCGCCTCCCTAAAAATTAGTTAAATACAGTATAAGTAGTTATCTTTGTATACCCTCCTAGTACATGCTGATAAGCGTGAGTTTGTGTTACCTTTGTGTTAGTGTAGCAATTAGCATAGTTTTCAAAGCCATAATACGATTCCTCGTCAAGTGGGTCTTCGTATGAGTAAAAATACTTTGTTTGTTGCCTTCTACTACATATAGGACAGGGCAGGGGCGTCACATTACCCTTTTAGCATTTTTATTTTTTCAATTTTGGGTTAATAGCGGTGAGAAGTAAGAAAAGCTTGCAAGTTTTAAGAATTCATTTAAGCATTAAAGCATACATATTTCTTCCAAACGCTAAGTACCATTTATAATAATATTAAGAAGCCTACTTTTTTAGCAAACGTAATTCTAGGGTGAATATTTTTATCGCAACTCACCTGCAATGCCTGCGCCAGTTTACGCTCCATCATCTGTATCGTTCGCTTTTGCTCTTCAATCTCGCTCTTTGCTTGATCAAGTAATTCGCCTGTGTCAAGATATTTCTTCTCTAGGTCTTTGGCTGTCTTGCGGGCATCTTCGGCTTCCTGTTTGAGTGAATTCAAGTATGCCTCTTCACTGGCGGTTGTCGGTTCCATAGTTGCCACAATGATACGTGAGCCATACTCCAGATTCTTTTCGCGAGACTTCTCGCGCTCCAGCTCCGCTTCTAGAGTTGCAATTTGCGCCAGTAATTTCTTATTCTCCCGTTCCTGCGCTTCGCGATTACGCAATTCGAGGGCCAACATCTGCTTTGTGCTCTGCAAATCGTCGCGTATCTTGTCAATGTCGTCGAGTTCGTCGCCGCTGGGATCGTCAATTGAGAGTGCAGCTACAATGCTGTTGGTGATAATGGCCGGGTCACTAGCGGCGCCAGATCCGACCGCGGCTCCAACAGCAGCAGTAGCAGCCTGCAGGACAAGCAATTAGATGTTATGAGACGCAGAGCTAAGAAACGAAATTGAATTTCACCTCTGCTAGTAGGTTGATTTTCGATTGAGACTTCTGTATCTGCTCCTCTATTGTCATCTGTTTGCGGAATTTTCTCAAACCCCCAATAAATGGTTTACTGCGATCATTTGTTTGTGTGGGTTTGAGTTTGATGCCACCTTGAATTTGTTTCAGTAGTTTGTTGTGTGAGTTGTCCTTTTCCGTTTCGTAGATGAACTTATCGTCCACTTTCGTCATGGATTTGCAAGTGAGAATGGGCTGAGATCTGCAAAATTTATATATACGTATGTGCTTTTAGATATCAGTTAACTCAAGTGCTACAAGTCACAAAAAGGCTTGAAAACCTCTCCATGCTAATTGAGTTTCTTTATTCCTAAAGTTTTTTTTTGTGTGCAATTAGCTTAGTTATTTATGTACATAGGTATGTACGTGTGCATATTGATTGCGCCGTATATGTTTTATTTAAGCTTTGTTAAGCTTATTTGGTCTTCCTTCAGTGGTTTCAGTGGTTTCTCGCTTTTGTCCTTTTCCTTTTACCACTCACCTGTCGTTGCACTGCACATGACGCAATTTCTTGCCAGACTCCACCTCCTTCATCATCTCGGACCAATCGGGACGCCTGCGCGGTCGTGTCCTACTCGGCGGGTACAAAATGCAAAATTCAATTCATGCAATGGGTTATTTTTCACAATTAAGTCATAATTTATGCAAATCAGTAATGCCACAAGCAACTTGTTTCAACTCACTTAAGTTTTTCTATGACGGCCTTTTGTGTTTCACTCAGCTCGCGCTTTTGACCAGCAGCGCCCAATGGTGGTGGCGGTGGTGGTGGCGCTTTCGGTACCAGCGAAGGCAGCGGCGGAGGAGCGGGAACTGCAAATCCAAAGCAAAATGTGGTCCAGCCGGCAAATTAAGTACGCGTTCATATTGGTGGCAGCGAAGGTACAGGATACGAGTGCAAATGCATAAGGAGAAGAGACGTTGTTGGAAAGAAGACGTTAAGAGGACTTTTAATTCATTAAAAATATAAGTCTTAAGTAAATTGCGAATGCAAAAAAGTGAAATATTTAATGAGGTTACGATTCGCGTGGATGCAGTGCAGTAACTTGATTCAATGGTGGCGCAAACCAGAGTCACTTTTCCCAACTACATACTTTCATTTGAAGCTTCTCTCTTATCTACGAGTGTTTTTTTTCGCTATTTGCGCTGCGCGTAAAGTGGTGCGGTGCTTGTAACTCAACTTAAAGGAGGTAGTGCTACTACTCTCCGGCGAGTGGCAATGGATAACTTGAAGCGAGCCAGCTGCGGCTGGAGTAGTAATTATGCAATGTCGGTTGTAGCCTCCACAGACTTTATGTTGCCTTCAAATAAGTGTGGCTTGTTTGGTTAGAAGGTGTTCGCATATTTTTTGCTGCATTTGTGTGAATAAGTTAATTGCTATGTCAAAAGTTTCCTAAAGTAAATCTGTTTAAGGTGCTTCAACCGTTTCTAGCAAGTGACAAAAACTGAATTGATGAGAGATTTAAAAAGTAATGATATAATAATAATATGGTTCATTCAACAACAAAAAACAAATATATAATTCCTAAACTTTGTGCAAAACTCGCGAAAATTCAGCAAATTTTCATGCAAATTTTCAGCTTTTTAATCAGATATTTTAGAATTTTTTTGAGTATGTAGATTTGTAGCCCAATCAATTTTATGTTAATAAAGTACAAGTTTTAAGTAGCTAGGAATTACCGTCGATTTTTGAGACCGCGTGAATCTCTTCCATACAAATTTTTTTTTCGAAAATACTTTATATGAAGAAATGCAAAGCACCTTCAACAAAAAACAAAAAAATTCTAAAAAATAAATTCGATTTTTGACTAACTCCGATCTGGCACTTTTTTAATAGAATTTAATGGACTGCACAACTGCATACTCAACAAAATTAAAAAAAATCTGATTAAAAAGTTCAAAATTTGCTGAATTTTCGCGAGACAGATTCGCCATCAATCCAGTGAATATGCGGAAAAGTTTGGGACTGTTTAACAAAAAATTGCGTTTCGCAGTAACTCAATAAAAAAAAAAAACAATTTTTTACAGCACACTATTTTTTGAAACAGTTTTTCAATAAAAAAAGGGAATTCCTGGCACTATGTGTACCTGTTGTACACCCCGAGACAAAAAGAATTTCTAATTTTTTACACAATTTTTAAAAATTAAAGAAGTTGCAATAGTGACAATTTTCTAGTTTGAAGTGTCTAAAAAATACCGTTGATTTTTGACAATCTTTTTTGTTGACGGTGTCACAAATTTTCTTCCATACAAATTTACTATTTATGTTCCACAATTTTTTTTTGTATGGATAAAAATAACACCGTCGACCATCAAAAATCAACACGAAACTTGAACACTATTACTTGAATTTACTGAGCTACAAAACTGCAAGCTTGGAATTTTTCTAACAGTTATGAATAAAAAGTTTGTTGTGATTTTTTTTTTTTTTCTACAAAGTTTGAAATGTGGATTTATGTACATATTTATATCGCCACCTGGATGGAAGATCGACCTATTTCGGCAGGCATTTCGAAAACAGAATACTTTTCAAGAACAACCTACTTCAGAATTTGATTGACGAACGCCCTATTTCAGAATTTTATTGAAAAACACTCTATTTCAGCTAATTTCGTTATGGTGTTAAGTATTATCTAAATAACTAGACTTTAATAAAAAATAATAAACTGGTCAAAATGTCGTGTCCCAATTTTTTATAAGAGAGTATATACAAGCGACAAAAGAACGCTTATCTCGGTTAAAATTTCGTTTTAGCTACTTGAGCAACCCTGTTGGTATATGGCAAGAAACGTGTGATTTGTTTGACGTTGTTTAGACACAAAAAACAATAGAAAGCAGTAATTATGCGTAATATATATATACTAATTTCAAATATAAATCATGTACATACAGTGGAAGCTTCCATAAGCGAACTCCGATGGTCGCCTACTTTTTGCCCGCCTATGGGAGATGTTCGCTTATGGGAATTTCGTAAAAAATAATATTAAAATTCAAAATTAAAACATTGAAATTGCAAGTATCTAAATTTAATGAATAAAAAGAGAAAATTAAAAATAAATTCAAATTTATGGCGTTTTCTTTTTCGTACCGTCCAATCTCATTGCTCGCTTCGCTCAAGCAGCAAGAAGAGGGTAACGAAAAGGCAACACATTTTCTTGTGTACATATACATATGTATGTACAAGCGCAAGAGTCAACATCTGACTGAAGAAAAAATTGACCGCTTGTTAGAGCCTCACGTCCACTTATGGGAATTTTTTTTCCTAACTAAAGTCCGTGTTTGGGAGAGTGTTTTGTATGGAAAAAAAACTAAAAATTGTTCGTTCCCAAGAATGTGTCCGCTTATAGGAGATGTTCGCTCATTAGAGCGTTCGTTTATGATAACTTTCACTGTATACATATACGAAAACAAGAATTTCCCTCTACACTTTCCCATTAACAATTCACAATATCTATATCAGTTTTTTCACTTAACAACACTACCCTTACGGTTGCATATTTTTTAACCGACCTTGGTGAACTCGGATAAATAGCCGAGTTTGTGTTGTTGCTTTGCATGTATTTCGTCATTGAAGCGAGTGTTCTTTTGTAGCTCGGTTGCAAAAGAATATACCTATTTATATGCATTTTTATAACGTGTTTCCACGCCCAATTCGCCGTTGGCTTATATCGTTTTTTATCAACGATTGAAAAATGTATACTAATTCTGTGCATTAAAAAAAATTAGGGAGCAAAACAATTTTTTTTTTCGTATTAAGGCAGTATTTTGGAAAAAACCACGGTACCCATTTTTACCTTTTATTAGCTCGGGATGTAACTATGTAATATTGATGCGCCTAAAAGATGCAGCGATTTCTATTCTCAAGTTGCATACCTGATTCCAGTACGAATGGCAATTATAATAGGGAGGTTCTAGTTTTTTAAACTATAATTTTATTTAAGTAAAAAAAAGCATTATACTGCAAAAAGAAGAATAAATACCAGCCTTGGGTACGCATATTCAATTTAGCAAAATTCGAATGCCCCCTTAGTTCTGGGGCACCCTAATGTAATTTGTGTTGGATTTTGGTTCCCAATTACCCTACTAAAACTTAAAGCCTACGTTGACTTACAATCCAAAATTATTTAATGTATCCTGCTATTTTTCGACACTCTGCGGCTTTTACATAAGTCTTCCGTTTTCCGTTCGTTTTGCTATCGTCCACCTAATTTAGTTGTCCATTTTTATTCATTCTTTTTATCTCCCAGTTTTTGCGGTCCCGAACTACACATTAAGGTTTTCAGAACAATATCTATGTATGTATGTACGTAAAAAATTCTAATTAACTTCTATTCAACTTGCTGTTTAACATTCACCCTTACAATTCTCCTACCCATTTTTCAGATTTTCTATCTTTTGCCTAAGTTATCGTCTCGCTTCTTTATTCAGATGAAATGGCGAGATATTTAACCTGGTGCAAAAAATATCTTTTGTATCTCTATGTTTTGTTCACAAGATGAGGGCGTCTGCCGTTTGTTGAACTTTGCAAAATATAATTTTTTAAGCGCATACAATTTTAATTAAATAATAGTTTTGACTTTCTGTGTTTTCAGCGCAGCCGAAATTTATGCGGGTATGCAAAAAGATAATACGTTGATATACATATCGTCGTTTAAAGTGCAAAACCGCGTATCAGCAAAATGCAAAACCGCGTATGTGAAGTTGTAGAAATTATTTTCTAGAGCGTAAAAACACTCACATTTCAAAATGATTCTCTTTTTTATAAAGCAATCGCATTTCTGGTTAATATATTTCAGGACGAATGGATAAGGATTGAGGCAAGAGCTTGTGTGAGCAAATCCGATTTTTGGCAGCCAATGTCAGTTACGCGGTTTTGCAGAATGACGATACGCTGTTTTGTACTTTAAACGACGATATATTTATGTATTCGTATATTGTACTTTTAAAAGTAAATAAATTATTAAGAAATAAGATAACACTCACTTTTATGATAAAATCTCAGTGCAGTTTGTGATGTCTGGACCCTATTTTTACCTTCCTTTTATTAACTCGGGATGTAACTATGTAATATTGATGCGCCTAAAAGATGCAGCGATTTCTATTCTCAAGTTACATACCTGATGACAGTACGAATGGCAATTATAATAGGGAGGTTTTAGTTTTTTAAACTATTATTTTATTTTATAGTCAAGCGAACAGAAAAGTAACGAAAAATGGAAACGTAAACTTCTCAGCCAGCTTATTTTTTTCAAAGCTCAATAGTATTGTACATATATCCATACACCCACCAGAATAAGTCTCCGTACACCTTTTTTTAATATTTCCAATATTTTTCTTAATAAATCTTTTTCGTTAATTTTTAATACAAATAGTTCATTCTGCATCAAATAGCATATACATAAGTATATTCGTGTTTCAAAGTTTTCACAATCCAAATTTTTCAACTTTCAAACAAAATTTTTAGAATTTTTTCCCATACAAAGAAACTATCAACGCATTTGTTATATAGAGAAAATGCGCAACCTTCATCAGGCAAACAAATTCTCAAAAATCAACGGTAGCTTGAAGCCACTTAACGCTTGCACTTTATTATACTAGAGTTGAGTGAACTCTAATTCTAAAAATTTTTGTTTAAAAGTTCAAAATTTTGGTGAAATTTTGTAGAATTTTCCTAAATTTTGTAAAACCTTTGAAGCACTAATTTACATATATGCCACTTCATGTAGAATAAACTATATTTCCATAAAAAAACTAACAAAAAAAAAATTCATTATGAAAAACATTGCAAATATTAAAAAAAAAACACTGTACGGAGACTTATTCTACTGGGTGTATGTATGTATGTACAAATTTGCATGTACTTAGCTGCTAATATTATAATCTGTCGCTAAATAATACATAGTATATGTATGTATGTATAAGGGACTCGCGCCACTGGAATAATTGAATTATTTTCAATTGATGTCGGCGCACGAACTCATTCAGTCGCTCATTTTGTTGTAGTGTTTTTAAAGCTTTTTTCACGCAGTCAAAATGTCAATTCCGCAAAATGCGCCTAAAAGGCTGCTAATTAGCTTTCTTCGAATGCCATCACTCAAAGACGGATTATTTTATTTTCAGCACATTCAGTGAGCTTCATTATTTCGCCGTCTGTTGTTTTTATTTCGTTTGCAAAGAAAATTACTTTTAACATATGTATGTATGTATGTGTGTAGACTTTCCTTGACAACTTACATACATACCCATCGTCCTTGCGTTTGTGCAGCTGGCGCTCTCGCTGTCGGGGTCTGTCCTCACGTTAGGCTCTGCTTTTTAAAGACTTTTTTACTTGCTTTGTTACATCGACGCCTGCGGTGTATATAACACTCTGCTCTCCCATTGCTGTAGATGACGCGAATTTGCGCCCAACCCGTCACTTAACCCCATGTCGTATGCTCATTATCCACATAACGGCATAGTCAGTCGTCCTTGTTATCTTCCGCTGACTGCGTTAGTCGCTTTATTTTGCGGTGGGGCTTTCGCATTTTTATTTCGAATTTTGTCAATTTTAGCAAAAGCCAGCAAAGAGAAGAACTTTTATTTGTATTTGTTTTGGTTTCTGCTTGAATTTTTGGCTTTTTTGTTATCCTTGAAGTTGCTGGCGTTTGCTTTTTTGAACTTTTCCATACATACATTTTCAGTGTGCAACTGGAAAAAGAAAAGGGTTTCTCTTGCCACTTTTGGTGTTTGTTTTTGCGGTTTTTCGTTTTTTATTAATTTCATTGTTTTCCATGTGAAAGAGCGCAAGGTGTACGAAGTACACAATCCATAAGTGCGCGACACAAGTACACAATAACAGGGGGAGAAAATAAGCTTAAGCAAAGGTGAATCAAATAATCTCACGATTGTCACTTATCCTTTCATTATCTTTGAGATGTTTTACGAAAAAGATGTGAAACATTGAGAATAATATTTTCATTTTGTATTCTGTTTTATGCAGTTTCACAAAAAGCATTTACTGTTAATCATTTTAAAAGCGAAGGAGTTCCAAGATTTACGTTATGTAGAACTCTTAAGGCTCTCGAGTATGGAAAGAAAGTGTGGCAGTGGAAGGATTCCAGTGATCGTGACTTATCCACCTTTAAGAATAAGTTCAATAATAAGGATTATCTAAGCCTACCCGACGCCATAAGAGTGGTATCTGCAAAACGTTAAAAAAAAATTCAAATAAAGTGCCAAAAAAGTAAGATCACTAGAATACACCGTCGATCACCGTCGTCTTAACTAAAATCGCAGTGCCGTTGGATGATTCGAAATTTCAGCAAAAAAAATCATACGTTTTGGACGACTAAAGTTATTTTCCTTTCAGCAAATCAGAGGTGGCTGGAAATGATCGATTTTATACAAATGACGTTTCCAAATGTGACTCCAATGTGAAATTGAAGTTCAAGCACACAGTTGAACCAAAAGTAATGCTCTACATCGCAATATCAGATAAAGCCTTGGTTTAAGCCAAGTGCCTTGAAGTGAAGGAATGTTTGGGTAAAATCTTGATCGTCGTCCCATTATGCGGTTAAAGCGCAAGGGTTTTTAAAAAAGCGAAAAGTTAATTTTGTACCAAAAGAGTGGAATCCTACAAAATGTCGACCAATCGAGGATTTTTTTATTAACCTCGCTGGTATACAAGAACAACTGGAGAGTTAATACTTGTGAAGAATTCAAAAAAAAAAAAGATCTGTGAATGTCTTCGTAAAATAGACAATAAATGCTGTCCAGCGGTCATTCGGAAGTATCCCTACAAATCTCCGACGTACGGCTAACCAGGGAACTTTTTCCACTATACATTACGTTTTCTTAATACTCTATAGTAGAGTTGTATTTCTTAGTCCACTTTAAAGATTAGTTCATTCAGCTCAATGAACTATCTGTTCTGAGTCTTAGTTCATTCACCTAATTGAACTACTTCGGTAGTAGGAGCTGAGTTAAAAAACAATAAAAATATGTATGTATATAATATAGGTTTACGCCGACAGGCTTTGCGGCGGCGGCGTGGTCAACTTGAAAAAGAATCGGCGGCGGCGGCGACGCCGGCGCGTCTGAAAACGCCGGCGCTACTGCCCATTAGGTAGATTCAAAAGAGACATAAAGCTACTAATCTTATCATGTCATCTCGTCAGCGTTAGGCATTGGCCATGCCAATTCAGATTGTAATTTTATTTAATTAATTCATTGAATTAGTTTTAAATAAAAATTACGTTACTTTCTACTTGATGTAAAATGTTGAGTGTCTGCTGCTGATGGATGGGCAAACAGAAGAAAGTCCGACGTATATTAATAAATACATCTCTATGTTCTCTACAAATCCGTATATGTACACTACTGAAATTTAAAGAAATAAAAAAATTTAAAATGTTAAGTTATTGGGGTAATTTATGTCGCTATCAAAATTTTTTGCAATAATCTTATCATCCGTTATGTTAAATTACGGAGTTGTTACGATTCTTTCGGGTCATATGTATATTGAAAACAAGGTTTGGTCAACTTCCACCAGAACGGGCCTTTCTGGCCACTTATAGGTAGCTAAAATATCCACTAAAATATTAAGCGCCAAATTTTTGTAAGGAGAACTGAGTGTAATGAAAAATAATAGTAATTTTTACGAAAAATGGGGACTTTAACCCTGTGTAGAAGACATTGCGATGCGCGGGAGCAAACGCCTCCTGGGATTTGACCACCACTTGGAAACAGGGCTTCAAACTATACTTAGCTATGAAGTGCCATATTGAGGATAAAAAAGTGCCAAAATGTGCCAAATAGAAAAATATAACGTGTTACCTATGTTTTTTCTGAGTTACGCTTTTTTGGAAATGTTCAGTGGCCCAAATTATGCGAAATAACTCCTTTAAAAATTTAATCCTCTTTTCGTAAAATAGTGTCTTTATACGAGTAGTATTAAGTTCCTTCAAACGATATATTTTAATGTGCATACATCATGAAAATTTTGTACAAAATTCCTTAGGCGCCGAACGCCGCCGCCGCCGCCGCCGCGCCGATATTTACGTAACTCGGCGGCGGCGCGTGAGAAATGACAAAAAACGGCGGCGGCGGCGGCGTGGCTCGGCGGCGTATACCTCTAGTATATAACACATATGTGGATGCAATAACGACACAATTCGTCGTCTTCATTTATTCGTCTTTCTCCAAAATCACGAACAAATTTTTATGGAAATTCATCAGAGCTTACATTTAATTTTCTTTTCTTCAATTTTGCCTTCGAACTCAAATAATTACTTTTTAACACAAATTACACCAAATGATGTAAAGCATTTCTAAGTTAAATGAAATAAAATGTATTTTTAGCGTGAATTCCTATCAGCTGTTTCTTTACAACGAAAAACGTGTTCCCATATGCATCGGCGTAGCCAGAATGAAATTTAGGGGGGGGGGGGGCTCGACCCTATTAAGCTGGCATTTCAGGGTACTATTTTATATATATATAAGGAATATTTGAAACTTAGGGGGGGGAGGGGGCTCGAGCACCCCCAGCCCCTACCTGGCTACGCCCATGCCCATATGTCTCCATTTCCATTTTTATTGGAGTATTGCCACATATCACTTTAGTTCGCTTTAATGAACGAATTAATGAACTAGTTCAATTAAAATAGCTGGCTCTTTCGCTCTTTAGTTCAAAAGCTACCCAAGCCTGCTCTATAGCTTAGCAAATAATTTGATTACAAACTTTTGTGAAAAAAAAACGAAATCAATCCTTTATATACTAGCCCAGTAAAATAAGACTTTTTCTTAAAAAAAAGTTGTAAAAGCAATTTTTTGATGCAGTTTACTTCTATTAGACACGTAGATCATGGATTCACAGTTTTGCCACTAAATTTCATTTGACAACATTCCGCCATCTTGGATTTAAGTTATTTCTGTTTTTTTGCGATTTGCAAGCTTATTTTGCATTTTTGTAAAAAGGGGTTATATACAAATATGTAGATAATTTAATTACCTAATTTGTTATATAAGGTTTCTTAAAGTAGAAATTTGTATTGTAAAAAATTAGCAAAAACTGCGAAAAAATTTTATATTGCCGCGAATTTTGCCATTTTTGACAATATCTGTTGAAAATACATAGCATATCGAAATTCCAACGTTGTGGAGAATTTCATTCTTCACAACTTTTATACCAATTTTTTATTTTTTTTGTACGACGCGGCCGAGAACGTGCCAAAGATAGCGATTAGCTCAATAAAATTAGATAAATTTGGTAGGAACGCAAAATAAAAAAATTGTAACAGCGATTTTTTGATGCAGTTTACTTCTATCTGGCACTGTAGATCATGGATCCACAGTCTCGCCTCTAAATTTCCTTTGGAAATATTCAGCCATCTTGGATTTTGTTTTTTTCGTTTTTTTTTGCGATTTGCAAGCTTATTTTGCATTTTTCGTAAAAAGTGGGCAAATACAAATATGTAGAGAATTTTATTTCCCACATTTGTTATATAGAAGGTTTTTTATAAAAATAGCATTTTTTATTATTAGCCTTCAAATTTGTTGTGCTTATTTTTTTCTAACAAATCAAGGAAAATTCATGTAGCTACCATCCGCATTAAGAACATAGGACTATTAAGCCATAAAGTTCACTGGCACCACTTTATTTACATTAATAACAAATGACGACCACTTCCCCCGCAACCAGCAATGAGACAAATTGGCGACAACATGAATATCTGAAGACGAGTAGGTACTCGTACACAAAGCAATCAAAGTTAACCTCCCAAATGCAAATCACAAACGCAAAAAAAGAAAAAAAAACGAAGTGGACTATCTGCTACATTTCAAATTTGCCAGTGACACCGTAATATATCTGATGGTTTACATAAGTAAGTAACAGGACGACTGCACAGACGGTTGCTAATAATAGATTTTTAAGTAATGAAATTCAACTCACCGCCACCGAGCAACAAACCGAAAGCATTTTTTATACATGCAAAATCACCGCAAATCATCAGCATTGAAAAAAAGGTCGGAGAGTTCAAATGGGAGGGCCATGGACAAGTGGCGAAGCTGTTGCTGCACCACTCACACATACATACAAACATACATACAGGCGCAGTACTGTCAATGGCGTCAAGTGCGTTTGCGGTGCCTTGTGGGGAAAATCTCTAGTTCTGCAGTGGTGTACATTAAGACCCAGTACTGGTTCGCAATGAATGTCTTTTGCATGCAAACAACTGGCGAATTTAACATGGCGATTTCCTAGGAAGTGTCACTTGCCCCCCGCTGCCTCCCTTTTTCGATAGTTCCGAACTAGTCTTAAATTCTATAGTTCCGAACCAGCTCTATAATCGACGGACGAAAGAAAAAAGTATCATGGCTTTTCAATCTTTATGGTTCCGTGTGTGCGATTTTAAATTAGTATTTTCAAAGAAATGTGTTTTCAATTTGAAATTAAATTTGTTTGAATGATTGTAAGAAATGTACGTTTACATACCTTTGGCTGTAGTTGAGCTTGCAGAGATGCTTTCTCTTATTGGTTGGATTCACATAAATTTTTTTTTATTACCAGGCTATGAAAAAGCATCTGCGAAGTGCAGAATGGAAGCGTATTTGAACGAAAAAGCCGCCAAACACAAATTATGTAAAGTAAACCAGCCCCCCGCTGCATCCCTTTTTGTATAGATCCGAACCAGTTCTAAATTTGTCACCTTAGATATAATTTCTAATGAATAATGTGAAATAAAATAGTTTTTTAAAAGTACCACATTTCGCTCATTTTGGACTGGTGGGGATCTAGTTACTATCGGACCGGTTCGTTTTTGGCGATAAAGATCTAGTACGGAGCTAGAAATTTGATTCACTAGTTCGCGGTTTCCCTGCAGGGTGCTTTTCCATGCTTTCAGGATGATCGTTAGCATAAGTGCATGAAAGTTGTAATGAATGGACGGGATAAGTGTAAGCCAGAAGATTTAGCATACGCTACGACGACGACCGAGCGGCGAAATTTTTATAAAATGGAAATGGAGTAAACAAATGAAATAAACGAAATGGTGAAATGAGTTTGCGTTAACTAAATTAAATTTAAATTGCGCTTTATAAATTCGCAATATTTAGTGCGTTAAACGACATACATACATACATACATACATATCATTTGAAGAAGGTTTCACGAAAAATTTCTCTGTGCCATTGGGGGTTCTTTGCAAAACGATGTCCTAAATAAAGCGCTTAAATTCCCAAGTAGAAAAAAGTTTCCAAATTATTGCATGCTTGCCACTTAAATTTGACAATGAAAATCCATAATTTCACTTTCGCCAAGCAGCCACATAGAATATGCGTCTTTTCAACGACTTTGTTGCGTCGAAAACAATACTCGAGAATTTAGGTTGCTTAGTACACTTTGTTGTTGTGCATGCAATCAGCACCCAGCCACCAGAACGAGGCAATGAATGCGCCATTAATAATTCTGGTCATAATGGCTGTAATGAAAAGCAATAACCATCGATTGCGCGCCTGAAACTGTGCTAAGAAGCATAGTGGTAAACGAGCGTGGAAAGCGTGGAAAGCAGGCGGAATAGGTATGGCCAGCTGACTGGGTTAAGACGTTGGCGACCAGTATGAAGACTCAGACAAAGTGAATAGAATATAAATATGTAATAAATATGTACATATGAACACAAACTTACATAGCCATGAAGCAGCCACAGTGCAAATATTTAGATGAATATTTTAATAGGAATACTAAAATTGAATAGTTTCAAAATGACTTAAAATGCTAAATGGAATCAGTTTGTATATTTACACAATTGCCAGTTTCGAATACAAAATGTGGGCACGTTTTCCTTTAACAAGTTGGTTTGCCCAAACTCCTTGCGGTTTGACCGCTGCGCTAATTGGCATCAAAATAAATACGAAATGCATTCAATCCGTTTTATTTTATTGTCTGCATATTTGTCTTTCAAGAAATAAATATGTATGTATGTATGTATGTGTGAAATTTTACATACTTTTCGGTATGAATGTTTGTGTGCAATAAACCGCCTCTCGGCTATTCATTTTGAATTAATCAGAAATGCAAACATCAATAAAATAATAAATAAACAAAGTTTCCAATATTCAGCATTCATTTATATTTGTTATTGTACATATGTACATACATATGGACGTATGCTGATGTTTGAGCATAGCCAGGCGGAAATGTGAATTCGGATCTACGCCATCTTAATGACACTATCTGCTCGGTTACCGGATATGTATACATATGTATATATGGACCGATCTTGGCGATTTTTCCCTGTAAACTCTCTCCTTTCATGTTAAATAAAAATAGTGAAAAATTGTACAATTTTAGCAGCTTAAGTGCAGGAGTCATAAAACCAAATCTTATTTTTGAACAATCAGTTGTATGGGAGACCTTGTCGCCAGCAACAAAAGACCAAACTTCAGTGCGATATCGCTAAAGACGTGATCAAAGTGACTCAGGTCCACTGTCCTTATCATTTTGGTTGGTGGGTCTATCTTGTTTTTTAGTTTATGGGTCTATCTAGTGTTCCACTTGTACTTAAGAATTTCGAATCAAAGCTTTAGTACGATTTTATTTTCAATACAAGTATACAAATACTGCTACAGCTACTTTGTCTTCATTGTAAAACTCTGTCTGTAACATTGTTAGTTTTCTTCATTGCACACAAATAAATTCAATAGAATTATAAACACGAGGTCACACACATGACTTTATGAATTTGTTTACGTTCAAGAACTCATGCGAAAATTTATGCCGAAATGTATTTAGGTAGGTACTGTATGCTTACCTTATACACTAAAATATATGTACATAAATACAAACTACCATCGAAAGAAGATTGCTGAGGCGTGTGTGGGATAAATTCAAAACTTCAACTTATGTAAACGACTACGTACATATGTATGTATGTATGTATGTATCAATGTACATTCACTGCATAAATATTTCTTCACTGGGTAAGTGCAAAAAATTACTTCAAATTATTGTTAAAATGAATACTTGGAATAGTTTTTTTTTGCTTTTTAGATTTAAACTGGACAATTTTGTTCTGCGATAGTTTTGTGAAATTAACCAGGGTTAACAGTATTTCACCAATCCACCACGGACTTGTTTAATACATCTGCTGGTATTTTCATATATCTGTGAATGCCCTGTATAAAAATGATGACCCTATTTCATGTTTTACGAAGAAAGGCATACAAAAAAAAATTAAAGCTTTGGTGACCTAATTTTACTTACTTTACAAACTGAAAAGGTTCTTGTAAGGTACTAATATGAGAGCTTATTTTAAATATGGTTTATCAGAAAAAAAACGATTGAAAATAAAAAATGAAATTATTATACTTTATATACTTGGCCCCACATACATGAATGTACATTAGACCGTTCCATAAAAAATAGTTTCTTAGCTTTTTGCTTTTTTGTCTTATAACTTTGTGACCGAAAAGTAAGAGCAGACACTATTGGAATGAGCTGCAGGTAGCCCAACGATTGGCCACAAATAAATAAAAAAAAAAAATTCTGCAAATACAATAGTTTTGGTATTCAGTTTTGTAGTCCATTAAATTGTAGTGTAGCATAATGAAGTGCAAGTTTCAAACTGTTAAAAATCCCGTTGATTTTTTACATTTCATTTTTGGTGGCAATGTCTTCCATATAGAAGAAAATTGTCGAACATACTTTGAATGGAAAAAATGCGAAACATCTACAAATAAAAAAATTCTCAAAAATCGACGGGATTTTTATCAACTTAAAACTTGCACTTCGTTTAATGGGCTACAAAACAGCATATCGAAATTTTTTTTTTAATATTTTGATTAAAAAGTTTGAAGTTTTGGAGAAAATTTGCAGAATTTTTATAATTTTTGTATAAAGTTTGCATTGCTAATTTATATGATGTTTGTTTTATAACCAAATAGGCTTTTATAAAAAAATAATAAAAATTAAAAAGACAAAAGAAAAATAGTCAAAATAGTGGACAACTGTATGTACACTGGCAATCAAAAGTGAGTGCATGGTGTTTTTTGTTTAATAATTCAATGTTTTTCAAGGTAACATTTTTTTGTTATTTTTTTTTATAAAAATATGGTTCATTCTTTAATCAAAACCATATAAATCAAACAATCAAACTTTATACAGAACTTTAAAAAAATTCAACAAATTTTCGTCTAAATTTTAAACTTTTTGTTTGCAAACGGTCTTGCGTATTTTTTAATCACCCCGTTTACTCAGGCAAATCTCAGATTATTAAGCTATGTTTCTACTCTGTGCCACCGTGATCACTTTTTTCTGCTATATTTTAACTTAAGGTATTATTAAAAATACCTTTGCAAACCGCTTTTCCTTGCCATTGTCTATTTCTTCATTTGGCATTTCTCCTCTTCTTCGCAGAAACAATCGATAAAACTAGGTTGACCACCGAAAAGTTATCGGTTATTTTTTTACAATTACAGATTAAAGAGGAATGTATTTTGTATGGCTAATATCTTTTTATAATTACAGATTAGGGAGTTAAGCTCGAAAACAAGGATAATCTACTTATGTGTAAACCTAGTGTAAGATTATGCAGACGTACAGGGTGTTTGCATGCATTTTTAATTCAACAAATGCACAGAATGCTTTCCAGCCTTTTGTAGAAATTGAATTAACCGCCAGTTTACATTTGATTTTTGTTTTGCTTTATTTTCTGGATATCCCGCTCTATTACGTATGTACATATATGTAGCTCTTTTGTTCTTATCTACATACGCAATGTATGTATTTATTTGCTCCCTTATACATACATACATATGTGCGTAAGGCGTGCGTGTATGTGCGTCAGATACTTTCACAATTGCAACTTTATCCATGCGGATGAAACTAGAATTTAATTTTATTTGATATATTTTTTTAAAATATCTCCGGGCGTCTTTTGTATATAAATGAGGCACTTAAATAGATCCGAAAAGCAGCACATCTATTCTTCGCCTTCCCCTTCCTCTTCCCCTTCACATACTCTAAAGTTCACATTGAGTTACACAAGCTCTTAGAAAACTTTTCATCTTGGTAGCTTGTTACTGTTGTTGTTGGTTTGTTTATGTTCACGTAGTAAGTTTTACAACGGCTCAAGTTTTTTCTTTCAACTCTGATTTCTGTTGTTGTTGTTGTTGTTGTGGTTATTCTTGTTGTCCTTACATCTTTTGTGCGTTCTATGTCCTGGTTGGCCGCTGGTAGCATCGCATATAAAGCGGCTCATAACAATAAACATTATTACATTACATTCCACTGCTGATGTTGCCCTCCGCCCCCCTCCAGAAACTCACCTCTTCTGTGGCAAGCGCTGTGGCATTGTAGCCACTTGAGCTTTGTCCTGTATGTTGGCGCTGTTGGTCAACAGCGAAAACGTATATGAGCAGAATTTTTGACAACCTCAAACTCAGCGCTGTTGTGCCATTTAATAAATGTCTTTTTTTATTTTTATTTCATGTTTTTGTTTTGAATTGTCTATGGTACCCAAAACGAGCTGCTACGCAGTGCCAGTGGGAAACGTGGCACCTAAAGCAACTAACGCTTGAAGCTTAGCAGCTAGGGACTGGCGCACCAGCACTGATCGATATATTGAAGATTCGATCGGATAGTATTTTGAATTTACGAAGTCCCAATATTTGGCCATAAAGAAAGAGACATGGAATGGGATTCAACTTCTATAAATATACTAAAATTAACTAATCTGTGAATGCCACAGAGGAGTGCTGCCCAAGCTAACCTAACGTACATATGTATGGTGCGAGTTACCTCACCCAGTTGAAGACATAACCTATAGGATTTCTTTTTACTTTGATAGGAAAAAACGGGGCTTAGGAATCAAGAATGAAAGAATAGCGACCAGCACTTAAACCAAGTTTATGGGTAAGGTCAGGCAAATAAGCCATTGGGAGTATACTAAATGAGATTTACTAAGCTTATTCCAGCAGGTATCTTAGCAGGTCATTGCGGATTAAGCAGTCGCCTATATCAACTCTAGGATAAAGTCTAAAGATTCATGCCTTCTATGTACTTACTTCTTGATTGCGGTGCTGTATCGGGAAGACGATTCCCCCCACGAGGGTGTCTCTAACTTTTCTTACTTGTCTTTGTACCTGTCGGGCTAAAACTTTTTTCTTTTTACAAAAAATAAAGCGCCCATTGTCCTAGTAGCCATTTCTTTGTTTCGCCGCACGTTTTTCCCCCCAAATGCGACCATTTATTTGGAAAACAAATGAATTGGAATGACCTTTGCTGAGTCAAATAATGCGAATGCCTTGCAGCGAAGTGTGTCCTGAAGCGATAAATAGGCCTTTGATAGCGTCTCGTTTACGCTGAATTATGCAATTAACCCTTGACTGAATGGCTAGCTGGTGCTTACCCAACAACGACAATTGCGAGGTGCTAATGGAGGCGTCCAATGCGAAGAATGACGCAAACGCAAAAAAAAAAAAAAAAAAAAATAGCCCAAAAGCCAAAAGGTGTCGAAAATTGAATTACTTTGTGGCCGCGCCGATAGATATTTCATAGATAGTAGACTATCTCTTTCAATGGATGGATAAAACAAAAGAACAAGGCAGTTAAACGTTATTATATGTTAACATAATAACTGTAAATAACAAACATCAGACATATCAACGGCCTTGAAGTGTATGGCTGTGAAAGTATCTGCCGCAGGTCATTTACTTGAGTGCTTTCTTTTCTTGTTTTTTGTTCTGAAAAAAAAAAAAAAAATTATCCCACATAAAGGGGTAATTATTAAGTTAAAACGCCTTTAGCCAAGCGCATAAATTTAATATTCATTCACATTTTATTTTTGGTTGTTTGGCACTTTGCTTCGCATAAGATTTTTTGCTGCAAACAACGCAAAATCATTTTGGCTTATTAGACAGCGAATTTATTTTTAAATTCAATGTATGCATATTCGTGTGCTGTACAGCACATTCTACATTTTCAAATATAAACAGATTGGTAATATTTACGGCACAAATATTCTGACGCTTTGCACTTTTGCCAAAAAGCAAAATAAAAAAAAAATTGTAGAAAGAAAGACGATAAACCCGTCGTCGCCGCCGCATCTTCGCTTTGACAGTGCCGAAAGCAAGGATAAATATACGATTTTTGTTTATACACATTTTGTTGTCACAAAATTACACAAATGAAAATACATATATAAATATGTGTGTATGTATGTATGTGTATTCATGTGGGTATAAAATGCGTTTTGCGCCAAATTCGTGCTCAACCACACATAAAAATGCTGGTAAGTGCCTGTGTTTTGTGGGCATGTGTGTGTGTGTACCGAATCTTTTTTCTTCTCACCCACTCACCTTTGGCACACAGCTGTTTGCTTGTCATATTTATGATACATGTTTGAGTATGTTTTTAAATATTTAAATGAAATTAATTGTAGCAAATCAGAAGCTACACTTACAGCGAAAATAATGTACCTACATATGTACAAACGTATTAATGTGAGGGTGAAGGCCAAATGCCATTTAAAGTTCAATGCAAAAGTTTAAAAATTCGACAAGGCTCTGATTTGTCCACCCACTTGCTGATCCTTCAAATGTACTATGTATGTCTTTGACTGTGTATGTGTACATGTAAATTGTTGTTGAATAATCAAATAACAGCATTTTAATTGCACAAAAAATGTGTAAACATTGTACCCATTAACAGGCATTGTGTTGTTTTTGGTCTTGACATTACATGCTGATCTACAATTTTTTACTTAATTTATTACCTACGAGTAGATAAAGTTGTCACAGGCGCTAACCGATTACGAAGTGGTTTATTTGCCAAACCTTCTACTGTAAAAAGTTGCAACGAAAAATGGCACTAATTTTTCTTAATTGGTTGTTAAATATTTAAAATGGCGCAGTCGCGTAGTGCCTGAATTGAGTTTTTGGCTGTGGTTTTGTTTTTTTTTTTCTTTTTAAAGTACTCTATCCTTTACGAGAAGATATGAACATATGGATAGATAAATGTAATGGTAAAGGGGTTGGGAAATTGCTACGAGTATGTACTATTTTTGGTTGTACGTTTTTCCCCGACAGCCTGTTGGTGATTTCAAACCAAAGTGGACAAGGGATGACGGAAATTCGTTCATTTTTATTGCCACAAAGGCAATTTATATTTATTAAGTTTATATTTAAATGAAAATTTATATAGTGAACGATGTAAATATATTTATCTGCAACTGTATTCATTGTAGCTGGCTGGGTTCATAGTGATGTGCCATGCAAAATTTCCATTAAGCATTTAAATGAAAAAAATGAGAAAACATTTTCTTCAACTAAATATGGCATGTAAAAGTGAGGCTGTAAGAGCAAAAGTGGCGCAAACCAAAGTACCTTTTTGCAATTAACTACTTAAAATAGTTTCAAACGTGATCAATTTTAAAATAATAGTCACTTATTTCTTATTTTTAAGGTACAAAGCTACCTAGCGCACCTTAAAATTAAAAAATAATTCGCTCATTTTAAAATGTATCACATTTGAAACTATTTAAGGTAGTTAAGTAAAAAAACTTCTTCTCCCACGGCCTCAAAAATTTTCAATGACTTCTATTTTTAACGTAATGACACCGGCTTAGAGATTTGCCAAGAACTAACGTTAAGTACTTAGCATAGCGCAGACTGCCGAAAATTTTCGACAACTGTTACAACACTGAACAATAGAACAGTTGAACATACCCCGAAATATAACCCGTAAAGCTTTAGTCTGTACTGCGAATTGAAAATAGTTTCAATTCTCACCATGGAGAGGTGAGATAACGAGAATCGTATCGCTTGTTATAGCTCTATTTAAAAGTGAAATGAAAAGGGATTAGTCGCATGTTTGTCTACCTGTGCACAAAACTGTTTGCGGAGACTGGAGATGTTGAAGACCGCCACCGGTCGGACCGTCCACGAACGCCGCAAGTCACCAAAGCTGGTAAATCAATAATTTGCGAAATCCGCTTCGAAAACATAAAATCATTAGCCGAGAGATGAATGTAACGCAAAAGTACATGTGTCGAATTATTAAAAAAAGACTTTGGACTTGGAGCTTTCCAACGCCATACCGGACGCTTTCAAAAAAAAAATAGCACGTTAAAATGTAAACGTCTTTTGGTGAAGCTCGCTCATCACTTATACAAACAAATCTTGTTTACGAACAAATTTTCACCATGCAGCAAAAATTTAACAAACAAAATGAAAGGGGCCATCTAAGGAAGCATCTGAACTTAATCTGTGGTACGAAAAGGGTCATCAACCAGGTATAGTCATGGCTTGGTGGTGACGAAGGGGTCATTGACTTGCGTTTCTGCGAACAAGTGGTCACAAAATCGGCCAAAGTTTACCAAGAAACCGTTTTGGAAGCTATTGTAAAGCCACTTAACCATTCTCTGTTCCAAAACCATTTGCTGATTTTCCAGCATGATTATGCGCAGGATCTTAAGCCGCTGGATTACAAATTGTGGACAGTTTTAGAGGATATGGATTGCCACAAAAGATGCCCCAACATTGATCCTCTTAACCCAATCACTGCAGAAGGGTTAATACAGCATCGATTCGTGCTGTGGTCAATTTTGCAATGAACGAGATGCGTGCGCCATTGGCAATTAGCCTCTCCGACTTAAGGCTTGTGTGAAGGCCAAAGACGGACATTTCGAATGATTTTTGTTCTTTTTTTCCTTTTGTATATTTACAATATATCGACGGCTGAGTAGAAGATCGACCTATCTTGGCAGCTGCCTCGGAAATGTCCTATCTTAGAAAAAGCTCAAGAACGCCCGGTTGCAGCTGTCGATATAATGAATTTCTTGCGCCGTTTTCTCAGACCACTTTACCTTTAAAAATCGTCTTTATTTTTTCAATTTTTATTATTCTTCGCTGAGATATACAACTTTAAAGTATGCGATTGTCTTCACTCTGGATTTAATTCCAATTTGTTCACTCCTGCAGCTCGGTACGATAATATTTTAATTAGTTATCGATGGCCACTGAACCTGAAAGGACCGTAGGATCAGAGCTCGATCCCTGATCTGCACAACATCTAAAATTAGAAAAAGTGTTGTTGTAGGCCCCTTCGTTTGTGTGCGAAGAAGCTCGACGAAACACTTCGCAAAAGGTGTAAGCGTTAACATTAAATTTTTTAGTTATCGCTTATACATACATATATATTTTGAATAGGAGACTGTCTGCTTAGTGCTTAAAAGAAAGTGCTTACCCAAATAGATTTTGTATACCCTGTTGATACGAAAATGAACGTGCAATCGATAATTTTATTTAGAAATACCACAAATTTTCCAGCAACAAATACTCGCATCTATCCGATCTCACAAATTAATTAAATGAAATTGTCAAATCGTACACACACACATACATACACATGTATGCATTTATAACATTTTATAATCTCCTGAAGTGCTAACGCAAAAAACACATTTGGTAATTTTGGAAATTTGTATAAAGTTATTAGTTTATTACTCACATTTTGCCCAAGGTAAAAATTTTAAATGAATAACTATCTCCCCGCTTGTAGTATCGGCTTCCTTTACTTCCTGCCGGCTTTCACAATGCAACCAATGGCAGCCACTGAGGCAGATATTACGAGTATGCAACTGATGACAAAATGCAACTGAATTTACCATCAAATTTGTAGGTAGTCTGATAGACTGTCAGAGAACAAAAACATAGCTGCAATAGTATACACAGGGAAAAATAGCAAAGCGAAAGACACCCGCAAGCCACAAAACTCATTAGTGAAATTATTTTTGATAGCATTTTTTTGTTCAACCTTAGTAATGGACAGCACAGAGGTGTATTTGTCATCGAACCACAATGGTGTTGGGGCATTTAAGTATGTGATTGGACGCTAACCAAAACAGCAAACCGTAAGCCACAATTCTATCAATGCAACCACATTTTTTTTTTGTGGGCCACTGCTGCTGCAACTGAATTATATATATTACCAATAATTTAATAATTTTCGGCCTTTTTGCATCGCGCAACGCCATTTTTGAATACGCGTTTATGTGAGTGTGCTGTTTGTGTTTTCACATTTCGAAAGGGTGGGTCTGCAGGTCTGCATAAGTGTGGCTGTGGCAATGAACGAAGTCCATCAATCGTCGCCTGCTTGTGATTACCGATTCACGAATCCAGCATTTACCCATATTTACTGTACTTTTTTTTTTGTGACAATACGATAATTCAACAATGTTTGGTAAACAAATTTAGTATGAAAAGCTAAAGTTAAGGGCAAATACTTTGATTCAATCGAACAGTGCAGCATTTCGTTGGGTTCGGTGTTCAACCGTTCAATCGTTTCCATCAGTCTGCCAATCGCTAATTCCACTTTATTTTTTCGCCATTCACGATATGGGCGCAAAAAGCAAATTCAAAGGAAATGCAATGAAAATCACCGTGCAGCTGAAAGGGAAAAAAGGCCGCCACTTTTTCCCAGTAATAATATTCATCGAGCCGTTGAAAATATGTGGAGCGTTATAAAATGTTGGCAACATTTCCTTTGTGCATACATACATACATACATTTGCACAAAACCCATCACAACATTTACCAAGCTTCTCTAACAATTGTGTATAAATGCTTTTCATAGTAGTAACACTAGTTACAGGCTGATTTTAATTCGAAAATAAAAAGCCCGTGTGATGGTGGCTCTAAAAACTTTCGACTTATCGATTGCCAAATTCATTGATTCGTTTTTTTTGTATGAAATATGAACAGGAAATAATTTTACTCATACGCCAAGTATCCACGCGGTTGAGCAAATGATTCCGTCTAAAAACGATAAACGAGAAGCAAATTATCAGTGATATAAGCAGCGATTCGATAATTGCCAATAGTTTTTAAATAAATAAAAATATTTCATATCAAATTGAGAAACGGGATATTTAGTTTTTTTTTTATATTTCCAAGCATCGTTTAAAATTTTCCAAGCATGTTTTTCATCCGTTAGGGAATTATTTCCGCCGCAAGTGCCTGATTGACTGACCCAAAAGCAGTTTTTTATTCCAGGAATGGACCCCGACTACACTAAGCGGAAAAAGTAGATCTAGGGAAAGCTTGATTTTGCCTCCTTGTAAAAAATATCTTAACTTCACCAGCCGTCCGTCCGTCTGTCTATTTTAACGCATTTTAGTCCCTCAGTTTTCAAAATATCTGACGGAAATTTTTCGGGAGCGTATTGTTTAAAATGTATTACTAATTTCTCGGAACCGGTAATATCGGACTAACTCCATTAGGAACCGCTAATCATCGTTAAATATCAAGATTTTTATTTTTAGAACATTGCAAAATCTTTATTTTATGATTTTGTCCATCAAGAATAGTCGTTAAAGGATCTTTATTTTTTTCAAGCAAATTTAACCGTTATTTTGCTATTTGCATTTTTTCCATAATTTCTAACCGTTAAAACAGAGGGAGTCTCTTAAATCTTTTATCATATAAAAAATAACCGTTATAATAACGAAAAAAAATTAAGATTATCAAATAACGGCTGTACTTGTCCGGGAAAAGAGAAATAAATTTGTATCGGTTAAATTATGATTTTTATTTTAAAGGTCATAATCGTTACGCTCTCCGCCTCTCCTAAAACTGATTGTTCAGATATGGGTTTTCGTTATAACTCCTCCATTTATGCAGCTAAAACAGTGAAATTTCGAGAACTATTTACTAATTAATCATGCAATGTCTGCAGAGAAAATCGTCAAAGATCGGTGCTCTATAAGGTATATCTCTCATAACACTGATTGTACAGATGTGAGTTTTTCTTATAATCATCCCTCCTTAACTCGTGCATCTAAGTAGTTGAAGTCCAACATTCACGTCCCCAATTTCCTTATCATCACATATAAAAAGTTCACAGTGAAAATCAAGTTCATAATATGTGCAGCTCCCGAATAACTCATTAAATATGCAGTAACAGGTTAAAGTTCAGTTCTCAGATGGTCATGAAAGGTATAAAGCCTTCTTCAGCACAGCCGAAGACAGCGTTGTCCTTACTTGTTTTAAAGTATACTCCATGCCTATATACTTACATATAAATAAATAGCGGTAGTATTTTTCTGCTTTTATTAAAACTGGTGAAGTAACAAGTTCGATTTTTTGTTTGATCTACATATTGAGCAGGTTGTAGCTTTTCATGCACTTATTTGAAGCATTTTTTTTGTATTAGCTGCACATCATCGATGCCTGTTTCCAGAAATTGTTTTATTCTTTACAAATAATGGCATTTTACAATTCAATTACATACATAACTGCACTAAATTTGAATTACGCATACGTCACAAATGCATGTACATATGTATGCATATTATTCGGAAAACTATCCAAATTCTCGGGCATACAACATAGAAATATGCGAATGAACAAAAAGTACGAAATAAAAGTTTTAGTTGAATTGAGGAAAATTTAGAGGCGGCTCACAGCTATTGACATCCTGAAAGCCTATATTTTTTCCACTTTTATATTTTAGTAACACACGAGTAACTTAATATGGCCTTAAGTGGGGTGGCATTTGTATAACAACAAAACAAAGGACTTTATTTGAAAAACAAATTTCGATCTAAATTAAGAAGCTTTAGTGTATGGCTCGATATATTTATGCAATCAGAAATAAAAATTATAGTTTAAAAAACTAAAACCTCCCTATTATAATTGCCATTCGTACTGTCGTCAGGTATGTAACTTGAGAATAGAAATCGCTGCATCTTTTAGGCGCATCAATATTACATAGTTACATCCCGAGCTAATAAAAGGGAGGTAATAATAAAAGGGAGGTAAAAAGAGTGTTGCTCTCCTTGCATTTTATGCCACGAAATTTTATAAAACTGATGCGCATAAAAATCGATCCAGGTGGACTTTGTCAAAAAATCTACAAAGCATTTTGATGAGTTAAGCTTCTAATGCCTTGTCATGCCAGAACCGGCTAGTATCGTAGCTCGAGCAATGGCTTACAGGGCAATTCTGGCAACTGTTTTTCGAAAGACTAATTGAAAGATCTGCTGAAGAGGAAGTCTTAGCCGTATGCTGTTCGCCTTTTAGCAATAAGGTTTTTTATATAAAAAATATTTGTTTATTTTCTTTTTAATACAATCAAACGAAAAAAAAAATTTAAATAAAAAAAAAAATGAAAAAGGCAATAATAAATACAAAAAAATATATATTTAAAAATTAAATGAAATTAAAATAATTCTTTTTTCTTAATTAATAGAAAATAGAACAAAATGTAAATAAAAAAAATATAAATGAAAAAACAAAAAAAAAATTAATAAAAAAAGAAAAATAAAATTAATTAAGGAAAAGAAAAAAAACGATGGCCGAGACTCGAACTCGGATGCCTGTGCTATTCTCACTCGGCCATTGCGACTGTTTGACCGACGTGAGCTAAATGATATACAAGTGCTTTCTCTCGAAATAGCTTTTCACCACGTGGGGTGAATGAGAGAGCTTTTTTCTAAGACTTTGGTGCTAGAATAATAAAAGTCTTTCGGACTACATATCTTGCCATCTGTCTTTCATTTGTCTTACGAAAGACGTTTTACTATCTTAGCCAGAATTGCCCTGTTAGTTTCCTTTAAAAATATTCTATATATTCATGCAACCATCATTGTTAAGGTTA
This sequence comes from Rhagoletis pomonella, assembly GCF_013731165.1. Lineage (NCBI taxonomy): Eukaryota > Metazoa > Arthropoda > Insecta > Diptera > Tephritidae > Rhagoletis > Rhagoletis pomonella. Next base: position 3,065,218 of record NW_023458555.1, read on the forward strand.
ACCCTTGTTTGCTTAAAGTTTTAAATATATGATGTTTAAAAATATGTCAGAACCAGGCTGGACTCCGAATCCAGCAGGTAAAAAGTTATCCCGGTAAGGAGCTGTCTTGGTGCTGCCAATAAAGTTTACAAAGGAAAACATTCATTTGTAGTTAATATTTTTTTTAAATTCTTAAATTTTCACAGAAACCGATTGAAATGAAATGAATCGTAAAATTTAAAATATCTACTTTAGTTCATAGAATTTAACGAACCTCATAAACATTGATTGCATCGTAATCGCTTATCATTTTGTTGCTTTTGATACAAAAATTGTGAATTCTTTTTGCGGAGACTTGTGTCCAAAATTAAAAAGCGAAACTATGAACGTCCGTTCCGTATATCCACTGGCATGGTTAAAAATATACATACATATATGCAATAAAAACAAAAAAAAAAAACGACAGCAGAATATTCGAAGCCAATGCTTAGAAGTGTGAAGTGTGGGTGGCAAGTTGTCTGTGAAGAATTAGAATGCCTGGCTCTTGAAAAAAGTGAAAATTCCAAATGATTTACGCGCTTTAAGAGCATACGAAATTTTTTGTATTTCAAACCACTCCAAATCGCACAAGCACTCGCTATTCCCCCAAAAAAAAAAGTATTTGTGTGCATATATGTACATATGTATATATGAAAGTGTATGTGTAAGTAGAAAGTGTTAATTTTCTGACCTCAATTGTTGTAGGCTGTACTCAGCGCAGTTTATTCTATTATATTTCGATTTCGATTTCGACTTCGACTTCTACTTTCTCTAATAGAAATTCCTCTGCTCAAAACATTTTAGAACAAGTGTGAATTCGAAATGAAATGAGTGATGACCAATAAGAAAAGTACAAATATAATAATAAATAACGGAGGGACAAAACGACGTGGAAAAAGGCGACAAGACGCTTCCGGTTCTATGTTTTTTTTTGTTGTTTTTTACTTACGAAACGCACACGCTTGCATGTTAAAGGGTTAATCAAGCGTTTTTCATATAATACAGCCGGGTTAGGAGAGCCGTTCAAGGAGAAGCCTTCGTGCCATTTCTACGCGCTATATTCATCTAAGGTGCATCACTACATTAAATTCAAAACTGCCATCTTTGCTTCTTCGTTTTCAAAAATGTTGTTGACCTTTCGTTGATTAGTTTAGCTTATTTATAAATTATTTGAATTTCAATTTAATTATTTGAGAATATTTTAAATTCGAACTTTGCAATGCGGGGCTTGAGTCGCAGACCCTCATTTCACACTGCCTGCACGAAAACTCACCATTTTTGATGCTGGGATCACGCTTGATTGACGGCGCTTTGCGCAACTGTTTCGTTTTGAATTCAGGCTTCGGCTCCTCTTTCGGTTCTTTGAGTATCTCATCGACTTTGGGCACCTTTTTCAAAACCGGCCGTATTTTCATAATGTCCTCGGTACTCTTGCTTGGCAAGGGCTTCTCTTCGCGTTTCACATGCCGTAATTTCGGTTTCTCTAACTTAAATCGTAGTTGCCGTTCGCGTTCTTCTTCGTTTTCGTCGTCTTCGTCGCCGCTTTCAGCTTCTACCTTTTTCATCGACTTATCGCGTTTGACCATTACTGGTCGTAGCTTTGGTTTTTCTATTGAAAAACGTCTCGATAACTCACTGTCATCCGCCTTTTTCTTAACTTGTGGGGTTTTCTTGAGCTTTACGCCCAAACGCAGCGAGGGTTGTGTAAACTCGTTTTCGGAAAATTCAAGGTCAGACAGCCCCTCAAGATCCTCACCTTTCACATCCGCTTCTTCTTCTTCTTCGCTTTCCTCCTCTTCGCTC
>NW_023458555.1:3067048-3076086 GCF_013731165.1 Rhagoletis pomonella
TTTCTTCACCGGTGCAACTACCTTCTTGGCAGGCTCTGGTGCTCTTTTAGCGGGCTCAATCACTTTCTTAGCTGGAGCGACGACCTTTTTTCGCTGGCTCCACTGCCGCCTTCTTAGCTGGTTCGGCAACTTTCTTGGCAGCCGCTGTTTCCTCTGTAGTTTTCTTTGCTGGTGCCGCTGTCTTCTTTGTCACAGCAGTGGACGCAGGTTTTTCGCCATTCTCCTTATCTTTCGGCTTATCTTTCTCGGCTGTGCTGGCAGCTGTCTTCTTCGCCCATGGCACTGCGGGCTTGGCATTGGCGGTCGTATCCTCCTTTACCCATGGTGGGCGAAAGGTGGCGCGACCAGTGGTGCTGGTGGGCGTGCTCTTCGGCGCAACGAAGGGCATTGTGTCGTCGCTTTAACTGTTCGAGGTCACCAGGGGTTTGAAAGCTGATTTATGTGCTAGATGTCAGATATTTCTAGAACATCGCTTTTCAATACTTGCAACAATTGCTTTTAAGTTAATTACTTTTTTGTTTTACACTAAAATCGCTTTAATTATATTTTATAGTTTCGCTGAATATTGCTTCGTAAAATTTCACTTAAATCTACAAGAATTCAATACACACTTTATTTTACAAAATGCAAGTATTTTTTTTCATGTGCACATCCACATTTACTTCTATTATTAATTTCACTTAATTTCCTAATATGCACGTTTTACTTATATGGCAATTTGTTTAAATTTATTCAAAATAGCTCGGAGGAATATTTTCGCGTAGTCGCCCCGTCGAATCGCAACAGCTGTTTGAGCATTTTTTATTTGATACAGAAAATTTGTTCTTTCTTGTATGTATCCACTTTGGTTGGACTTCAAAAATACATTTGCTAAGCAGCGCAAAAATATATAGGCTAGCGGGAATTCAACTTTTACGATTGCGAGTGTACAAAGCACGGCCACTGACGTTGCTGGCGGTGGTGATTTTCATCTTTAAAAATAGGCTAATAATGTGAGCATTGGAGAGGAGGTGGCTGGGTGATGAGATAGGCAGGGAAAAGTGAGGCGCGGCAGGCGAGGAAACAGTGTGCTGCATTTGTCTTCCACATTCTAAATACATACATACATTGCGGGAAGAGTGTGCACATCATTTAAAAAAAATGTGTTTAAATTAAAATAATGAGTAATGGACGCGAAAGGACGGTCATTAAATAATATTATTTTTTAGTTTATTTTAATTTATTTATTTTTAGAGTTTTGGGCAGATGGCTTAGGGGGTTCAAGACCGGGGTTTTAGAAATATTGACTTGCTTCTGGCGCAAGCCTAAGAAAAGGATTAAAGAACACCCTTTAAATTAATTTTTTTAAGACAGTCAAGAGGCCACTTAAGCTCTCTCCTACAAGATGAGGGCCGCCAAAGCTTCTTCAAATCTTTTGCAGTGAGATATACACTGACATCTGTTGGTTATCAGGAATTCTCGTACTGAGAGTAAGCACGTCGTCCAGAAGCTGTGTAGTTGGAAAATTATCATCAAACGTCTTCTACGAGAATTTTAATATTTGTTGCATAAAAGTACAGGGCCCGAGAAACGCAATACTCTTTGGTTAGATATCACTAAGTCTCTGGTTATCTATCTAGATAGGATCGGTCTATCTGCAGATGTAATACATTGGGCTGAGCATGATAAATAACTTGGAAAACGTGGTTTTGGTTCGTCCAGAGGGGACGGGTTTAAAGCTAAAATGCCAAAATCAGTGACTTTAATCGGAATTAGTGAACAAATAGATTTGACTCAACAATATCAGCATTTTTTTTTAGCAATATCAAAAAACTCATACTGAGAAGAGTGTTGCGCAATTGGAACTAAGCTTAGTAAGGACAATATCTTCATTACGATTAGGTAATTGGTCGTAAAAAGCGAGAGACAAGAATATTTTGCGTATTATTAAAACAAATATGTATAATAAATTGAAGCGACGATGTACGATTTTTTTCTAATTAGCCTTCATTCAACCTGTTCAATTCTTTTCAACTGGCAAAATTGTTTGAATTCATTATCAAACAGTTGGTAAATATCTTTCCAAATACTACATTTCTATGTAGTAATTAATGTACAGTGAAAACGTACGCACGTACATATAGGTACATACATACATATGTATACATATGTCTATACATATGCACGTTTACATGCATACTCGTATATGAAAATTCTAGCAAAAAAACAACAAAATGTACTGAAATATCAACACAAAGTGAAAAGTAATAAAGAAAAAAAACACAAAACAAAAATAATGTGATTAAAAGACCAACGTTTTTCGTCAAAAGTGTAAAGAAAAATCAGCAGAAGCGCAAAAACGCTGAAAAGTGAAGCGTTTGCTTTGCACTTCAGCACCAGCCTCTAACAACATTAACGCCCTTGCCATCCCCGCTCGGCACGCTGCAGTGCAAAAGCAAAAGGCGAAAATATATATGTATGCGTTTTTTTATTTATTTTAAATTTTAGCCTTTCGTCAGTGCCACAGCTGCCGCTTTGCCACTGTTGGCGCTGTTGCTTTTGTTGCTATTCTCGCGGTCGTTGTAGCTGGTCGTATTGCTATTGTTGTTGTTGTTGTTGTTGTTGCTATTGCTGGCCACCGTCGCTTTTCCAACACTTTTCCACGCATTTTCGCGCATTCCTTTCTCAACCGTTTGCTTTTTATATGTATGTACATACATTCATATATATATATGTATATGTATATGTATACAAATTTATGCACACTTGTGTTCAGTTGATTAAGTTAAGTGACATTTTGACCAGTTCTCCTATTTTTCTTGTATTTATTTAAAGTTTATTATTTTTTAAAAAAGTCTAGCACATTATATAACCAGCACCATATAAATCCACATTTCAAACTGTGTACAAAAATCATGAAAATTCAACAAACTTTACCAATTACACCCAAAAATTTCAAACTTTGTATTCAGAGTTTTTATACAAATTTTAGTTGTGTACTTTTATAGCCTATTAAATTTTAGCACGACAAAGTGCGAGTTTCACGACGCTGGAACTTCGCGTTGAATTTTTATAATTTCTTAGCTGATGATGTTGTGCATTTTCTTCCATATGAAGTATGCTCAACAATTTCTTTTATATGGAAGACAATTCTTTTTTATATGTCTTAGAGCTTGCAATGTATCCTACTAAAATGTAATGGGCTGTTTTATTACTGCCTAACTAAATTTTTTTTTTAATTCTGAATAACAAGTTTAAAATTTTTGTGTGTAATTGGCAAAATTTATTGAATTTTTATAATTTTTGTGCAAAGTGTGAAATGTGGATTTATATGGTGCTGGTTAAATAATGTGCTAGACTTTTATAGAAAAATAATAAACAATAAATAAATAAATAAAAGCAAAATAGCCAAAACTGATCAAAAGGTCACCTAACTTAATTAGCTGACCACAAGGGTATGTACGTTTTTTGATTTCTGTTTCCATTATTTTAGCTTTGCCCTGTTTTTAATTGTGCACCACTTTTCTTTCGACTTTCAACAACGGTTTGTTGTTCTTGCTTTGCTGCTTTTCTTTCGTGAAAAACTTTTTGCTTTCGGTTCATCTCCTTAGTTTACATTTTGCGTTCTTCTTGCTGGTATATATATATCCAAGAGTTTATATGTGTGCTTGTATGTGTTTCTGGGTAAAAAAAAAAACGAACAAGTTGTTTTTAATTATATTTCGCTAGTTTTGTTGTAGTTTTAGGAAGTTTTACGAAAATAAAATCGTGCGGAGGCGGTGCTGGTAAAACAAAAATGAGAAAAAGGGGATTCGAAAAAATGTATATATGTATGTATGTAAGTTCATATATGTAAATAGTTTGTGAAAAGACTGCGAAAGCGATTTATTTATTTCGACTTGTTGACTTTCTCCGAGCTATTGAAAATTGAATTAATCGGCGCTTTCTCCTCTGCGCTTCTGCTTCGTGTTTATTCAATGAATTTGTTTCTCTATATTTTGATGCCTCCGCCCACACATTTGCGCTGGCGAGTCCATTAAACGGCCACGCAAATTTGATAGGTCATTAATTTCGATTGCAATGCAAATGTTGCATTTGGAAATTTGTAAATTTGCAGCGCTCTGTGCGAAGATCTCAGTTAGTATACTAAACGGCAGCAGAGCAGTTGCTATCATCGCTAAATTTAAACATTTCAAACGCTTTCGCGACACGCTAGGCCGTACATTTGAAAAAGTTTCGATGCGAACGCAAAGCTATTACTTTGAAAGTGAAAATATGTACATTTTTTTAAGTATGTAAATGTATGCACATAAAAATTCAGCTGTTGCGCGACGCAGACGTGCGAAATTGAAACAAAGTCTTTAACATTTTTAAAATTTTAATTTTTGGTTGTTTTAAAAAATTGTAATTATTCCGCATTCCGGTTTTTAACATTTTCACTATATATTAACTGTATATTTAAAAAATTTCTTCGTTGCACATTTCACAAAATTCAAAACCAGCACACTTGTAATTCATATTTCACACAAAATTTGTATTTTTTGGTATGTTTTTTGCTTTGCAGCATTAATCGACGGTATTCTTTTTAATTACAATTTTTGCTTAAAATTTCAATACATATGTATGATTTTTAAAATCAACCAAATCGTCGTTTCTCTGGCACACAGCAGTCCACAGCTTCCAAATCTCAACTAAATATTTTGGATATTCAAAAGGCCTTATTCGACTTGCCTACAATTTTCAAAAATCGCTCACACTCACTGCTCAAATTCACAGAGAAAATTCCTAATTCGCTTCGTGGCAGCGCCTTCCTTCCCAGCCGGATTGAACTTTGAGTGGATTGATTTGTTTACTTGTCATATATTTCTGCGCTTTATTTTGAGTTGTTTTCAAAATATGCTGATCTTAATTTTGAGTTAATTTTTAAAAATTTCTCAAGCAATTTTTGCCTGAGCCCACTTTTAATATAAAATGCAATCGAAGTTTTGATGCAGCTGTGGTTTTGAAAATATTTTTTTTTGCAAACTAAAATAATGACTTTTTTTAGACGCATTCCATGCATTGTATACCGTGTGCGTGTGTGTACATTTTGTATTCAAATACATATTTTTTTATCAAGAGCATGCAGTTTTTCACCAGGCTTTCAATATAAATCCTACATGCATACTTTTGGATGCCTCACCAAAAAATGTTGCGCTTTTTCTATCGTAATTATAAAGTTTATCATATTCTAAGACTTTTGTCAAAATATTTCGGAAAAATTTTAATAACGGGTGATTTTTTTGAGGTTAGGATTTTCATGCATTAGTATTTGACAGATCACGTGGGATTTCAGACATGGTGTCAAAGAGAAAGATGCTCAGTATGCTTTGACATTTCATCATGAATAGACTTACTAACGAGCAACGCTTGCAAATCATTGAATTTTATTACCAAAATCAGTGTTCGGTTCGAAATGTGTTTCGCGCTTTTTTATCGACAAATTTTGTTCAGCGATGAGGCTCATTTCTGGTTGAATGGCTTCGTAAATAAGCAAAATTGCCGCATTTGGAGTGAAGAGCAACCAGAAGCCGTTCAAGAACTGCCCATGCATCCCGAAAAATGCACTGTTTGGTGTGGTTTGTACGCTGGTGGAATCATTGGACCGTATTTTTTCAAAGATGCTGTTGGACGCAACGTTACGGTGAATGGCGATCGCTATCGTTCGATGCTAACAAACTTTTTGTTGCCAAAAATGGAAGAACTGAACTTGGTTGACATGTGGTTTCAACAAGATGGCGCTACATGCCACACAGCTCGCGATTCTATGGCCATTTTGAGGGAAAACTTCGGAGAACAATTCATCTCAAGAAATGGACCGGTAAGTTGGCCACCAAGATCATGCGATTTGACGCCTTTAGACTATTTTTTGTGGGGCTACGTCAAGTCTAAAGTCTACAGAAATAAGCCAGCAACTATTCCAGCTTTGGAAGACAACATTTCCGAAGAAATTCGGGCTATTCCGGCCGAAATGCTCGAAAAAGTTGCCCAAAATTGGACTTTCCGAATGGACCACCTAAGACGCAGCCGCGGTCAACATTTAAATGAAATTATCTTCAAAAAGTAAATGTCATGGACCAATCTAACGTTTCAAATAAAGAACCGATGAGATTTTGCAAATTTTATGCATTTTTTTTAAAAAAAAAGTTATCAAGCTCTTAAAAAATCACCCTTTATTTGCCAATTGAAAGTAACTCAAATAAAGTGTCGTTATGTTGATTCCGTTGAAATTTTTTTAAACATTTTAATGCAGATTTTTTATTTTAAACTTTTCTATCATCTAAGGTAATTTATTTTGACAAATATTTATAAAAACTAAATTTATTTATAAAGAAACCAAGCTTTCGGAGATATTTTATATCGGGCCAGCTCTGCCAAGTAATAAAGTCTTAAAATATAATACATTTATATACCCAATTTAAAAACAGTACCGCTTTTTTTTGTATGAAGAGGGATCCGCCCTAATATAAATGTGAATGTACGCACATATATATATGGACATTCGTTTATTAAGCATTGAAATTACAAAAAAAGTCAGAGTATCTTTTACTGTACAGTAAATTAAAATCACTATCCGCGTAATGGTAAAAACGTGCTTCCTGTGTGATGAGTTCCTGGAATATTATTGCTAACGTCATGAAATTTAATAACTTCAGCATTTAATACGAAGTGAAAACCCGGAATTGGTAAGAAGTGATGCAAATATTACAGAAACTCTATTTATTTGAATGCATGCCCTTAAGACTGAGTTGGCTTCCATTTAAAAAGAAAAAGTTTGTATGAAACCTTTCTAATTTGAGAGTAAAACTACTCACTAAGTATTGCTAAATTATCGCTGATATTCGATGCAGTCAATACACGGCGATGCTACACAACACCTCACCAATAAGTTTTATAATCTCTAACCGAAGTCTTCATAGTCTTCAGAAAAAGAAAATTTCAGACAAGTTTTACTCAACTTCAATTTGATAACGGAAATGGTTATTTGTATGTATGTATGTGCTCTGTTTGTAACATAGAGGTAATACGAGCAAGAAACAACGTTACTCATACGCCATGGACGAGTATTTATTTACGCGTTCGATCATCACACTTAGTTGGAAAACAAAAACAATTATTACGCGAAAGTCACTAATCGCAGCCAAGTACTTCCCACTGCAATTATTTAGAGAATTTCTTCCTCTGCAAAGTGTTTTTTTTTTTAAATTTTGAATACTTCATTCTGGACATGTTTCTCACATTTTCAGCAAGTCTGGAGTTTTTTTCGTAACACTTGGTAGATTCTGCCAAAATGACTACATAGCAAATATGGCCTATATAAAATATATATAATGTATCTAGTATGTATGGATATCTATTCAATGTCGACTGCTGGTAAGGTGGCCAGAAATTCTCAAACCGTTTCCCACACAAATATTAAAAAAACTAAAAAAAATCTTCTTGACTTATTTTATAGTCGCTCCACATTTTCTAAAACACAAATAGTTCACAAGCCGCGATTCACAGGTAACACTCAAGAACTCGAACTCGCCGCTGGAGCATCGAAAAATATGAAGAAGTTGCACAACATTTTTGTGTTTGAAAATGATTTCACAAACCAGTGATTTCCCTCCCACGAAGTTCGTCACATTTCCTGTACTTACACTGAACTTCGATGCGATAAGGGCAATCGATGTCCAGTTGCGATATGCAGTGTTTGCGTATAGTTACATACAAATCCATCCATTTTGAGCTATAACTCCTTCCTTTCTTCTACAAAAAAAGGTTACGAGGTTTTTTTTTTTCTGAAGTCAATATTTAATAATTTCCAATATCAACAAACTTTTGTACAATTTTAAGCGCATGAAGCAACTAATTCTGCTGCTAAGAGTTTCACTCAAAATACTGCGTTTCAATATTTGTCTAGCCGTTGAAAAAGTTTGAAATTTTTAGCGCGTAATTAGTAAATTTTCACCTGAAATCTAATGAAGTATGCTCAACTATTTATCTATTTTTTTTTTGTGTGAATTTTGTAAAATGTCAACGCTTCGAGCTAAAAAAAACATTCAGGCGAGTAATGAGAAGTAAATAAGAACCAAAAGGCACAAAACGAAGGCAAAGAAATGCACTGCACAGTAAATATTGCCTGCGATGCTGAGAAAACGTCAGGAAAGAAGTGAAAGGGAAAACAAATCGAAATTACGCAAGTCAGTTCACTATTTTCTAATTTTTGCACTGTTTTTCAGAAAAAAGTTAGGTTCTTGTTTTTCTTGGAAATCACGGAGCTCAGAGCTAATTTCAAGAATACAGATTTGACTCATCTAAGTAATCAGCAAATGTCATTCGCCTTGGACGAGATTGCGCTTCCATGAACATTTTTTTTTTTTTTGTTAATTTTCTTGCCACTTAGTGTCAATTCCTTGCACCGTTCACGCTCACGCTTTAAGCCAGTCACAAGCACTCACTTTCAGCTTAAACTTTGCTGGCTCAACTTGTAACTTTTGAACTGGAATTTGGACAGGGCTTGGGTAAAAATGTTAACTACTTGGGTTTCATTTTACCTTGCGACAAGAACCACTCGTCCAGAAAATCCAAGCCCATGTTGACTGCTGATAAATTTCTCAGTTATGTGTTTCAATTTACCTGCTACAATTGGTTTTAGTAGGCTATTTTCGTAAGCAAGTTATATACATATGTATGTATGTATGTACGCGTATTTGATATGAAGCTTTCTTTAAATAAGTTGCAAATAATTTTCACATTTGTTTAAAATTTATTTAATACTATTCTCTCTCGTAGATCATTGTAGGATTTGCGACTCGTTATCCACTTAGCGATCGTATTGCAACTGTTTGGCAATTTGAAAAATTGTGGGTTCATTGTGGTGCTGTTTCGCACTTTTCTTCAAGTTCTGTAGTAGATTTGTTGTTCCGTATACGCAACGAGTGCTGTTCGAATCAATTGCAATAATTGGGCGAATCGATGCAGTTAGTTGAGTGTGGCATGCAAGGCAATGCAAAATTCTACACTCTAAAAAAAAA
>NW_023458555.1:3101086-3140039 GCF_013731165.1 Rhagoletis pomonella
AAAAGAAATCGAATTTTCTGAATAAAATTGTTTAGTAAGGTAGTTCTGTTGCACTTTATATTTTTTCTACACTCAAAATTTGTTTTCATTAAAAAAAAAATATTCACCCAAGTAAAAAAGTTTCAAGTCGAGAGGCGCGGATTAGGGTTTGATTTTAGACCCATGGTTTCTTCAGAGAATTTTCTTAGAATTTAATGTAGATTACGTTTTTGCTATACGGTTTTTATTTATTTTTTCATCCATACAAATCAACCCGCCCTAATACATACACATTTATGTACAAAGTATACAAATATGTTGTTTGTTTTTTTTTTTTATTTGTGGCTGTCATATCTTCATGTTTGCTGTCAAATGTATTATTCAGCATAATGTTTTTGTCTAATTTGTCATTATTAATTAAATGCAATTAAATTAGTCTCATCGTAAAATATGTTGCGTACTCTGCAATGCTCCCAGGCTGCCTCACCACACCCACGCTAACCGATTTGTGCGCCCGAAAGCGCGCTAAGCAAATTGATATAACTGTTTAAAATACATCAATGCTGACATTATAAATTCATCGCCATACGCGTTTGTATCGCTGAAATTTTATTCTCTTGTGTGGTCGTTTTTGGCTTTCATTGAATATTCAATACGATTCGATTTGTATCGTTTTAATTAAATTATGTTGTTACAGTAACAACAAATCGAACCGGTACGACTAATGTCGCCAAAAGGGATACAGGCATACATACATACATACACACATACATACATATGTTTGCATGTAATACCATCAGATTAGTGTCGAATATTTTTTTGGTGTGTGCTCATGGATGTGCGACTGATTATAGCCAAGAGCTATTGAGCTCATCTGACAGATATCGAATAGCATTCCATTCACGTTTCCTTTCTATGGGTGTAGCAAAATAAATGAGAGAAAACTCATTCATTACATAATTTTCAATTATTCATATCGGTGTTTTATTTTTGAATGATGTTATGGATAGAGTTGCATGGATATTTATAATTTATCTGCTGCATAGTGCACAGTACTTATTACATACATATGAGAGAATCGATATAAAGGCGATAATGTAGTTCAGTTGTAAATAGTGAATAATTCTACTTTTTTCTAAAAGGTTTTAGAAATTTCAGTTTCAGAAAAGGAAAAAAAAATGAATGAGTAACTACTTACATCAATAGTATCATAGTTCAAAATAATACAAAATCGAGTTAAGTATGCAGAAATTACCGCTACCTGTCAATCAAAAACGGAAAAAATTTAGGCAATTCAAATTCTCGCATTTTTGTTTCAAAAACGGCATAGTAACATATATGTTTATAAATTTCATATTTCTTATCATATTTATTTGTGAAATCGGATTTGCCCCTCGTACTTCCTGAAAGAAAGTTCTGCATAGCCTTAGTTTTAAGCTTTATGTCTTTTAATAAAATTCTAAAATATCGCTTTAAAAAACACTTTTTCAACGGAATAAAGGGTAACGTCCCAAACGAACATATACATACATTTGTTTTTTTTTTTTAATTTGATCCCAACTTTAGTTTGGTTTTATAATTAGGGGATTCCTTTAAACTCGTAAAGTCTTAAACCGTGTAAAACTCGTAAGTTTACGAGGCTTTTATGGAAACGCCCGCTTTGTGAAAATGTGTAAATAGTTGCGTAAAGCGACCGTTTGACAGATCAACTAGGATTTGGTGAGACAGTTTTTGTTTCGTAGCATTTTCCCTAATAGCCCGCCATCTTGTCTCTGTCACTATTGGCTAAAAATTTAGAATAAAAATGCCGAAAATTAGCAGAAAACCCATGCAAGTACAGTTAGTGGATGAAATTCATTCCTTTTATTCAACACTGAAGTTTACGATGTCATTTGCGCATCAAATTTGCCTCGTAATTTTACGAGGGGCTAGTAAATAGAGCTCCATACAAATTTTGACATTTCTTTTACGCGGTTCGTAATTTTACGAGCTTTATGACGTTTACGAGGCCTTTACGAGTTTAAGGGAATACCCCTTAATATATTTTTATACCTTTCATGAGCATGAAATGGTATTATAACTTTGGTCCGATGTTTGTAAGTACCAGAATAAGAAGAGATAGACCCATTAAAATGTATACTTAAATGATCAGAACGGCGAGCTGAGTCGATTTAGCCATGTCCGTCTGTCTGTCTGTCTGTCTCAGTTTTCGAGATATCCGGATCAAATTTGGTAGGTGGGTGTATTTTTATAATGTATTAATCATTTGTCGGAACCGGAAGAATCGGACCACTAAAACATATAGCTCCCATACAACTGGTTGTTCAGATATGAGATTTTTCGTTATAACTTCTCCATTTATGCAGCTAGGAACATGAAATTTTGCAATACTCCCACCCATTATTAACAGAAAACTTAGAGTGAAAATTACAAAGATCGGGTCACTATAACATATAGCTCTCATACAACTGATTGTTCAGATATAAGATTTTTCATTATAAATCCTCCATTTAAGTAGCTAGACACATGAAATTTTGCACTTTTGTCACTTATTATCAAAAGAATACTTTCAGTGAAAATGGCGAAGATCGAGTCACTACAACCTATATCCACCATACAACTGATTGTTCAGATATGAAATTTTTTGCCATAACTTCTTCATTTATGCAGCTAGGAACAGCACCGTTTCCACTCATTATTAACAGAATACTTATAGTGAAAATAACAAAGATCGGGTCACTTTTACATATAGGTCCAATACAACTGATTTTTCAGATATGCGATTTTTTGTTATAACTACTCCATCTATGCAGCTAGAAACATGAAATTTCGCACTATTTTCACTCATTATCAACAGAAAGTTTACAGTAAAATTAACAAAGATCGGGTCACTATAACCTGTTTATTGCCCCCCATAAAACTGATTGTTCAGATATGGGGTTTTACTGTAAAACTCCTTTATTTGGACAGCTAAAACCGATTAATTTCGTAAGCTATTTTTTAAATAATAATACAAAGTCTACTGAGAAAATCGTCAAAATCTATGCTGTATAATCTTAATCTCTTGTACCACTGATTGTTCAGATACCAGTTTTTGCGATATATGTATCTCCTTTATGTAGGAAGCTAAACCCATTCAATTGTGTTACCGGTTTACGTACCGATCACACAGTGAAAATCACTTAGATTGGTGCTATATAAGGTATATCTTCCATACCTCTGATTGTTTAGCTAGCATTTTTTATATATGTATCTCCTCTATCTATATTATAAATTTTTTCAAATGCAGTAATCTGTTACTAATTTTCAGATGCTCATGAAAGGTATGGAGCCTTCGGCATAGCCGAAGACAGCGCTCCTCTTACTTGTTTTAGTTTGATTATTTTATCTTCAAAGTATTCACGCTGATTGTGCTCTCAATACATGAAAATTTGCAATAATCTGTCGACTTTGATGATAATCTAAAAATCACTTCTTTTTCGGTAACGTCCGAACACAAATTTGGAGGGCAAATACTCCACCATTATTTCAAATTAAAATTTCCATTATTTTGCTCCCGAATTCCATGAAAGTCGTCCAAAATCAGTTGTGCCAGAAAATATCAATAATGTGCGCGAAATGCTAAAGTAATATCGTAATGTCGCATACCGTGGGATTAAGGCATCCCACGAAATTTAGACAACGCCAAAAACGAGGCTCTTGTCAATTGGTGTAAATATGCTGGAACTAATGTAAAAGTGTATTGATCATCATGGAGACTATTTTGAAAACCCTTAAAAATTTCAACAAACAATGTTCAGTTTTCTATTGTTTGGCTAGAAATATAAATATCAACCGTCGTAGTACTAATATTGCGCTGTAAAAAATAATGATTTGGTTGAAGATTGAGCTAGAGAAACATTTTATAAATATTGGAAATAAAACGTAAAGGAAAATCTCCAAACGCAGAAAACAAAGATATAATACTTTTATACTAAAGAATGTACACGAAAAAAACTGGTCGCACATAACCAAGCATAGCTCCGTTAATCATAACATTAAAATAAAAATCGGTAGACACTTAAAAAGCTGGAAGCATTTTCCACCTTACTGCATCATTTCGTTTTAGTAACAAAAATCAGTCTAGAAACGAGGACCAAGAAAGAAATCGATCGCGAGTAAATATTGCGCAAAAAGCTGGAAAATCCCAGCATGTTCCATAACGACATTGCAAAAAAGCTAAAATTTCCAAAGTCTACCGTTACTTATGTGCCTAAAAAATACAATGAATGTTTATCTTTAAAAAGGAACCCTGGTAGTGGCAGAAAAATAGGATTTGCTTGCGAAATTAAGGCAAAGGAAGTGTTATCTGCTTTTAAGAAAAATCCTGGACTTTCGGGAAGAGATGTCGGCAAAAAATTAAACAGCAGGACTACGTTCTTACAAAGTGAATGCAGCACCTAATCGCAACGGTAAGCAAAATTTGTTGGCGAAACAACGTGCTCGGAAATTGTACGACAGTCTCATACAAAAATTTGGCTGTATTGTTATGGATGACGAATCGTACGTAAAAGCCGATTTTAAACAAATCCGGGGCCGCGAATTTCACACTGCAAATAAAAGAGGCAATGTTGCAGATAAATATAAAAACAAAAAGTTTGACAAATTTCCTAAAAAGTTTCTCATTTGGCAGGCAATTTGCCAATGCGGCTTCAAAAGTGATCCTTTTGTAAGCACTGGTACAATTAACCAAGAAATTTATGTTAAGGAGTGTCTGCAAAAGCGACTTTTACCTCTTATACGGCTTCATAAAGATCCAGTGCTTTTTTGGCCTGATCTCGCGATATGTCATTACGGAAAAATGGCTTTAGGATGGTAACATAGAAACAAAGTGTATTTTGTAGCAAAAGAGGTGAATCCACTTAATTGTCCAGAGCATCGGCCGATCGAAACCTACTGGGCCGTTATGAAATCCAAACTTCTTAAGACCCTCAAAGCTGTAAAAAACGCACAACAATTCAAAAATAAATGGCAGCTGGTTTCCAAGGAAATCACTGAAACTTCTGTGCAAGGGCTAATGAAGGACATAAAGTCAAAATTGCGATCGTTTGCTTATTACAAGGAGAATTAACTCTTTTTTAACGAATTTCAATAAAACTAAGTTTAGATGTAAATATATGTAAATATCGTTGAATTCCATTAATACATTTATGTTTTAGAACGTTTTAACTGTGACCAGTTTTTTTCGTGTACATTCTTTACTTATAATAATACTTAATATATACCTTTTAGTATAAAAATAATTTGTTTAAAAAAAAGGAAAAGGATTAGAATAGGTCAGGTAGCAGCACAGTTAGGAGTACAATTAGACATTGTTTATATTGTACATTGTGGCATAACTCGATACAAAGTTTTTTCCTGGAACGGTAACTGCGTTAAATAAGAATGCTAGGAAAATAAATAAGAATGCTATTAAAAATCAGGGACCGAAAATAACCGGTTTTTTAAACAGTCAAACATGGCAAAAAATATTCTTTAAGTCCAAAAAGTTAAAACTTCATTCCTGATAATAAAGAAACCGCTTATCCAAAGTAAACAAATTCGGTACCAAATGAAAGAGGACTGAAATAGCTTTTAGACAGAAATAACAAACGATAGTTACCACCTCTATTTTTATTTATATTTTTTTATAATTTGTCACCTAGCTTAGCCCTGTCGATAACCATGTAATCGGCAAAAGCAACTACCCGACAGTCTCACCTTTCCAGCTGCTCTCTTGGAGCACAACACAAATTATAGAAGAAGCTCGGCTAAATAGTTACCAAACATTTATTAATTTAATTTTTTTTTGTTTACATAAAAGTATTCCGCACGTAGTCCTGCAGAATTTAGCTTCTGCAAGTTCTAAAATCTTTTTACCGTTTACACACCTGTCTCATTGTGTACGGACATTATCGCTAATAACGCCAAACGCCAACTGATGCTCATCGGATGACATTCAATCACACATTTAAATCACTATAACCACTGTGCTCTGCCTCTGCATTAAGAATTATGTTTCTTGAAATCTTATAGATATATTTTTTTTCGCAATAACTAATATTTGCTAATTCATCACAATATTAAACTTTCGGTATTTGTAATCTTTCAATCAAACGAGATTTCGGATTCACACCTCCGTTTACCGCGTCAGCTTACCAGTTTCTGAATGCAATTCTCTCAAGCTTGAGCTGTCACCCAAAGCAGATTGTATGCAAGTATGTATGCATGTATGTAGGTATGTACACATGTAAATTTGTATATCCGCAAACAAAAATGAATGAATGAGCGAAATCTGCCCCATAAGCCCCGGCATGAATGAGCCGTTCTGCTCAGCTAAGTGACGCAGCTGTTTATGGCAAATAAGAAGCGTAAAATGCTGAGAAGACAAACAACAAAACAAAAAATTTTATTTACATACACATATAACTAAATATATAAAATAAAGTAAGTTAATTCTTGATTTGTGAAAGTAGAAGTTTCAGTCGTGCTGATAAAGAAGGTGAAAGATATTAACACCCCATTAGCAGGTGGCAATGGGAGCGGTAGGAATAAAGTATCTAGATATGTATTTACAATATCGGTTCTAAATCTTTTTTTTTTTAACTTCTATCGACGTCTCTCGCATGAAAGCAATACACTAAAAAGAAACTAAGAGCAAAAATTAAAACAAGCTTGAGTTATTGTTGTGCAAATCTGAGTGCAATTTTGTCTCCCTGCACTCACTGCAATACTTTATTGAATGGCAATTATTTATTGAACGCTCATGAAAAATCCCCGCAATTTCGATTCACATCACTTACGTGCTAAACACGAATTAAAACAAAAAAAAACCATGCTCGTTATAAAGATATTAAAGATGTACACATATGTACGTACGTGTAGCCGCACAGTGTGTAAAATTGTCTTTTTTCGTGACGAAATATACAAATGTAATAGTATTTAAAAGCTTTTGAGATGGATAACTTGGCACAGAAAATATACAGGCATGTTCTGAAATTCGAAACTTTAAAATCGAGTGGATTTGCCAAGTATTTTTTAATTACATCTGATGAAAGGAGTGAATATTCTCACTGAAAACTGTAAAAGAAGCAGCAGCGATAAGAAAAAAATCATTTTAATGCGAGACTTGTAATTTTTTAGGTTGAAAACCATCGAAGAAATTATCGAAATCGAGTCGATTTAAAATTTTCGAATTTCGGAACATGCCTGTTAAACACATTTTTGTTATTCTTGCGTCAAGAAATCTATTTCCCGAGTCTCAAGAGCCGAAAAATAATACCTCAACCTTTTTTTAAAGGGCTGATTGTATGCTGCTCTTAGATAAAAAAAAATACAAAAAATAAAACTATTTTCTTTTGAAGGCCACTTAAAAGGTCTGATTGAATGCAAATTTACTTTACCTCAGAATCGAACTTAACAAGTAAAATGCGTGATTTTTGTCTTTTTAACTACGAACTCTTCGAAAAAAAATTTTAAGTAGATTTTTTTTCGATTCTTGCGACTATCAAAAAAGGTACGCTGGCGCAAGAACAACAAAAATATAGTTGATTTTCAACAATTTTAACAATTTTTATTGGATACTGTTTTCCGGCCAAAAAAGGGGGAAAAATGAAGGTCAAGGTTATATTTTTTTATCCAACGAGACCAAATTTTTCTGAACTCTCCACTCAAAGGCTTTAAAATACCGCTCTTTATTATCGTTCTCGTTCTCGATATATAATATTCATCAAAAAAAAAAAATATTCTTTTTCACAGGGTGAGCCGTACGTTAATGTAATTAAAGTCGATATGAAGCTACTATCTGACACGAAATGGGCGAGCAAGCGTGTGGCAATGTTGTCATGGTTATTCGTACAGGCCTGTTGTTTACTTATACTCGTTTTTCAATATTTATTTACTGGTGTCATTGATCAGCTGCTTTTTACAAGCTGTGTTAATGCCAAATTCCAAATAAAATTTTTGGTGCTATAACCTTTGCTCGAATCGAAACGTCCAATAAGTAATGTCAATTCCATCTTCAGTCGCAATTTTGGTATTCTGGAATGTCAATTGTAACTTACCTATAGTATATTATTCAAGTTACTTAACGAATTTACTTTCAAATGCAATATTCCTCGGTTTAATGGTTCTTACCCTTATCCTTATTAATAGCTAATGCGAAAGTTGTTTATTTTTTAAATGACACGGGATAGAATTTGGCACACAGATGGTCGATAACATAAGTAGATTAATATACAGAATAATTTTTGAAAAGAGTTGCCACCTATTAAAAAAGTTTAATTCCATAAACTAAAAAGTGAATATGAATGTGAAAAGAAAGATATCTGTGAAGGCCTTTTTCGACAATGATTTTGAGGGGGGTTGCCACCTGCTTAAACAAAACTCAACGTAATTTGATAAGTTGATTGAAATAGTATAATCGGGGTATCGCACGTATTATTAATATATCGCGTATTTTTTATAATATCGTTTTGAATTTTAGACGAAATTAACAGAAAATTCAATAAATAAACCTCGTCTCCGGGAAAGTATGAAATACAGCTACGAAAGATAAATTGTCGTTTATACTGAAAAACAAAAAAGTGTAGCCAGACCTCCTCAATAGTCGATTGCCATAAGTCAATCGCGAATGAAGCAGCAAAGAAGGAAACGAGTAGTTCAACAATGGAGAGTTTGTTTGATAGAATGTAAAGGAGAACGACATCATCCCTGAGAAGCTTAGTTACAATAGTATATAAATACCGCCGAGTCGTCCAGCCTCAAACAGCAATGATAAAAATCCATTAATGGGTGAGCGCGTTAGAAAAAATGTATGCCAAAAAATGAGGATCAAAACCAACAGACCTTCACCGGTTACTTGGTTCCCCGCTTAGATAAGCAAGAAATTATGCAATTTCTCATGGCCAATTAAGAGGGGGGGAGGGGGGGTTTCTTTACATTCATACACGTGGCTGTATGTAAACATTTTCCCTACTTAATACTGGCAGTTTGTTTTTAACAATTTAGTAATTAAATTATTCTCATTGTTTGCTTATATTATTTTTAATTTCCATCAAAACAGTGTTTTTTTTTGTATTCTCAGCAACCGTTTTTTGTTATTGCATCCATGCAATCATTAAATTCCCATTTCAAAACTGAGTAGTTTATTTTTCGCAATCGAGTGTGATTTTTGCGATAAAATTGTCAGTTGTTTAGCCATTTATTTGTGTGCGCACCGTTAGGGGAATAACACATGAACTTGTTTCTTGTTTTTCCCTTTTCTGCTACGCTGTCGTTTTAGCGTTGGAAGTTTTTATTTTTATTTTTTTTATTGAATTTATCGTTGATAAATTTGCGAAAGACTAAACATTTCCGTAAATTTTCGAGTGTCAGTCTGTAATTTAGTCATTCGGGCAATCTGTCATTTTGTAGCTTAGACTATTGGGTTCGTTAGAGTGTCATCAAAAAACAGTTGCTGGCAATTTGATAGCGAGAATTCGATAAAAAGGTCGTTTGGCGAGTTGAAGGATTTTTGTGTTTGTTTACCATTCATTAGTTGATTGTTTTTGTTCTATTAGCGAAAAATTCGGTTTTAATCCAGTGAGTGGAGGGTTATTGGACGTATCAAATGTTAATTTGTTTTTACGAAGCTAGTTAGTAATTTTTTTTCTTAACTAAATGTTGACCTAATTTGCTAATTGGCGCAAATTTTTGTTTCTCAAACTTATATATTTTAATGCATAGTTTTAGTTGCACAGGCAAATTCATTCGTGGCCTTTAAATTGGGGAGTGATTGCAGTACTCGAATGGGTGGCTTGTTTGAAATAGCAGAAGAAAACTATTTTTTAACTGACTTCAAAAGAGGAAGAGGGATCATGACATCACTAAAAAACAAACAGTATTCCTAAATTTCTATATAAGCATATAAACGATACTTGGATATACATAGCTTTTGACAGCGTGAACAGAATTCTATGAACTTTGTTGTTTTTTTTTTGTTGGAAAGCGAATACCTGGAGGTGGTCCCATACTAAATAATTTTATATATTTCCGAAGATTGGATCATGAACAAAATTAAATAATGGTTTTTTCTTTACTATTTATATCCGCATTGAAGACGGTTGTGGTTTTTTGCTTAAAAGCTACTAGTTTATCTCTGCGATTTTGTGGTTTTATTGCGTGTATACAACCACTCCTCTGATAAAATACGAACGCTTTTTCCAATTCATTGCCCACTAACTCGATTTCGTTTTCAATATTGCGCCCTCATATATACTTCACAACAGCTATAAAGCCGTTAATGGTTGTCTACTATTTCGTTTATGTTTTGCCAAATTTTATGCCACGTCATTTAATGTCTTAATGTTTTAACAGTTCATCATTTCGGCTGCTGTTTCTTTCCGCGCCTCATCTCCATATCTCTACGATTACAGCAATCATTCACATCATTAACTCTGCCATAGATAGATGCAGTGAAATATCAATTTATTCCTAAGTCCTCGAATTAATTTGTTAACATTTCGTGAAGTGACATAAGTACTCGCAATAATTGCCGGAGGCGTTTACTTCTTAGTGTAGCAAAATATAAAGTTTCAAACAATTTTCAAACATAAATAACAACAATGCCAAATGAATGACAGCTGCGTTATTGACTGAAGACCTTTGCCCCTATAGCCTCAATGCCTGCTGTATCGGATTCGGTTAAAATCTTTCAGAGTAAACAACAAATTTTTTCTGTCCCCGCCTTTCGAAATACGTACTCTACATTATACATACGTGTAAATAATTTACTAAATATGGCATTGTATTAAAATGCAACGCCTAGGAAAAATTGTGCGATTTGTCTCTAAACCGTTTGACACGGATTAGTCTCCATGCGGTAAGAATGGAAATTAATTGGAAAACTGTACTAAAGAATCGCAGGTGCTCTTATGTTGCTTATAAAAACCAAGCATATGAAGTTCGTGACCAGGCGTTTTATTAAAAAAAAAAAAAATTCTCTTCAAAAAATTATCTTATCACTTCTTTAAGTCATTGCATATGTATCAATTAAAGATAAATATCTCATTTCACATTAAGAGATCCCAACTGACATGTTCTTTTGCGACTAACCTCTGATTCCACCCTTACCAGTCGCATTTAGGACAACGATGTAAACCCAAATGGAAAGTCATAACAAGTTAAGAGTATTGGGGGGAAAAAAAATTTAGAGCGAAAAAAGAGACTGGATTTCCGTGGTTTCATTCAGTAAACTTCTGAAGCGTCGATACTGAGAAAGTTTGTTGCTCATATTCTTACGATTCCATTACAGACAGGGGAAAGAGAATACCAATGCTTCTGCAAAAGGGAGTTACTGTACTGATCACCAGGCATATATATCTTTCTATATCTTTTCTTTTTAAATATTCATAATGTTTTGCAGTATAATAAAAATTATAATATTCAATCCTATTTTCAACCCAAGCCACCATTTACAAAATATTTAGAAGTTATTATGGACCATTGACTATACGCTAACAAAAAACGCTCGCAAAGAATTGCAAAATCAGACAATGACGCTCCTCAGCCCAGGTTTAAAAACGGATACACACCATAATAGAGATAGAAGGATACAAGGAAGAGCTTTGATCTTATTTCCTCATCTACAATATCTTTAGAGATATCTCTAAAGTGAGTGAAGTAATTTGTGCAGCTGTATTTTGTCCGCAGCATGGGATTGAACAGCCTGACACGCTTACGGTCTGCTGCAGCAACTGAAATCTTAGCGGCCCTAACTCGACATCTAAATATTGAGGCAATAATGGCTTTATTGTCTAACTCGCTTTCTATTCGACAGTGAAGGAGTGTGATAGACAAGTCGCTTTTTGGTGGGTGCCAGGTCGTAAATGAATTGAAGTGAATGAGCGGGCTTATAGGCCAGCTTAAACCAGGTTAAACTTACCACTTGGCAGCACATTAGGCATCTAAATACCCTTGCCTAAATTATCTAAGGACGGAGCTAGACATGGCAAGGGCATCGGAAACGAGGTCATCGAATACTTGGCGTACCTAATAGGTGCAGAAAAAATATTTTCCAACTCGGCAACCGATTTTACCTAAAATTTTTGAAACGGTATTCTTTATAACTTTCGACTGGAATATGATCCTGTATTTTAGATGCACCCAAAAAAAAACTTCTTTTAATTGAAGAAAAACAGCAATCAAAATGAAGAAAAATGGCAACGAAACAGCACCAAAGAAATTTTATCCTCTTTTCATGTCGCAACATTTCTTCAAAATGATAGATTAGATCCACGGTTCCATATTTTCGTGTACGTTTTTACACATTCCAAAGAAAAATTACGCATTCGGAAGAATTTTCAACCTTAAAGTAAGGAAAGTTTTTCTTTGATCCAGAGATGGATTTTTGGTTCAGTGTGTTAATAAGTACATAGCAGAGACTGCTACGATGTATAAAGTCTAACTTAAATGTAAACAACGTCGTTGCTGAGTTGGAGTGTTAAACACAATTGTTTTGGTTCTTTGTACATCGGTGGAGCACTGAATTTAACAGCAAAACAATTGCGAAAATCTATGAACAGTTATGGTAAATATTTTATTATTATTATATATTTTTATTATATGTAAATACATGCATATGTACATAGGAATGCGTTGAAAACATAATATCGAATATTTAGTACTCAGTGAATTGTAAGCGAATGAATGTTTATCAATCATTTGCATTTATATGAATGTGCGGCATGCAAACAGTGATCGGACTTAAACAAAATTTATGTGGTAGAATCTGGAAAAAAATGTGGTTGATTTCAAAAAAATGGGGTATATCTCAGGTTTTGGATCAAATTTTGTATAAAAATCAAAAATATTCTGCAAATTTTTACTTAAATTGCAAACATTTTAATTAGAATTAAAAAAAAACTAATTTTAGTATAATAAAGTGCAAGATAGAAGTTGCTAAAAATTCCGTTGAGTTTTGGCATTTTTTTTCCTTGACAGTGTAAAGCAGCTCCTTCCATATCAAGATATTTTTCGAACATATTTCGAAAGATTTTCTGCAACCTTGTGGAGTGCTGCCAGCTTTTCTTTTTATCGCATCACGATGTAGCGAACAAATGTGGCACGTTCCAGAAACCACCACTTGGGATTTGCTGATTTTGACAATTCCCAAGTAAAAGTAAACAACGCTTTAGAAACTTTAGATGCACTGAAATTTGCTAATACTTTCACAAAAATCGCCGTTTTTTAACATTTTCGCTATTAATTCTTTTTTATAAATCATACATTTTGCAACTTAACACAATAAACCATGTTTCCTGTCGAAAAGTTGAATATTGAGCAAATTTACTATTTTACGGTTTATTTTATCGTCCCATTCTGCCTGTTGTTAGTGTTTAGTGTTGGAAAATTTTTGCTCTTATAATTAAGAAAATTATGTCGAGCAAAAATAAAACTACTCAAAAAACGCGAATGTGTGGTAGCTTTCAGACCTTGTGTGGTTGTTGTGGTAGATGCTCAAAAAAGTGGCAGATCTACCACAATGTTGTAGAAGTCCGATCACTGCATGCAAACTGCGAAATGAAACAAAATAATAAAAAATCAAACAAAATCGTAAAAATTGCCTACACACATGCGCACATACATACGTATACATGTATGTGTAACGGCCTGAAGCAAACGAATTTTCGAATATTTTTAATGTTTATTTCTCCCGTGCAGCGGGTGGACGCTGTCGGGTGGGTGTTAGCAGCGACAGCATCAACCGGAAACCGTACTTAAATTGAGATTTTTTCGTGCATTATTTAAATATTTATTGCATTTCACACAATTTTCAATTTTGCACAATATTACAGTTATTACTGTTATTTCATTTATGCAATCGCTATTTTGCCGAAATAAACAATATTTCTATAGCATTTACATTTTTATTGCTGCCATCTCACTTCAATTGAAACTCGACGATCGATGCAATAAATAAAGAAAATGTTGTGGAAAATAATTGCACTCAATGGAGGACTCTGGAATGACTACTGGCAGCGGCGTATACTTTTTTTATTGCTGCAACCAGAGGTGAAAATGTGCCGAACACACAAAAATACTATTGACCCAGGGCGAAAAACGCTGTGTGTATATTGAATATTAGGATAAAATACTCATAGATAAACAAAACAGCTTTAAAAATTATTGCTGCTTGTCTGTGGCTTAGCGAATTATTTATTGGCCAATTAAAAATGGCGTGCGCTAAAAGTTTTTATGGCACTTCTTTACCTGAGCAACAAATATTAAGTAAATGAAAAAAAGGAAGATAAAAGGCCTTGTTATTATAAAACTTAAATTAACGCCACTGCCTTCTAATATTCTGGCGTATTTAAGTTATGGCTTGGGCTGGATTAATAACTTTTTCTGCCATTGAACCGTTACTTTGTTGAATTGAAATTTTTGTTTGAAAAAAAGAATGTCTGCTGTGCATTTATTTAATGTCTTATTCGTGATTCAGATTTTATATTGTGAAAGCACGATATGAAATGGCTCATCTTGCAGGTTTCTGAATATCTCACTATTCCACAGTTATAACTTTCCTCCGAAAAATTCGTCTTAACCACAACGATAATAAACAATACATTTATCACATAAATAGTCTGTTCCAATAGCAGTCCGGTTTACAGGATTTAGTCAGAACTTACAGAAAGTCGTTCCTATTGACATAAAACCTGTAAGTGGGAACACTTTTGAGAGAGTAACTGAGCGACTGTTCCTAGTCAGAAGTTACAGGATTTATTCCGGAGTTTTTTTCCTGTAAGTTCATGAAAAGTGTCAAACGATGAGCTGATTTGCATGTGCAAACAAAAACAGAAAGCGGCGAAAGCAAAGAACCTTATATTTGTAAAAAAAATGGAAGTAAACAACGAAATATTTTAATATGTATAGATTTTATTTTTTAGATTTTATTATTTTTTTCAGCCAAATCAGTGTTGTACCAATGACATGTAAACAAACCGACTGACGTTTTTACAGGAAATAGTGCTTTTTGCGTTCCCGTTTTCGAAGAGGGTTGCCGCGTGTTTAAAAAGATACATTAAAATTATATATTTATATAGGAGGCCCTTAGTTCGAAACATAAAATTCAAATTTGTTCATCAGTTTATTGAAATACATGTGTATCATAATGTCAGATGAAAGACATTTAAGAAGGTCTTAGTTTAGGAATACTTTTGAAAAAGAGTTTCAAAAATGAGATTTCAAATTAAAGACCTTACCTTTACCTGTGTGGTAAAGTTTTAATTTTTTTTTTAATTAACTTTTTTCATCGGTATAGTGTGATTTTTTGTCGGCCGCTGTGGTGTAGTGGTAAGCAGTGCGCGCTTTCACTCACCAGCACCTGGGTTCAAGCCCTGGTCAAAGCAACATCGCAAAAAAATTTAGAAAAAGGTTTTTCTTAACAGCGGTCGTCCCTCGGCAGGCAATGGCAAACCTCCGAGTGTATATCTCCCATGAAAAACAGCTCATAAAAATACAATCGCCGTTCGGAGTCGGCGTAAAACTGTAGGTCCCTTCGCTTTGTGTGACAATATCAAGGCGCACGCCACAAGTTGGAGGAGAAGCTCGGCCAAACACTAACATATGTGTAAGCGCCAATCTATTATTATTATTATAGAGTGATTTGAAATTTGAAGAAATTAAAAACATGAACTATGCCAGACTGCTCTTCACTAGCACTCGGATCTCTTATAACTCTGACTAAGTTTAGGAACATTTTTTAAATTTTGGGCGTTTTAACGCCATGCGGGTTCTCTAGTTGTATATAAGCTGTCAACTTTTTTTAGAATAAACGTGCTTGTGGCCGTATGTATGTAAATACTGAAGTTTAAAGTTTTACATTTCGAGTGGCGTTGTCTACTTACGTATGTATTTGTAAAAGCGTAGTCTACATAGGAGTAGTTTCATTTACCAATTTAATGAGGCTCAAAGGTTGAACTAATTAGCGAATGTAATATATCGTTCACGTTTGTTAAAAATGAAAATCAAAGTTAAAGTTACGCGTCAAAGTAAGAGCCTTCGGCATGAAATGCGGGAAACCGTAATTGAGAACTTTTTCGCCATTGACGAAGCAAAATACATTCATACAATTACAAAGCTTGTGAATAAGGATACTACATAACTACATATGTTTGTATGTTTGCCAGAAAATAATGTATCAGTAATGGCTAATTCAAAATATGCTCACAAAACAAGGACAATCCGTGCTGTGGGCCTCAGGATACTGTGTTTGTTGGTAATCGAAAAAACGCATAAGTAAGAAACTGATTTCAAACCTTTAAGTCCCTAAAGCGGGGATCATACGATTTGTATGTACATTTGTAAATATTTATAAATTATCTCCGTAATCTAGCGGTATTGTTTGGAATGTTGTTATTGAACTGAACTCATTCTTGATGAAAGTTTTTATGTAGACAACAGCGCTCTGTGACCGCCAAATGTACAAATGTACAAATCGTGTGATCCCTGCTTAAGTTTGCGTATGTACTGAACTCAAGTACATGTAAAAAGATAAATATGTGTGACCGTATGTTCTCTGTACTTATAGAAAACGAGGCTCTTAATCAAAATCCTTTCAGGTTACGCATACGCCCCAGCAGTGCATAATTGTACTCCAGAGGCGACATGAGTGAGCTGCCGTTGTTCTACATGAGTGTCGGGAATTAAAAATAATAATTCTTACTTATAATAAGGGAATGGGAAAATGGAACATAATTGCATATAACACGCTTTAAAACACTCCTTTGACAAGTGGAAGAAAAATGGCGGCAGTTACTGAAAGCCAGCCCAGGCTGAGACGGCGAAGTTGCGGCCGGGGCGGAAGCAATAGTCAGAATGAATGGAAATCAAGTTAATTATGGTTCTCTTCATGTACACAATTGACAGCGCGTGTGTGTGTGAATGTGTGTGCGTGTGTGTGCGTTGGTGTCTGTGAACCTGCATAATCATATTAATTCGTGTGTGCGCTGAATATTTAATATAACGGTTGTAAGTAAGCATGCAAATTGAAATTGAAAATGTTTTTTTTTTTGTTGCTTCGAGCGCATGAAGTTTACATAGTATCATTTCATTGTTTACACCAAAATGCAAATAATTAATTTTCATTAATTAGTATTTAAATGTTGGTAAATATATTGCGCATACACGCGCCTACAGTTGTATGTATGTACATATGTATGTATGTATCTAAGTATATTAACGTTTCAAATTTACAAAAATTAGTAGAGTGGCAAATTAAACTAAAATGTTATGAAATAAAATTCATCTAAAGCGGGCGCTTATTATCAGCTAAATACATTCAGCATTATGTAAATATATTTGCTTAAATGTTATTCAACTCGTTTGCCATTAATTGTTTAGAATGCTGTTGTTGGTGTTGTAGTTGTCCCGATTGCGTAAAATGTTGCTCTATTTATGTAGATATAATTTGTTGTGCCGAGTGAGCAGTGACTGGTAAAACTGTGATTTCTGTTATGTATTTTAGATAATTAGTGCGCATTGAGAGAATTGCCAAAACTAATTTGTTTAAACGGTGAAATATTTAATTACAACTATTTGCTTGTGCGTATGCGGGTGCGTGTCGGCATTTATTTGTGTACATACATTTGGATTTACATATATTTCAATTTGATTTTAAATTGAAACAAATCAACGGATTATCGCTCGCAGCTTTTACAGTACATATAGTTAAATGTATAGGGTGATTCATGATGATGTAGATCTTTTACAGCAATTATTTGTGATACGTTAATGTTGCTTTTATTATTTTGTTTTTATCAGGCAATTGGTACTACGGTAGGGCTGCCAAATGTCCTGGTTTTCCAGGATTTGCTCTGGTTTTGACAAATTGTCCTGTTGTCCTGCTGCACACTTAAATTGTCCTGGTTTTTTAATGAAGCTCAATGCAGGCACATATTTCATATTTGGCAGATTTTTGTTATGAAAAAAGGTTAGGTTAGTTGGCCTGATTTTATGATAATGAAACCGCATTTGACACCAAATGAAGAACTGTTGGTTGAGGCAGTTTTTGATGAAAGTAAATTTCACATAATGAAAACCAATTAGGTAATGTTTTTAGGTTATAAAGCGTCTGAAATCGTATTTATTTCTTATACATTTATTTGGATTTTAATACTTAAACATTTATCGAAGTTCCGATTGTTCGATCTTT
This sequence comes from Rhagoletis pomonella, assembly GCF_013731165.1. Lineage (NCBI taxonomy): Eukaryota > Metazoa > Arthropoda > Insecta > Diptera > Tephritidae > Rhagoletis > Rhagoletis pomonella. Next base: position 3,119,274 of record NW_023458555.1, read on the forward strand.
ATCGGAAATATCGATTCTTATATACATATGACACATCGATATGCATCAGATAGAAAAAACATCGATGTATTTTTTTGACTTGCATTCCTAAGGAAAACGTGGGGCCACACACAGAAAGAAGAAAGTTGTAGAGTCGCATTTTTGCAAACAAAGACAAAATTTGATTTTATCCGAATTTTTGCACCAATGAGAACAAGGGAGTGCTTTCACAAGAATCAAAGTGAGAACAAAACTGTCGAGAACGTTCGCAGCCAGAATTATATTAGAACAATCCCCGGTGGAACGTTCCCAAAGAGAATAAAATGTTAACAACAGTTTCGGGAACCTTCTAAGAAAACAAAATTGGATCAAAAGTCACCGGAACGCTCTAGAAAAGAACAAAACGGGAACAAATCGTCTACTAAATATTTGGGAAGGATGAAAGCGAGAAGAAAATTTTCCTCATAGTGTTTCAGTAGTTTGAAATGTTTGAATGTTAAAATGAATCAAAAAAGAACTGAAAGATAATTATGCAAATCAAATCAACAAAAGATTTAAGACACGAACGTCTAGCAGAACGTTCGCCAGACTTTTGTTCTTATTTGATCTTCCCCGAAAACGTACTCGACACTATCGTTCTCACAGGAAACGTTCCCGAAAGTTTCGTTCTCATTTTGTTCTTCTTGAGAATGTTCTTGAGAATTTTGTTCTCATTTTTTCCTTTCGAAATGTTCCCGAAACTTTTGTTCTCATTGTATACCCGTTAAAGCTGCTCTCCCCATCCTTTTGCTTCCGTTTTGTTCTTTAGCGGGAACATTCTTCACAATACATTTTGTTCTCGTGCAGAACTAAAGCAAAACCGGAGCGCGTTCTCGGTTCCTGATTAAAACTCGAATCTTGAAGCTTCGAATATCGAATTTACCCATATCTCTTACGAATTGTGCCACAAAACTACATTTCTTATAATATCAGAAATTACTCTAAAATAATGAAACCAAAGCCGGAACCAAAGCAACTGTACTTATAAGGAATATATAGGCACCATATTCACTTGTATCTTCGATTTTGATTTGGGTTATAAGGATGCCGGTGGATGGGTGCAGGCTTATGGCAGCCCCTTACTACCGGCTTTGTCAAATTTAGTCATGGAGCGATACTCATTTAAAATGTGCGTAAAAATGATTCAAATGTTCTATGAAAATGCCCATTCTGAAAGAAATGCATTTCGCACATTGCGCCATTTTTTCGGTCAACATAACTAGTCATCTAACAATCAGCCATTGTTGCGTTTTTTATATGTATCAAAGATAATCTGCATTCTTAATAAATCACCCTGTATGCATTGGCAAAGTGTTACGTTAATAAATATGTAATTAAGGCTGAGTGTAGCTAAATGTTAGAACTAGTAAACAATCATGGCCTCTTACGCCTTCTATTTTCTCTCTCGTCATGATTCGGTTACACTTCAAATCATTAAAATCATCAAAACTAATTTTGCTTATTTGCTATGCAGAGCAAATACGCTTTGCCGATGAACCGTTTGCACATTTTAATGAAGTTCAAGTAAATATCTGGGGAATATTTATTCGCTTCCGCAGCAACGCAATTGATATTTATCGTAATTAGTAATACATATGTATGTAAGTGACTTCTTTTTGTAGTCAGGCAATCATTACGAAAACGCACACTAATCTAGGTAAATACTTGGAAATTGTTAAAAGCAAGAAATTTTTGCTCATTGATCTTGCAGCAGCATACATATTCCCCAAAGAGTTTTGCGGAATGCTACTGGAGTGACAGTCCTTGGTCAGATATATATCTGGGTGGTTACGGTTACGTAGGCCCGACTGTCGTGGGAATTCCCATGTTAAAGCCCGATTTAAACCTGTATATTCAGCGTTCAATTAATGGAGAAATCAGGATTTTAGCCGAAATTTCCAGGCGACACTTTTAGAATTTCGCGCGCCTTAGGTTAGGTTAGATTGGAATAGTTGGAGAATAAAACCTCTCCATACATCTTGATTTGGAAAAAAAGGTGTTGTAAATTTGTTATATGTACTTCTACATATCGACCCCTTTGCACAAAATTATCGTAGATATACATTTTCCACGAAATTCATTTTTTGATGCAACTTTGTTTTAAACCCCATAACGCATCACCTGTTCAAATATTACGGCTTAAATCCCAATAGCTACCCCAAATATTGACTGTAAATTTTATCTATGTCACAATAAAGTCTTTCTTGTGCGCGAAATTATCATGGAAATTAGAACGTTAAAACTTTTCTAAAAAAAATCTTGCATTAAGTTATATTTTGTCTACATTGTATCTCAGCAAATCTAAACTTTAGTATTGATGGTGTTTGCGCAAAGGGGGCGATATATTCTTGCAACGGCAATAGTCAGCTTCACTATCCCGTCAAATCCCATTATCTACGCCATTCAGTAAGGCACTTTACACTGTCTATGAAAGCTTAAAACTCTCACAGCTGATTTTAGGTCGTCTGCAGATTTCTGAGTACTGTGGATTTCATTGGTATAGGCACCCAACTACATAAATAAAATAATTATCCGGTATACTCTCTTGGGACAGGATCCACCTGATATACTTTTAGTTGACGTAACTTATCTCTTTTCTCAGTATATAGGTATGTGTATAATTTTTGCTTTCAATATTTACACTACTTACATACTGACATACATCCGTTATTTCTTTTCAGATTTTTGCATTTATTCAAGCAACATTTATTTTCGTTTACAATACCATTGAAAAGAATCGGCTCGGGTAAGTTTCTGCTCGTACAATCTTTTTCTTCCTTATTCCCGAGTACGCTTGCTAAATAAACAATGAAATATGTAATAAACATACATATCGATGGTCCTCTGCAATAGCGACTCACTCAAAATTTCCTGTATTAAAGTTATAGGCCCCTCTTAAGAGTTACATTCGATCTTCGGCTGTGGTCGAAAGTGCTGATCGAACGAATTTTCATTTGATATTATGACTCTCATTCGATGAAGAATAGTGCTACTGTGAATTTTACACATTTAGGCTGTTCACAATATTATATTTTCCATTGCTGAGAAGCTTTGTTTACAAATCGAACAAACTAAATAGTGTGCATGTACATATTTATGTAAATTTGTCCAAATTAAAATGAAGTTAAAAAGAGAGCGAGTTTATAAAAATGTGGTAAAAATTAGTACAACGGAGTTCTGGTTCGACGATTCATCAGCAGATGAGAGCATAGTAAACTGGCCAGGAGTAGAAAAGGTTTAAGTGGAGCCTTTCGAATATATTTTGACATAACAATATATTTAGGAAATTCGTCTACGGATTTATTAGAAACTTCCGACTGTCTAAAGAAGCGTTTGTAGCGTTTTTTTTCATTATTTTCCTACACTTCGCTACGGCATCGAAAGCAAAATTTTGTTCGATAGAAAATTCGATACTCAATGAGATTTTTGACGCGGATGCATAGCTCTTAATACGAATTTCATATTCGTTCTTCGATAACTAGCGAAGATCAAAAGTCGAATGCAACTTATAATAAGGGCCATATGGTCGATAAGGTTGATAAATAACCATATTTTCATGTGTAACATCGACATATCGCACCCTGAATCAGAAACAGTCACAACTAAAAAATCCCAAATGTTCAGGTTAGGCAAAAAACCGTTGCAATCGACGCAAGCAAAACAAGAACAGTCTTAAAAGTATTTTTTTCAGCTCGAGAAGATTGTTATGAAGAAGAAATTTAGGCGGAAGTAAGATATATGGTCAGATTTTCAAAAAAATACAATCGCCGTTACTGTTTATTTATAAAGCAGTCATAATTTGATATTTTACAAATTTTCCTACAGAATGACTGCACATAATCGGCAATAGTTACGTTTCAAGACATACTGTTACTTAATTACGAAACGCAAAAACTTTATTTGACTCTACTGAAAATCATTATAATTTGAGTTGTGTCGTTATAGCAGAGAACCATTGACGGATAAAGTTTGTCGCCAACCCTTTATTTAGAAGAAATGAATTTAGAAAATACAAAATATTACCAGGGATTAATACCTTGTAGACCAGCCTGCCTCAGCTTTTCTAGATCACTGCCAGGTGTCGAATTCACGTACAAGTTTTGAGTTGCCTCTGTATGGAACACTACCACTTTTCAGGATTTTAGCTTGGTTGCGTTGGGAGGGTTACTTTTGGCCAATTAAAGAATATATGTTTGAAGGACAAACTTTATATACTGAATAATAAACAGTCAACTAGTAAAATGATCAATTAATTCTTATCGTAACGAATTCTAAAAGCCGTTTTTGATGCTTAACGAGTACTGTAACATTTAACGTAAAAACTTTTGGCTCTGGGTTGTCTGCTGAAAAAAAACTTGATTTAATAATGTGAAAGAAAAGTTCGAGTGAGTGTTAATGTAATTGAATATTTGCGTTGCCCTGTTTCCACTTAATTTAACTGTATTTCGCAAAATAATTAAGTAGAATTCAAAACAAATCTTAAATGATTTTGTGGCGCAAATGTTTGCACAGATAAATTAGCCACTTATAAACTACCCAACAGGAAAAGAAACTCGGGGACAATCAGTAACTGGTTAATGATATGCATCCCTACTTCACTGCTCCCGTATAAGGACACATAGCAGAAAAACGATATGCTATATAAAAAGTGTCACAAAAAAAATAAAAATAAAAAATAAAAATCGACGCGATTTTTTAGTTGAACTTGCACTTGATCAGACTAAATTTATATGGGCATTGATGAAAATTTGTTGAATTTTGCAAGTGATGAATAAAATTATGTGATATATTTTTTTTATATTTAGTCAAATGCGGGCAAGGAATATAATTTTTCATGCAATTATTGATATGAAATATTAATTTGTGTGTCGTTAGTATGTTAATTTAGAGGCCAAAGTATTCGCTGCCAAACGTCCATGTCAAAGCCAACGCGAAAGTTCTATGTGAACCGGCCTTAACTGCCGTCCCTAAATTGGAGCGCTAGGCGTTGCGTGATCCAACGCTATACCCAAACAACGCTGCTGAATATTTGACGTTTTTTCATTTCCGCCCGTTTCTTCTTTTAACTGTTTTGTCCCTCTCTCTTTCTTTCTGTCCCCTGCACCCAACTTCAGAACATAGCGCCCTGTCAAAAATGAAAATTCCATTTGCTCGGCGCCAGCGTCTCGTTATTGTGGGATGCTTCATACAAATTGTATGGGTATGAGGATTTTGGACAGTACTTCGGAGCTTGACGCGCCAACTTTAGGGCCGGCAGTAAGTGTAAGGTTGCGTCTCGAAATACGTTTTACTCCTTTTTTCTTCTGGTGTTTCTAGCAGGGAAACTCTATACCACAACTTATTTTTCGCTTGCGTGCGCTTTTTACGTCTACGTACTTACATACTCTTTGTTTTAAAATTTGTTTAAGCTTGAGCATCCGTTATTCTGTCGTACGTGAAATCAATGAATGAGAAAGTAGCACTGAAAAATGCTAGTTAATCGAATATTACAATTTGCAAAAAAAAAAAATTTAAATATCAATAATGAATATACATAATAAATGAGCGAAATTATAAAAAATGTGTGTAATTCAAAATTAATTAATTAAGTCTCATACATACTTTCGCACGAATAAACACACACACTGGCACACATGTTTGCATAAAATACTCGTCGGTGGCTCTGTGATGTAGTAAATTGTGAAGAGTTCAACAATGCGAGTTCATTCCGTGGCTGAGTTGCAGGTCGGGCAAGCTCGGGCAACAAGTGGAAAATTAAATTTAAATATGACAATTAAATAAAAGACCACAACATACTTGGACACGTAGCATTATCCGCTAGTTTTTACATAAGTATTGTCATTGTTGTAAGTCTGTGGGGGTTTACGCTTATTTTTCGATTACTTATTTGTAATGGCATTTAATTAGCGAATTTAAATTCATTTTTGCTACACAGATTTTAAATACTACGTTTTTGTTGTGGGTATTTTAAAAGTCACACATTCTGGCCTCATTGAGGTTTTACTGAGGTGGGCAATGTGACGTTAGTTCCACGGATATAATGCGACTCTGTATAGAGGAGCCCAGAACAGTTTTTAAAGTTTTCATAGATTTAATCCTTCGAAAGTATTTTTTGTTAGAAACAAAGTGACGCTTGGCAATGACATCGTTCAGGCTGAAAGAAGCCGCTCATTGTCGTTGAATTAATAAAAGTCCTTGCGGAGGCAAGACAGAAGCACAAAAGCAATACCAAAAGTTATCTACGGCTCCACCTGCTCGATATAAATCAATGATGGGCAAAACGCTACTCGCGAGTAGCGTCTGCGTCGCAGCGCTTATACGTATACAGAAACGACGCAGCGAATTTCAATTCAGTCTGCTTTCAGTTTTCATGAGAGTGACACCACGCTTCGCTGTTGAATATTTTTATTCGTAATTTCAGCGCGTTGTTGCCACCTATATATGTAACAATGCCCAAAATGGCTGCGTATGAGTGCCAATTACAATTTTCGGTTTTAAGAAAAGCCAATAATGCCCAATGCTTGTTATGTGGTAATACGACTACTTGGAATCGTTCTTTTAATATAAGGCGACATTATTTGTCATGGTAAAAAAGTCAAACTGCCGAACTGTGTAAACCAATTTAAAGTTTTTTGTAATGGGTTTTATGTATATATGTATGTACGATACGGCAATTTAATATGTTTAGTATACTTTATTGAATACTGAGTTTTTTACAAAGTTTAGAAATTTTAAATTCGTGAATTTTGTTGTTGAACAAACTATCATTTTTTAAAACATTAGTTTAATGAAATTAAATTAAAAAACTTTTCATGCACGTACATATGTACTTATAAAAATTAATTTCATAATTCATTATTTGAAATTATTTCTTCATTATTTTTTTATTATATTTTATTATTTTCGTTTCATGTTCATAATACAAATTAAATATAAATTTGTAAGAGCGTTTTCTAACACGCGCAAAAAAAACGACGCACTTTTGTACAATATAGAAAAGTGGCAACTGTTACTCAGCGCGATTCACGAATACCATGACAAAATGAGACTGTATTGGTGTGCCCATCTATGATATAAATAAAGACAAAGCTAGACCATCTGAAATTGCGGTCGGTATGCATTTTGCTCGCCTGCAGCACCCAATCTTTGGTAATATTCACTTGGTTTTTTGGGATCGATGACCGAAGGTAGAAGTGCTATAAGCGCGTAGTCCATGGCATTAGTAGTCCGAAGCGTACTCACCAAGAGAGAAGTGAAGGCTGTCACTTTTACCTTCGATATAGATATCAGATACTAACCCTATGCCAGTAAAAATTTGAAAATGTATGAAAAGTCCAGGCTTGTCGGTGGTTTTAAAGCATCACTCAGCATCTGGCAACTGAACATTGTAGACCCCGCTCAGAAAAGGTAATAGTGGCGCATTATACGGGGGCTTTGGAAAGAGATAGAAAGAGATAGAAGTTCGTTCTAGTTTTGGTTGAGTCAATGGAAAACCCATTCCCAAACATGTAAAAAATAATGCTTTATGGGAGAAGGTTTTTCCTATAGCCAACATAATCTGACAAAATTTTGGCACTGCCTTTCCTAGGTATGGAAATAACCGCAATAGCTGGATTTCCTATGCTTCTTCAAAACTTGTTCATAAATAAGTTTTTCTTTTGTCTTCGAAGAACAAAGTTATGGGTATCGGAAAAAAATTTAAAAGTCGTTGAAATTTTTTTTCGAGCGAAAAAAATGAACTTGCATGAGATATACCGGAGCACAAGTTTGGCGAGTCCTATTCTGACACCTAAAGGACGATTTTGGTCTTTGGTGTGATCACCATTAGCTAGTTCGTCGAAATTGAAAAACAAATAAGACTGAAGAAAGCCTTTCCGATGAGCTATAAATTCATTTGCAAAGTCTGGCAAGTCGGTTTATTGAAAACCCTCTAGAAATATGGGCCGATTACAAAATGCAGTTTCCAAAAATTGTGCAATATAGTGTACAAATACCTTACAATAAATAGTAGTCATTTCGGTGCCTTCTGAAAGGTTTTTTTTTTGAAATGTAAATAGCAAATATTTAAACACATCTATTTAACTTAATTATGATCCGATCGAAATCAAGCAATTAATTACCAACTGTCGACTATTTTATGTTTTTATGTAATGCGATTTTAGTTCGATAGCGCTCTTTTAGTTAGGTGACGTAATAAAACCCAAAAACAATGACTTGTATGAAAATCACGATACCATCCTCATTTCAATAGAATTATTAAAGCTTTTGACATTTATTATTGTGCTGTGCACTCTTGCAGCTGCATTATTTATTATTGTTAATTGTTTTTTTTTTTTGTTGCTGTTTTCATACTTCAATGTTCTTATGCAATTTCGTGTATGTTCGTGTTGTGGTTTCGCCTGATTGTAGCGTGCATTACATGGAATGCAAAATTCCAGGCATTCTCCAATAAAGAAGTTAACATTGATTAACAAATTGATAATTGTAGTTGTGTTAAGAATTAAGAAAAAATCGCTGGGGGACTTCCACTGAATTCCCTCTTTCATTTGGTACCCATATTGATATACTACATACATATGTATGTACCTTGCACTGAATTTTTAAAATAATATTTTGAATCAATGATAGTTTTAAATTTCAAAGTCCTTTGAGAATAATCCTGACTTCCGAGAGAAAAACTAAAATCGTAAAATTGTTTCGGGCATTTTGAAATTTTTTGGTTTTTGTTGCATGGTGTTTTTTTTTAGATTATTCAGTGAAATGTGGCTGATATACATAAATACTTGAACTTCAATGCCCATTAATAAACTTATCTCCTAAATCAGTAACATTAATTAGAATGCTGGCACAAACATAAATATGTACGTACAAATATATGTAAGTACGTATGTACACGCGCTCATAATTTTATGAATGTATGTGGGTACTTTTTGTAGAAATTGTTGTCAGTGCTGATAAGAACGCCATAAATGCTAATGCAAAGTTATCAAAAGCTCAATCACAGGCAGTGCACGGACGTCCAGAAAAATAATAGTAGTAGATTTTACATACAAAAGATGGTAGAAATTGGTAGTTTTTTTGTATCTATATTAGATAGTTTTTAAAACTGGGCCCGAATCATGGCATTCGTGATCGAATGAAACTCGATTCGAATCGAAAGAAATAAAATGACTGTTGTATTCTCTCAAATACCTTTTAAATTGAAAAATCGAGCTCACAACCAAATGCCGTATTCTCTCAAACAAAAAAAAAAAAAACAAAAGCGATTCGAATTTGATTCCATCACGAGTGCAGTAGGCCCTGTATTCATTTAAAAAGGGGCTCAAGCTATTATCTCCACTTAAAAAATTTTTTGACTAAAAAGCGTATTGCAAACGTAAAATATTTACATAAACAGCTGATATAGATGCAATTGCACGTTTAAATTGGTTAAGGAAAGACTTTACTTTTCATTTTTATTATAGTTGTGTTCGATGATAAAATATGCATACATACATACATGCGTTCATATAAATCTCTTTGCTTGGTTTCCGGAAAAGATTGGTAGATTCTATGTTGCTAAAAAAGGTTGAAAATAAAATACAACTAAAAAATTGTAAAGTCCGTGCACTGATCACAGGGCTTAATGGCAAGCAGTTACCCAGTTAACCAAAGTTTACAACACTCTCGAAACTGTAATATTCCTAAAGTTTAATTAATATTTTTGCAGTTTTTCACTGGATTTTACATCCATGTAGTCGGGATGTCATTTAAAATTTTACACTACTACCTTAAGTTATGTATTTAAGGATCTGAACTACCCTTGGATGAATAAACAGATAGATTGAAAGGCTAATTAAAAACATATGTAAATCCCTCCTTATGGTGATGTTAGATCCGATCACATTTTCTACGTGTCCCTAGATGAAATGACCTTACCTTTAACAAACCCTTCCCTACAAAGGCTCATTAAGGTTTCTTTGGCGACTAACTCACTGTGGCTAAGGAGATTCACGAAAAATCATCACTTCTGTCGAAGCGCATTTTCATCTCGGCGGCTTTGTTAACCAGCAAACCTGTCACATCTGGCGATCGTGAAATCCGCCCGTTATGGTTGGGAAGCCAAAGCATCCTTAGGAGGTGACAGTTTTCTGCGGATTTAAGAGCGGAAGCATCGGTGGCCCCTTTTTCTTTAAAAATGCTGCTAGAAACACCATTTCATTAAGCGGTGAACGCTACAGAGGCATGATACATGATTTTTGTGGCCAGAAATTGAAGATATGGACTTGGACGATTTTTGGTTTCAGCAAGATTGCGCGCCATACCAACCAGCCCATGTCACAATCAATATTTTATGCGCCAAGTCCGATAATGGTAGGCGTCTGGTCGTTGCGGTCAATCGGAGCTGCGATTTGACGCTTTAATGCTTTTTTGTGGAGTGCCGCGAAGGAAAGATGTTATGCGAACAATCCATTACGGCTTCAGGCAAATATCGAGCAAGCCATTCGCAAGATAGTGCTAGAAACCGTCATCGAGGTCTTGGAAAATAGGATGCGCTACTGTGAAACCGGATAAGGCAGCGACATCAATGAAATCGGGTTCCATAAATAATTGGAATGTTTACCGCTTCGAATAAACCATTAATAAGTCGAAAAATTGACTTGAGTTATTTTTTTTTAATTTTTAAAAATAGACCACTATATTAGCCGTTCTTTATACAACTATTTCAGGAACGTTTACTGCCAGTATAAATCCCAAATAATTCACTTCGCCGGTAACATTAATTTCTGTCTTCATAAAAGCAGCAAAGACTTCATGAGTTTATTTTTAGTTATTAAACAAATTGATATTTTTCAATTTTTATCATCTATCGTATCCAACTGATTACATATATGTATACAGACTATGTGATAATTTAAAAGCCATTAGTATTCGGAATTCGCGCAATTTTAGATTGAATTTGACGAATTCGTTAACTTTTCTGGACTGGGTAAGTATATGTACAGATGTATGACAGTATTTACTTACATGTGAACATGTGCACATACATATGTATGTATGTATGTATATGCATAAGTTCATTTGTCGGCACTAGGGTGGTCCAAATAGTAAAGTCGGAATTTGAAAGCTCTCATCCCCTTGGTTTGTTCTATAACGAAAAAGAATATACCCCTAATTTTTTATTTTGAAATCACAAAATATTTAGAGGTCGCTTAAGTCGCTCAAAGTCAAATTTTCCTGGAAATAGTTTGAAAGACTTGAAAATGTATATTTTTCGATCGGAAAACCCTGTTTCTCTTCAGGAGACTTCCAATAATAATAGCCAATTGCACATTTAACGATTTCATAAAACGTACTAAAGATTTTTTATTGGTCCCCCATTGCATTTTGTGGGGTTTTGGCGGGCCTTTAAAATAGTGTTGCTATGAAAAAATGGTTAGTTAAACAACTGGGTATTATTATTGGGAAGCAATAGGAACCATTTCTAGAAAAAGTATTTGTTTCTCATATAAAATACCTGGAAAGATTGAGCGCTTTAAGCGAACTCTAAATATTTTTTAATTTCACAAGAAAAATTGGGATATGTGTTTTTCGGCATAGAACAATCGTAGGGGGAGGGGGGAGAGCCCAAAAATTCTGGCTTTAGTTTTTCTCAAGCATTTTTGGGCCACCCTAGTGCACACACATATACATATATGCGTAAGTAGATGTAAATGCATGAGCATAAATTCGTAAGTGTATAAGTACATGGTGACATATTCTATTGATAACTTACCCCACATTGATAAAAGGAATAAACCAAACGCTGTCATAATTTATAATTTTATTTTGCATGCACTTTTAATAATTCGTTTCTGTGCGATGGCATGAAATTCGCCAATTCACCAAATCACTTCGATTAATAAATTTTCTCCTGACCGAATTTATTTTAAATTATTTCTCCTTTCTCTTCGATTTTCTCGGGTCGATTTGCACAGCTCGTTTGATTAATTTTACGGTAATTTTTTGTCAAAACAATTTTTGCCGGAACGTTTCATTTAATCACCGCGGCAGCTATACAAAATCAAAGTAAACAGATTTCTTGTTGGCAAGAAATAATATTTGTTCGATTACGCGTTTTTTTTTTGCGGATGTTGCTAACTTCTCGACTGCGATTTCTATTTGCTTTTCCGATTTTCCGGTTCGTTTTGGTGGTGGCCTGCGTTCTTCCGCTACTCGAATGTCTCAATTGATGATAGCCAGCCAACCCACTTCGACGTCCGTACGTACACTCGCGTCGAGCACCTTTGCGATGTGCGCTTAACTGTATAATCGCTATCTCCCAACTAACACCCTAACGTGCCGCACTCGAAGTCCGATGGCTGAGAGTTTTTTTTTGCGATAAGTATACGAAAAAAAAAAAACTCGCAAAGAACACAAACATTGCGGCCAACAGCAACAGCAACAGCAACAATGGCGCGGTGTTGCCGATCAGCGAATGGATGCAATAACAACACCAGCAATGATATTGGAGGTTACAAAAACAATAACAAGGCAACAGGTTTAGCAAAAACAACAGCCAAAGCAATAAAAACCAAAGTAAATAAACAAAGTTTAATGAAATTAAAATAAAATCACCGTAGCAAAGCTAGAGAGTTTTTTTCCAAGTGTGAGGAGCGCAGGCAGGGATGGCCCACGAATTTAGTGATGGATTTTTGTAATTAATACAGAAGCTTAATTTGAATTCAAATAAAAGAGCTTTGCTTGTTTAAGTTAACAGTTTTGTTTATTCTATGTCTCCCGCTGGGTTTCGAGGGCTCTCTGTCAAACTTTGCTACAGAAAAGAGCAACAATGAAAATGCTAACAGTGAGACCTAAAAAATATACGTACAACAATGAATTAAAAACTATAAAATTTTTAAATTAGGTCAAAAAGAGATAAACGGTTTAATTTGTAAGGCTACATTTGCTACAAAAATCCGGTTATGATATGTTAGAGCAAAAAAAAAAAACTGTTCCCTATTTTGAAATTAAGAAAAAACCGGATAAGCCGGTTTTATATTGCATAATTTTCGTACAGTGAAAATGCTTATGTTGGACCAAAAATCAAAATAAAACTATTATCTAATATTAAAGGTAGCTTTTATTTAGAAAAGAGCAAAGTAAATTAAGTTCAAAGGTTTTATTTATATCGAAAGTAGAAGAAATAAAACTCAGTGAAAAATTCACGCTTGGTCGTGTTTTATTTTTTTTAATGCTTTATTGCATTTTTTCTGATTTTTTTCGGACTTTTAGTAATGCTCTTGCTGCCATAGCAGAAACCGGTTTGTTCATTAAAAAATTCCAGTTTATTCGATATTTGAAAAATCAAGATTTAAAAAAATCGCTTATGGATATCACAAAAAGAAAAACGGTGGAAACCAGTTTGGAAAGACCGAGTCTATCACCCCAGTTAGTGTCTTTTAAAGCTTATGGCATTTCGGTTTTTTTTCCAATTACCCTTAGTAAAAACTTCTGTTTGGAACTGATTTAAATAGTGTCCCCAAATGCATTTATAATTACACTACACAAAATTTAGACATAAACCTTCAGATAGTGTACTTATGTCGGTTTTCAATTTTTCTCTTTACCTTAAAAATGATCTACAAAAAATTGTTCGCTAAATTTTATTTGAAGCTTATTTATACCTACATAAGAACATACCATTATGTATGTAAGATGAGTCATTTCTGACAAAAAAGGGTTAACTTTAAACCACTGTAGGAAATAGTAATTAGGAGGTCCAAAATCCTTAACTATGACGCATAGACGTTGGCTTAGTCATTATTCCGTTGAGAATCTAAAATAACTTTATAATTGTTCCACAGTGCTTTCAAAAAAAAAAAATAAAATAAAAATTCGGTATGCAAACATTAGGCTAGCACTGTTGAGTCCGGCGCTAATTGTCTCAATGCCATTGTTTTTGCACCCTCAAAAAATTATCTTTTGTTGTGGGTGTGCTTTTGAATAGCGGTTTATGTTTGTTTACTTCATACGAGCATGCTTCCGCAATCAAAAACGGTTTTTTTTTTTTTTAATGTTGCCGAAGCTTTTTCTCTCACTTACAGTTATTGGTATCCAATTGTCTCTTCATTGTTGAAACGTGTTTATGCACTCTTGTGGATTGTTTGGCGCTCATTTAAGCGACTTTTCTGCTTGCTACTACAAAATGTACATATGTAATTTATCAATGTACGATTACTGCTGCGATATTGCGAGTACGATTGTTTCTTACATATGTTTGTACATACATATGTATATTTGTAAGTTTGTGTAGATTAAAAAGATGGTAGTCAAAAAAATTGCTTGCAATAGTTATATGGAATATGGCATGTAAAATTAGATGTTGTCACCAAATTTTTTTGTCGAGTATTGAAAATTTTAAATATGACGTAATTTTTTTTATCATCAATCGTTTACATACGTAGATATGTTTGTGTCTTTTCCTATCTGAATTGAATCGATTTTTAATCCTCTTGTAAATGTGTTATAATTACGCATTTGACTTGAATACTCGCGCTTGAGTGCGATCAGAGTTTTTATCAACACCTTCTCAAGTGTATGGCTGGCTAGTCGTATCGTTAGGAAGCAAGCATAAAAATACTTCGTGCAATCAATTAAAGTGGCATTGAAAGAAAGACCGCTGGCGTGAGATAAGTGGTATGTTTTTTTTTGTACATAAACCATTAATATTTTGAACTGATTTATTAGACCATTTGCATAGTATTAATAATTTAATAGTTTACAAGCGAATTGGGCTTTACTACTTCTGTTGCTTTTTACCAAGTGCATACGTACGTTCGTTAGTTACGGAGTTTTTGAATTCAGAGGCGCTGTACGATAGGGTTGTTCTATATTAGGGTAACGATAAGCATCACTCACAATAAAAAATAAGTCGCTACTGTTATTCAATTAGAATTGTAAAATCTGTTTTTTTTTTTATAAATCAAGTTGGTTGAAACTTTTTTCCAATTTTATCAACGCAATCATAATAACGAGATTTTTGGAGTTAATTTTAAATCGGTCCAGCTCACATAAATCTCAATATTTTTCCGAAACATTTTGGCGGAAGTCTTACAGCATAATAAATATAACTCTGGTGAAAAACCTCAACTTTTTTTGGTAAGGCAACTTATTTACATACATATACATATGTATCTAAGTATGTAGGGAAGTTAGAAGTCTTCTGTATTTCAAAAATGTCAATTAAGCGAAAGCAAAAATGAGGTATATTTATTTAAAATACTCTTTTGTATGCAGCTTTTTTCCGCTTATCAGTTGAAAAAGTGGTAAGTAAACCACGAAGAGTTCTTACTTTGCTTTGCATTAATGTGATGGAATTTTGTGTTGGTACTTTTTCAATTGATATGAAAAGGGGATTTTTTCAAAAGCCAACAAAAAAAAAATAGTCCTACTTAATTTTGGTTTTGCTAGTGTGCCACTTTTTCACATTGCACTTTCATGCTTAACTGGAAACACGCGCGTAGTAGAGTTAATATGCATTCACTGGAAATTTCGATAAACTGCAGCCATGTCAAAATCATAACCGACACATTTTGACGTAGAATACGTCTTACCTTAAGGTATGGGGGCTATGTTCAAATGTTGTAGTTGTAATTTTTAGAGCTTCACAAAAACGCTTATTGCACGAGAACTAATAAAGCGATTTCAAAGAAAAGTGTGGCGTTTCAAAGATAAAATTCCAAACCTGTCGACAGATTCATTTTTGTAAATAACCAATTCGGTTTCTGTCGTAAAAACAACGGTAAACATTGCCTTATTTTGGGGTCAATTTTGAGCCTTTAAAGTGCTCTAGCAACTTATTGTTGGCATATATAACTTTCATTTTCGGGATATAGGTTCTTTGGAGCAGTAGAAATATTATCGGGTACAAATTTTATATAAATTTAACAAATATTGAGCATTTTAAGGCAAAAAATTGTTGAAAAAATTTGCAAATTTTTTTCATTACCAAAATGCTCGAAAACCGCTCCAATGATTTTGTTTTTGTTTTCTTTAATCAAAAAGTCAAGAGTTTTCCTTTCGTTTGGTATATGGGAAGTATTGGTTGATATCTTCTATATATGTTTATTTTATTCAAATATATGGGCATAAATGATTTTCCATACAAAATCACCTCGTCATCATTTTGCAAACACGTGCATATGTTGGAAGTGTGGGAAGGAGACAAAAAGTATGTATGCGTATGTAATGCGGCTTTTGATAAACAGAGGCGCGCTATTTATAACCTAATCGCAGCGTGTGTACATATGTAAATACATACATACGTACATATGTTGATTGCAGTTAATGTGGATCTGTTTCTATTTTTAGTAATCTATGTATGTCTATACATACATATGTACATACATATTATATATGTACATACATATATGAACACATGTATGCATAATACGCGAAGACTTTTCGAAGTGAAACAACATTTAGAAAAAGTCCAATCCAAGAATAAAAGTAAAGGTGAGGACGTACATAGATAAAGGCCAAGGTAAAAATAAACACAAAAACAAAGTTGAGTAAAGATAAAGGCAAACATGAAGACCAAGGTAAATTTAAACACTTTACTTATATGTATAAGTGCAAAGGTGAAGGGGAATATGTATATGAAGAATATGATAAACATAAAAATAAAAACAAAGATAAATATAAAGAAAAAGATGCGGATGAGGATACCGATAAAAGTATAGATGAAGATAGAGGAAGAAAGATTAAAATAAAGGTAGTTGTAGAGAAAAGGATATAGATAAAGGCACAGAGACTCAATCTCGGAACTATTTCGGGATTTTAGGGATTCTCGGGACTTATCGATATAATCGATATTTTGTTGGTTTTTTTTATCGATTTTGTTATCGAAATTTTTATCGATAGTTATTGATTTTGCTATCGATATTTTTGGAAATTATCGATATAATGATCGATATTTTTATCGATTTTGTTATCTCTTTATTATCGATTTTGTTATCGATTTTATTATCGATTTTGTTATCGATATTTTTATCGATTTTGTTATCGATATTTTTATTGGTTTTGTTATCGATTTTGCTAACGATTTTGTTATCGATATTTTTATAGATTTTGTTATCGATATTTTTATAGATTTTGTTATCGATATTTTCAGAACTTATCGATATAATGATCGATTTGGTTATTTATTTTGCTATCGATATTTTCACTTATCGATATAATGATCGATATTTTTATCGATTTTGTTATCGACATTTTAATCGATTTTGTCATCGGTTTTACTCCATTATGTATAGTATATGCACTTAGAAAAAATAAATCATATCGTCCTTGTTTCAATTTAAAACACATACATATGATATGTCGCCAAACGACCTGTTGTTTAGTTCAAAGAGTTTTTTGAGATTTTTTCGTCTGAATATGATTTCGTTCTGTACTTTATTGATACTTTTTCGTAATTAAGAAAAATCAAAATTTATATTTTGCGTTTAACAGCATTCGAACCCGAGTCTTCCCGAAAGTTAACAAATAGTAACAAGTATCTCTGCGCCCTTAGCTACAACCACAACATGTAAATGTGTTTTCAAATGTACAGTTTGAATTAAATTTCTTTCAAGCGCTCAAACAATTTTATATTCAGTTTTTTCAATAAATATCTTTTCTGTTCAAAATTTCAAATCTTTAAATCTCAGTAAGCTGTAGAAAAAAACAATGGTATAAAATAAAAATAAAAATAGGGCTTTCGCTTATATTCTCATTGAGTTCTTTTCACTTAGAAGTATGTAAATTTGTAAAATTTTGGAAAAACCCTTTTTTTCTTAGTGTGTGATTTCGTTTTTGACTTGGATATGCTCTTAACCATACCACGTATTCTACGTTTAAATATAGCGGCTGTATCTCCGATACAGCCTGCAGACCAAGACGAAGGCGCTGGACTGTTCCTTTTTTTTTCTGCTTTTCGTAGTATTTGTGTTCCGTAGTTTGAGTTCAAAGAAAAATCTCATCATGGCGATGCTGTTTCAATTAAATGTTAAAAAAAAAACACGACAAAAGTGGTTGCATTTTCGGGGAAACACCCAGCATATGGACTTGATCACGAATGCTTTAATAGAAAGAAAGACATTATTGGACTTTTATTTCTCGTATTGCTTCCGTAAATTAAAATTGTTTACATTACACTCGTTCGAAAACTAGCAACTGAGTTTTCTAAAATGTATCCTCAGACCCTACATTTTTGGGTTTCTAAGGTTTTGAGTGAAGCCCAACAAATTTCAAAATTATAACGGAATGTTGAAAATTTCGTGCTATTAAAAAAAAAAAACAAAAAAGTCATGTGCAAACCGGGTATTATTTGATGATGAAGTATCTCTTTTAAATTTAATATCCATCGGTTGGCTTTCGTGAAACTCGCTATTAATGGCACACAATATTCCTGTTTTTATGTTAATAAAAATGGATCCTAACTTTGCTTCCACACTAAGTTTGACACTCAATTATTTCAATTTAATGACCAGTGGAAACGCGGTAATATTCCGGATGCTCGATAACTCTTAAATTTTCAGCTTTCCAAACCACGGCCGAATCGGAATGAAAATAATTATGTTTCTATAAGCATTGTTTACAGCGCTAGGTTGAAATGCAGATTGCCAAATTAGTTACCGGTGTAAGTCTTTTACTGTGCATTTTCATATTTTTAGTTTAAATTCAACGCTTGTAATAAACGCTGGACTGTAGTATTTGGTACTGAAACTGGATAAGCAATTCTAAATGCATTTGACACAGTATACATACACATACACAGAATTTGTGTGAACATTTTCAATTAAACCCAAGTCTCAAATAAAATTAAAAACAAGAGACCGAAAAAAATAATATTTTGGAAAAATTTGCTATTCTTTTAATTCTTGTACAAAGTTCGAAATTTGGCGAAACTTTCAAAAAAAAAAATAAACATAAAATAAAAGAAAAAAGCTTGTTAAAATGTCCCTACTAACAGACATATATTTATTAGCGTGGGCCGAAAATCCGCTTTTTTAGAATTTTGATTGGTAATAGAACATAGAATAGGCCCGCCCAAGTCCATCAAAGTTTAATATGGCCAAAAAATAAAAATTAATAAATAAATTAAGTAATAATTTTTTTTACTAAAATTGCAATAATCTTCTAAAGTATTAGTCCTACATAATTTGGTATATGGACCTTTTTTTGTAGAGAATCGAAGTTAGCAAAATTTTTTTTTTTTTAGTACTTGAACTTTGATGGACTTGGGCGAGCCTAAGATATTGACCAAAAATTTTTAACATTGCACACAGATATTTTTTAGAGCATAATGTACGATATTTTTGCTATTACCAATCAAAATTCTAAAAAAGCGGATTTTCGGCCCACGCTAATATTTAGGTACTGGCTCAGAACGTTGCACAGTGAGATTGCAGCGGAAAAAATTTAGTTTTTTGAACATTCAATTCTTATATTTGGTTTTGCCTTATAAAGCAATATCTGAATAAGAAAAATTCATTATAACCTTATGGAGTTGACAATAAAAATGAAAATAACAGAAGTCAGTAGAATTTTATTTAACTAAAATCTATTGCGACTTTTATTCAACTGCGCAATGTGTTTTTCTAATAACTTTTCGATTTTTGAAAAAAAAAACTGGGCTCATAATTGCGACTTTTAAGGCGTTTTTGAGGTTAAGTTTGCATAGGAGGTATGTGTTAAAATAAACGGATTACTCCATTTTTTTTTTTGTTTTTTGTTATAATATTAATGCTAACATATGCGCAAAATTTCGGAATGATATGTTAATAGGTACGCTTTTTCAATCTCTCACGCCAAATTCTGTTTTTTTTCCTTTGCTTATTTTTGTCCATAAATGTTGCGTACGGAAAATTGTGATTCTACGCTAACTTCTAATTTAAAAAAAAAAATGTATGGAGCCGTACCACTGTGCGCTGTGACTCCTTATCGGTATCGGCGAAGGTACTTATACGTACAACATTCAAAGGGGCGGTACTTATAACATAATGAATGTTTCTGCCTATTAATTTAGCTCGCGAATGCCCTCAGACTGGCAGGGACACCATTGGCCCATTAGTTGTCCATCTTGGCGATTTCAAAATAAGGTATAAGCATATCTGGAAATTAGTATTTAGATTTCGTAAAAATAGTGCACTATGCTAGAGTAC
Organism: Rhagoletis pomonella; assembly: GCF_013731165.1. Lineage (NCBI taxonomy): Eukaryota > Metazoa > Arthropoda > Insecta > Diptera > Tephritidae > Rhagoletis > Rhagoletis pomonella. The sequence goes on from NW_023458555.1 coordinate 3,139,460, forward strand.
TAAGTGAAAATCATTTTTTAAGAAGTACATACCTAACTTTTGGGCTAGACGAATTTACTACTGGGTATTCATATGACATGCATGAGGGCATGCATTCTATTATTAAATTTTTACGTACTTTAAATGCCACTCATAATTTATAGTCGAGTAGTATTATTCAGTCTATTGCCGGGAACCCCCTTTGATTTCAATTCTAGTACTTAACCTTCTTATCATTCAAGCAGACCACTCCAAAAGCTGTACGACTTCATTAAGCCCTAGTACAAGAATATAAATAACGATGCTATCAATATAAAGATAACAATACACAATCGACTCAAAATTTGCTTTAGAAATCGCGGGAACAATACATTTGCTGTTTGGTTTGTTTTTTTGGCACAAATACAAGTACTTACATACAAATGTACATACAAATATGTTTGAACAATAAATACTTCTTCAGTAATTTAATAGAAATAAGCTACAACAAAAATTTTTAAATACTAATGAAAAAACTAAACCTTCGCTTAATCGTTCACTTTGGCTGCTCCCAATGCGGCCACTGCTTCACAGCCGCATAGAGTGCATCACCCGGACATAA
>NW_023458555.1:3140139-3151471 GCF_013731165.1 Rhagoletis pomonella
CGATGTTATATTGTGGTGTGTTATGCTTCATATGTTATGTTATTTATTCTTATGTTATGGTTATGTTATGTTATGCCAAGTACTAAGCTAAACTCCCCTCCACTTAACCCATTCCAACTAATGTTATTTTAGCCCATTCAACTTACATAAACTATCCTCAATTTTATCGGTTGAATTTCAACCGCTGGGCGAACACTAGTTATAAAAAATACGCGATATGTTAATAAAACGTGCGATGCCCCGATTATACTATTTCAATCAACTTATCAAATTACGCTGAGTTTTGTTTAAACAGGTGGCAACCCCCCTCAAAAGCATTGTCGAAAAAGCCTTCACAGATATCTTTCTTTTCACATTCATATTCACTTTTTAGTTTATGGAATTAAACTTTTTTAATAGGTGGCAACTCTTTTCAAAAATTATTCTGTATATTAATCTACTTATGTTATCGACCATCTGTGTGCCAAGTTCTATCCCGTGTCATTTAAAAAATAAACAACTTTCGCATTAGCTATTAAGAAAGATAAGGGTAAAAAAACATTAAACCGAGGAATATTGCATTTGAAAATAAATTCGTTAAGTAACTTGAATAATATACTATAAGTAGTTACAATTGACATTCCAGAACACCAAAATTGCGAATGAAGATGGAACTGACATTACTTATTGGACGTTCCGATTCGAGCAAAGGTTATAGCACCAAAAATTTCATTTGGAATTTGGCATTAACACAGCTTGTAAAAAAACAGCTGATCAAAGACACCAGTAAATAAATATTGAAAAACGAGTATCAGTAAACTTACAGTAAATCAAAGGCCTTTACGCATAACTAAGACAACATTGCTACACGCTTGCTCGCCCATTTCGAGTTGGATAGTAGCTTCATACTTTAACATCTGGCTCAGCGTGTGAAAAAGAATATTTTTTTGTGATGAATATTATATATCGAGAACGAGAACGATAATAAAGAACGGTATTTTAAAACCTTTGAGGTGGAGAGTTCAGAAAAATTTAGTCTCGTTGGATAAAAAATATAACCTTAACCTTTAAAATTACATTAACTTTTTCCCCTTTTTTTGGCCGGAAAACAAAAATTTTAAAAAGTGTTGAACATAACTATATTTTTGCTGTTTTTGCGCCAGAGTATCCATTTACATAATCGAAGAAAAAAAATCTACTTAAAATTTTTTTCGAAGAGTTCGTATCACGCATTTTACTTGTTAAGGTCGATTCTAAGGTAAAGTAAATTTGCATTCAATCAGACCTTTTAAGTGGCGATCAAAAGAAAATAGTTTTATTTTTTTGACCTAAGAACAGCATACATGAACCCTTTAAAAAAATGTTGAGGTATTATTTTTCGGCAATAATAACAAAAATGTGTTTAAATTTTTTCATTGCATACTTTTTTAAGGTCAAGATAGGAAAAAAGTGTAATCACTCTATTTTTGAAGGTCATTTAAAATGTTAAGGTAATTCTTTTATCGAATTATCCATCTCAAAAGCTTTTAAATACTATTACATATGTATATTTCAAAATTTGTGCTCGTTCTCGGTATATTATATTTTGTCACAAAAAAAGATAATTTTACACACTGTGCGGCTACACGTACATAAGTGTGTACATCTTTAATATCTTTATTACGAGCATGGTTTTTTTTTTGTTTTAATTCGTGTTTAGCACGTAAGTGATGTGAATCGAAATTGCGGGGATTTTTCATGAGCGTTCAATAAATAATTGCCGTTCAATAAAGTATTGCAGTGAGTGCAGAGAGACAAAAACGCACTCAGATTTGCACAACAATAACTCAAGCTTGTTTTAATTTTTGCTCTTAGTTTCTTTTTAGTGTATTGCTTTGATTCGAGAAACGTCGATAGAAGTTAAAAAAAAAAGATTTAGAACCGATATTGTAAATACATATCTAGATACTTTATTCCTACCGCTCGCATTGCCACCCGCTAATAAGGTGTTAATATCTTTCACCTTCTTTATAAGCACGACTGCAACTGCTACTTTCACAAATCAAGAATTAACTTACAGTTTTATTTTACATATTTAGTTATATGTGTATGTATATAAAATTGTTTGTTTTGTTGTTTGTCTTCTCAGCATTTTACGCTTCTTATTTGTCATAAACAGCTGCGTCACTTAGCTGAGCAGAACGGCTCATTCATGCCGATTTCGCTCATTCATTCATTTTTGTTTGCGGATATACAAATTTACATGTGTACATACCTACATACATTCGTGCATACTTGCATACAATCTGCTTTGGGTGACAGCTCAAGCTTGAGAGAATTGCATTCAGAAACTGGTAAGCTGACGCGGTATACGGAGGTGCGAATCTGAAATCTCGTTTGATTGAAAGATTACAAATACCAAAAGTTGAATATTGTGATGAATTAGCAAATATTAGTTATTGCGAAAAAAATATATCTATAAGAATTCAAGAAACATAATTCTTAATGCAGAGGCAGAGCACGAGCACAGTGGTTTTAGTGATTTAAATGTGTGATTGAATGTGTTCCGATGAGCATCAGTTGGCGTTTAACGTTATTAGCGATAATGTCCGTACACAATGAGACAGGTGTGTAAACGTTAAAAAGATTTTAGAACTTGCAAAAGCTAAATTCTACAGGACTACGTGCGGAATACTTTTATGTTAAAAAAAAAATATTAAATTAATAAATGTTTGGTAACTATTTAGCCGAGCTTCTTCTATAATTTGTGTTGTGCTCCAAGAGAGCAGCTGGCAGGTGAGACTGTCGGGTAGTTGCTTTTGCCGATTACATGGTTATCGACAGGGCTAAGCTTGGTGACAAATTATAAAAAAAAATAAAAATAAAAATAGAGGTGGTAACTTTCGTTAGTTATTTCTGTCTAAAAGCTATTTCAGTCCTCTTTCATTTGATACCGAATTTGTTTAGTTTGGATAAGCGGTTTCTTTGTTATCAGGAAAGAAGTTTTATATCGGACTTAAAGAATATTTTTTGTCAAGTTTGACTGTTTAAAAAACCGGTTATTTTCGGTCCCTGATTTTTAATAGCATTCTTATTTATTTTCCTAGCATTCTTATTTAACGCAGTTACCGTTCCTGGAAAAATCTTTGCATGTTTCTAGTTATATCAAAATGTACAATATAAACAAGGTCTAATTGTGCTCCTCACGGTGCTGCTACCTGACCAATTCTAATCCTTTTCCTTTTTTAAATAAATCATTTTTATACTAAAAAGTGCCCCCATTATTTCTTTGTATTCTGCGCTTTGGAGATTTTCCTTTACGTTTTATTTCCAATATTTATAAAATGTTTCTCTAGCTCAATCTTCAACCAAATCATTATTTTTTACAGCGCAATATTAGTACTACGATGGTTGATATTTATATTTCTAGCCAAACAATTGAAAACTGAACATTGTTTGTTGAAATTTTTAAGGGTTTTCAAAATATTCTCCATGATGATCAATATACTTTTACATTCGTTCCAGCATATTTGCACCAATCGACAAGAGCCTCGTTTTTGGCGTTGTTTAAATTTCGTGGGATGCCATTACGATATTACTTTAGCATTTCGCGCACAGTATTGATATTTTCTGGCACAACTGATTTTGGACGACTTTCATGGAATTCGGGAGCAAAATAATGGAAATTTTAATTTGAAATAATGGTGGAGTATTTGCCATTCAAATTTGTGTTCGGACGTTACCGAAAAAGAAGTGATTTTTAGATGATCATCAAAGTCGACAGATTTTTGCATTTTCATGAATACTTTGAAGATAAAATAATCAAATTAAGAGGTATTCCCTTAAACTCGTAAAAGCCTTATAAACGTCATAAAGCTCGTAAAGCTCGTAAAATTACGAGCCGCGTAAAAGAAATGTCAAAATTTGTATGGAGCTCTATTTACGAGCCCCTCGTAAAATTACGAGGCAAATTTAATGACATCGTAAACTTCAGTGTTGAATAAAAGGAATGAATTTCATCCACTAACTGTACTAACATGGGTTTTCAGCTAATTTTCGGCATTTCTAATCTTAATTTTTAGCCAATAGTGACAGAGACAAGATTTGCGGGCTATTAGGGAAAATACTACGAAACAAAAACTGTCTCATAAAATCCTGGTTGATACATACATACATATTTTCACGAAGCGGGCGTTTCCATAAAAGCCTCGTAAACTTACGAGTTTTACACGGTTTAAGACTTTACGAGTTTAAGGGAATCCCCTAATTATAACACCAAACTAAAGTTGGGATCAAATTAAAAAAAAATATATGTATATGTTCGTTTGGGACGTTACTCTTTATTCCGTTGAAAAGGTGTTTTTTAAAGCGATATTTTAGAATTTTATTAAAAAACATAAAGCTTAAAACTAAGGCTATGCAGAACTTTCTTTCAGGAAGTAAGAGGGGCAAATCCGATGTCACAAATAAATGTGAAAAGAAATATTAAATTTATATACATATATGTTACTATGCCGTTTTTGAAAGAAAAATGCGAGAATTTGAATTGCCTAAATTTTTTCCGTTTTTGATGGACAGGTAGCGGTAATTTCTGCATACCTAACTCGATTTTGTATTATTTTGAACTAATAAACTATTGATGTAAATAGTTACTCATTAATTTTTTTCCTTTTCTGAAACTGAAATTTCTAAAACCTTTTAGAAAAAAGTAGAATTATTTACTATTTACAACTGAACTACATTATCGCCTTTATATCGATTCTCTCATGTGCAAGAAGTACTATGCACTATGCAGCAGATAAATTATAAATATCCATGCAACTCTATCCGTAACATTATTCAAAAATAAAACACCGATATGAATAATTGAAAATTATGCAATGAATGTGTTTTCTCTCATTTATTTTGCTACACCCATAGAAAGGAAATGTGAATGGAATGCTATTCGATATCTGTCAGATGAGCTCAATAGCTCTGGGCTATAATCAGTTGCACATCCATGAGCACACACCAAAAAAATATTCGACACTAATCTGATGGTATTACATGCAAACATATGTATGTATGTATGTATGTATGTATATATGTATGCCTGTATCCCTTTTGGCGACATTAGTCGTACTGGTGCGATTTGTTGTTACTGTAACAACATAATTTAATTAAAACGATACAAATCGAATCGTATTGAATATTCAATGAAAGCCAAAAACGACCACACAAGAGAATAAAATTTCAGCGATACAAACGCGTATGGCGATGAATTTATAATGTCAGCATTGATGAATTTTAAACAGTTATAGCAATTTGTTTAGCGCGCTTTCGGGCGCACAAATCGGATAGCGTAGGTGTGGTGAGGCAGCCTGGGAGCATTGCAGAGTACGCAACATATTTTACGATGAGACTAATTTAATTGCATTTAATTAATAATGACAAATTAGACAAAAACATTATGCTAAATAATACATTTGACAGCAAACATGAAGATATGACAGCCACAAATAAAAAAAAAACTAAACAACATATTTGTATACTTTGTACATGTAAAATGTGTATGTATTAGGGCGGGTTGATTTGTATGGATGAAAAAAAAATTAAAAATCGTATAGCAAATCCACATTAAATTCTAAGAAAATTCTCTGAAGAAACCATGGGTCTAAAATCAAACCCTAATCCGCGCCTCTCGACTTGAAAATTTTTTACTTGGGTGAATATTTTTTTTTGAATGAAAACAAATTTTGAGTGTAGAAAAAATATAAAGTGCAAAAGAACTACCTTACTAAACAATTTTATTCAGAAAATTCGATTTCTTTTTGGAAAATCCAATTTTTTCTAACATTTATTTTTTTTTTGGCAAAGGCGGCCATATAAATTTTCAAGTCGAGAGGCGCGGATTAGGATTTTATTTTAGATACATGGTTTCTTCGGAGAATTTTCTTAGAATTTTATGTAGTTTACGTTTTTGCTATACGATTAAACAAAAAAAATCAACCCGCCCTAGTAGTATGTATGCATGTACTACGTACACATTTTTAAACACATGCATTTGGCTACATGAATGCACATAATAATAGCTTATACATACATATGTGCGAATTGCGCGCAGCCGTCGTTGTAGGCAGGCAATTGTGCAAACACGAAAGAGAAAAAAATTCTAAAAATTTAAACAGCAAACTGATTTGTTGGTATTTAATTCAGTAGCATTTAAATTTCAATCTCAATATTTTTTTATCGTTATTCGGGCATTTTTTTAAAGCGGATTGAATTAACTGATTCATGCCAAAATGAATTGTCAAAATTAATTAAAAGCTTATAAGCTCAACACAATGCAGGCAATAAAAAAACGTTTGTAGTTTTTCGCGGTATTTAAATATAATAATACATAAATAATAGTTCAGGCGAAAACAGCTTGATTTTTTTGCGCCTTATCATTACAAGTCTATTTCATTTAGATTTGAGTTAAATACTTGTAAAATCACAAAACATAAAAACGAAACGAAAATTTGCACATAAAAACAATATTCAATTTGCACGATTTTTTATACAACAGATATTTATATGGATTTGTTTTTACGGCCTTTTTTCAATTTTTAAGTACCTTGTACTTAGTTAAATGAAATAATTCAGTGAAAATTAGTTGATTAAGAGTGCATAGAAAACTATTTTAAAATTTTTACTAGCACATCCAATGGTCGGGGGCTTTGAGGCCAATAATTTTTTATGATTTATAGGTTTCAGCTAATTGCATTGTCAGATACATATTTCAGTGCATAAAAACAATTTTGCACTAAAATTGTCAAAACACACATCACACTCTTTTTAAATACATAAATCGTGTGACAGCTGTCGCTATAACCAAACAGACCGACCGACCGGCCGCCTCCCTCCCGCCTGCAGTTGGGAGGCACCAACCAACCGCACCGATTGCTTGCAAAATTTATTATCTCCAATTGTAAATAACTACAAAATCGAATGCCAACGCAAACAGCTCACTCATAACAGTCTTCACTTTTCTCGTCCCCTTTCAGGTTTCGGCCAGGAGATGCCCGCCACCCGCACCACCACGCACATGGTTTCGCGCGCCGACTGGGGTGCGCGCCCATCAACGCTCGTCGAACACTTCAACGGCCCAGCGCCATATGTCATCATCCATCATTCGTACATGCCAAGCGCCTGTTACACGTCCGGCGACTGCATCAAAGCGATGCGCTCCATGCAGGATTTCCATCAGCAGACGCGCGGTTGGAATGACATTGGCTATAGTTTTGCGATCGGAGGCGATGGCTTGATTTATGTGGGACGTGGTTTCAATGTGATTGGTGCGCATGCGCCCAAGTACAATGACAAGAGTGTTGGCATTGTCCTGATTGGCGATTGGCGTAGTAAGTACATACACGCATACATACATACATATGTATGTATAGTAGGATAGCCAACTAAATTCTTTTCTTTTCCGATTCATTGCAGCTGAACTGCCCCCACCACAAATGCTGGAAGCGACCAAATCGTTGATCGAATTTGGCGTAGAAAAAGGTTACATCCATCCACAATACAAGCTGCTGGGGCATAAGCAGGTGCGTGACACCGAATGTCCCGGAGCCAGACTGTTTGACGAAATTTCATCGTGGCCACATTTTGTAATCAATCCCAATGGAACGGATAATGATATATTAAAGTGAGGAGGACGTCGAACGAAAATTAGGCGCAGGGATCCGCAGCGGCTTGCACCTCTTCAAAGTTCGCTCTTAATTTTAAGTAGCAAATCTATTTTTCAAAGCATAGCAACTTTTACAAATACGACTTATAAAGCTAAATAGGCTAAAACAAATAGTAATACTTAGTAACCATAACTGTGAAGCAAAAAAATTTTATTAATTAAAATATGTCAACATTTGAGATCGACTTGTATAAGTCATACATACGTACATAGTGTGTATATTCCAACTCGCTCCAATATATGTATATTTTTAAGAGCCTATGAGGTACGCTAAACAAACCTAAAAACCTTTACATAAATAAAATATAAAAAGAAAATTAATTCGGAGCTTTGTTTTTTAGGTTCGGAAAGCTTTAATAGTTTAGAGAGAGGGCGAAAAGGAAGGCAAGGATTAAAGCTATTTATTAGAACCCCATGTATCGATTGCACTTTGACTTATTTTAAATGCAGAATACAAACTCACAAATGTTCGCTTCTTCCACACATACAACCAAAGATGTCATTTAAATGCGGCACAGAAACGCATATTGGAGATGATGCTGTTGTTTGGAAATGGTATCAGAAAATAGAATAACAAAACAAAACTTCTTTCCATTTTCGACTTTGCATGTACATACATACACATATACATAAGGGTGGTCCAAAAATGGTTAAATAAACAATTGGGTATTATTATTGGAAGTCTCCAGACGATAGCCAGAGTTTTCCGATCAAAATATATTGATTTTTAAGAAGTCTGTACCGTATCTACGAAAAGTTGTTTTATGAAATGCATGGAAAACTTTCGCGTGCTTTGAGCGACCTCTAAATATTTTTTTTTATTTCAAAATAAAAAATAGGGGCACATTTTTGCGATATAGAACAATCCTAGGGAGTGAGAGCATTGAAATTCCGACTTTACTTTTTTTTTACCACCCTAATGTAGGTGCACACTTCTACTTCAAACAAAATATGTATAAAAGAAAAAAAACTCTAAAGCTAAAAAGTGCAATGCCCCAGCACTCTCTGTTTGCTTCCAACAACACAAAAGCAGAAGTGGCTGTCATTTAGTAACTCATCAAGTCCCTATGTACCAGCGATGTCTGCGGCTGTACATAAATTCAAGAAGTCGCTAGAATATATTCCAAGAAATTTGAATATAACCAAGGAGAAAAATCTAAAATTACAGTCACACATTTGCGTTTAACATGTACACTCCTCGTATGCTTTCCTTTTGTTTATTTAATATTTATTAATTTGTAACCGACCTCCAAAAGAGGACGAGTTTATCAACTAGGGGGAATATATATATATATTTTTTTATGTGTGCAAGTTTTAAGGAGTACAAGATCCCGTTGATTTTTAACAATTTTATTTTTGTTGGCAATTTCATGCATTCTTTTCCATACAAAGTAAATATGTCCGAAAAAAAATAATTACATGGAAAAAAGCGCAGCACCGTCAAAAAAAAATTGTCAAAAATCAACGCTATTTTACAGCCACTTGAAACTTGCACTTTATTATAACAAATTTGAATGGGCAACAAAACAGAATATTTTTCTAGAAATATTATTAACCCTTCGTTGACATTTTCTTAATTTTTTATACTATATGATTTGCACGATTTTTGTTTCAGAAAAATTCTTATAAAAAAAATCATGAATATTTAACAAACAGAAGGAAAACTGTACATACTAAGGATCAAAAGGGTGCGCTATTAAAATTACTAGGTGTGTATGTATGTATGTATGAATGCACTTTATAAATGTATGTAAGTTTTGAAATTATTCGTATGCATTTGGAGTTCTTAAAAGTTTCAGTTAAAAAATATATTTTTCGCATTTTTTACTCAAAAGCGTAACCATTCTAAATGCTAAAAAGCAGAATGTCGCCTAAACTGTCGAATGTTATGGCGAAACTTTTGATGCTGCTAGACAGACACAAAATATGTGAACGCACGCATGTAAACGCACTGTGCCCGATTGCCGTTAAGTAACCACAGCGGCCATTGTGCCACATGCAAGCAAAAATACTTGAAAGTGTGTGTGCGGATTTTTTGAGACAGAAAGGTATTTTCTAAAACTTTTTCCCAGCGAAACTTTTCATACAAACACGACATTATTTTACCATGTTTTTTCATCATTATGCTACTGAAAGTTGTTAACAAAAAAGCAGCAGACAGCGACATCGCCTGTTTGTCTATGCAAAAATTATTCTATTCAGAATTTTAAGAATTCCATATTTATTTTACATTTATGTACATTTGTGCGTACATTACGAACTTTTTTCGCTATTTTTCGCTCACTCTTAATTGAGGAGTTGCATGTTTTAGTTGTCTCCACAAGTTGGTTGCCCTTCTGCTTGCTGCTTGCTCTATCTATGTTCATTGTTCACTCTTTGTTCCAGCGAAATTAAATTTTTTTTTAAGTTAGGCGCTAGCTCTTCTCAACGACATTTGAAAAAGTTTTCTCTGCTTTGCAAATAAAGCAATGAAGGTTATGAGTCGCAAGTGCCAACTGATATCTACGTACATATAAGAGCATACGTTATGGGGAAATTCTTAAAATTCTTTTAAGCGAAAGTGGAGGAGACGCCAATGGCATGATGTAGTATGTAGCTGCGAAGAAAAATTTAAGCAAGCAAGGGAAGACAATGTGAGCCAGCCAGCCAACGAGTGCGCTATGCCAGCGATGCATAATTCTATTGCATACTTTTGGGCATTCGTGAAAGAAATATGCTGCATACGTGATGCCACCTGTTGCGAATAAATAGCATAGCTAAGCTGATGCAGTTGTATGCAATTTAGCAGAGTCGAAAATAAAACAAAAATGCAACAATTCAAGCCAACCGCACTGCGAAATTAAAAAAATCCATTACATTTAAATTTGAAAACACAAAACTGGTTAGTTATTAAAAGCAAACTTTCTATGCGCTCCAATTCTAAATACACAATAATCTAAAAATAATTTTGTGAAGCGAATGCGCAGTTCCGCTGCTGCCACTGCCATTTGAATATATGCATTTTAATCCCCCCCCTCCGCCAGTCACTCAACTCAGCGAGGCCGTAAACTATGAGCATTATAGCGCAACAGCATACTTTTAATGATTCGTAAGCGGAAGCAGAACGCTTCCATTAAATCCAACTTGCCATTTCGGTGCAACCAAGTGCGAACAAACAAATGCTGGCGCGAATAGACGAGAGCGGAAGCAGCGCATGCAAGTGATGACTTTGGGGATACTCGCGAGCGCCGCTCGCACCACGGTGGTAAGTAACAACAAAATCAACTTTAAATAATCAGAAAACTATATTGTTGCCCTAAAGGCTGTTATAATTTCGTAATATTCGCTAAAGTAAGCGCCACAAAAATTGCGAAAGCAGAATGCGAGTGAAAATTTCCGGGGAAAAAAAAAAGTTGTGAATAAGTGTTAATGGAGCAACGTGCAGGCGAAAGGTGGAGGGAAGGAAGTGCGGCGCGCCAAAAAGTGCCCCACTGCATTACGAAATCCGCTGCACTTAACATTTTACGCATAACAAGCGTACCGATGATGGATGGGAGGGGGGGGCGAAGGTAGGGAGGTAGAGGGAATAGCGCATTAGCGCCACCAAATGCCAACTCTCAAGTAGAACGCGCATGGCTGAGCGAGCAACAGGGGCAAAGTGGTGCGGCGGTGGAGTAGCTG
>NW_023458555.1:3151571-3160131 GCF_013731165.1 Rhagoletis pomonella
TGGAAAAGTTATAAACGAATTAAAGAATAAAATACTTTTTGAATTGCAAAAAATTGTCGACCTTTTTTAACAGTATCCTTATTCTAATTTTGCTGGCAGCAATTACATCCGCTTTTGTTGCATTAACATACATTGCAAAGTTTAGAGCAAATTTACGTATGTAGATTGAATTAAATATAAATTAAACGAAAATAAGCTGTAAGTAAACTATGTATGTATGTACATACATGTGTGTGGTGTATATACAGTACCGGTCATATCTATAGCACGCCATTTCCAAGTGATATTGTGTGCCCCTTATGTTTATTTATTTATTTTTAAGAATTTTCAATTAAACTTTAGTTCATTCTCAGACAAACCCCATATATACCCAAGTTCAACAATTTGTCGAAAACTACAAAAAAGTGTAACAAACTTGCACCTAAATTTCAAACTTTTTTCTCGGAAGTGATAGAATTTTTTTGAGTACACAGTTTTTTAGCCCCTGCAATTTTAGTCTGATAATGTGCAAATTTCAAGTGGCTACGAATTACCGTTAATTTTTTTAGAATTTTTTTGTCGCATTGGCTTCTATATCTACTATATATTTTTGGAAGTATGTATGTATGTATGTATGTATACATCGTTATCGATTTCATGCATATACTCGTAACATGTGAAAGATAAAGCAGTCGATGTGCCTAACTGGAGTTTTTGCCTCTAGTTAGTGTAAGTTGGACATAGTGCAAACGACCCTTAAGGCCGGTTGTTCAATGTCTGGTTATGACCACCACTACACTATCGACGATTTCTACCTCCGATTTGGGTCAATCAGACATTGAACAACCGGCCCTTAGTCTCTATCAAGGAATAGCACTACAATCGTTGACAGCCAAAAGGCTTTGAAATGCATACGGCGAGGTGGATAACTCCGTACCGATTTGTTAGAGAAAAAAAGGAAAGAGCTTTACCGAACCTGAGACTATCTATTCTTGACCATTCAGTATTTTTGACCTTCATATGGCTGAGTTTAGTACGAAAGCTCTGAAAGACTTGTTCGTGAAGTTTTCTCTAAATATAATAGATCAGCCTCAAAGATGGGGTACATCAAAGGAGCGCCAATGGAAAAAATTGCGCACAAAAAAAATTTACTCAGCTTTCCTTTGAATCAGTTTTGTTTGGCAATATTAAAAATCTCATCACAGAATCTGTTAGAAAAATATCTAGCGATCGCTCCCTTTCAGAATTTTTACTAGAACACAAGAGACATTGCGGCAAGCACTGCACTGCGGCAATAGAAACTACAGCAATAAATATTATCGCATCCCCATTATCACATTTAAAATAAGCTCACTTTTTTCGTGTATCATCAATCCAGACTACACGCATACCTAAATCCGAGTTGTGGCCGGAAATATAAATTTTAATTTTTTTCATTTTTTCATTTTTTTTTGTTGTTGCTCCCTGTTCGGTGGCACACTAAACCGCACCGAATTTTTTAAGTGTTGCGGCATGTTTATATTTTGTTTCTGCAACATTTGGATGCTGTGGTTCACAAAACTTTCACATTTCTGATTTTCTGTTTAGGGCGCTTTTGCCAAACGCCATGGTAAGCGGCACCAACAGTGTGGCACTAGCATGTCAAACCTCACTCGCGCGCCCATTCGTTATTTTTATTTTTATACTCCATACAAAGCTGCGGTGTCGATGAATTTTTTTAAAGTTTTAAAAAATTTCGAAAACATATTCTAACTAAAGATTTACATGTGTTTCATGTGCCCTAAGCCTTTCGTGTTTTCTGGTAAAAAGTTATTTGCATTTGCCGAGAACTTTTTAACTCGCCGAAGGGTACTCGTAGCTATGGGTACTAAAACTACTTGCATGTAAATAAATGCATATGAATTAATTTTTACCTTTTAGGCATTGAAATGTGTAGAGCGAACCAAAAGCTGCATTTTAGTGGTTTTATATTAAGTTCTGAAAATAATTTTATCTGCATACAAGCATATTAGGGTGCCCATCAAAAAAAAATTTTTTTGGAAATTTCAAGAAATATGATTGCCTATTTTTATAGATTTTTTAGAAATCATTTAGGTCTCGCGACTTGTCATTTATAGACATTTAAAATAATGTATAATAATCTATTGTCAGACTTTAATTGTTGGAATTTTTCATCGGGATAATAAAAGAAAAAACATTTTTTCTTAATTTTTTTTAAATTTCTACAATTTAAAAATATGTAGTACTACCTTAAATTAAATCTACTTTCAAATAAATTGATACCTCATTTATTGCAATCACACAAAAATTGTCGAAGTTAGGTATTTGTATTTGTGTATTGGCTAAGGAATTCATCAATATTTATTCAAAACTGATACAAAAAGGAAGGAAATTAGGGGGTAGGGTCTCGAAATTAAAAAATTATATATATTTTCGATGGGCACCCTAGTGCATATGTATGGAGTATATGTACTCGATACTATATAGTAGTTGCATACGTATTTTGTGTGGCGCGAAAGCGAGAGTCATGGCACATGAGTGGAACATAAAGCCACATTTTTCGTGATATACAGTGACTCAAACAAATGACCACGTGTTGTTTTTTTTTAATTTTGGTAATATTTTTCCAGCTACATTCTTTTTTTTGTTATGGTTTTTTTAAACTATCGTCTAAGCTTTAACCAAAACCGTGTAAATCACAGTTGCACACTTAAGACAAAATTTAGGAAAATTCAACAAATTTTCACAAAATGTCAACTTTTTATTCTGAACTTTTAGAAAATTTTTGGATTTGCAGTTGTATAGCCCATACAATTTTAGTCTAAGGAAGTGCAAGTTTCAAACGGTTAAAAAGCGCGTTTATTTTTAAGAATTTTTTTTTTTAGGCAATTTTTTCGGGCTTTTTTTTAATACAACAAAGGCAACTTACAAAAACTCCCGTTGATATTTTGAAATTTTGATGCTGACGGTCTCCTGCGTTTATTTCGTAAGAAATTCACACTCTTGTGTATATGAAAAAGTGCAAAAATCCTTTTTTTTTTAAAGAATTATAGAAATCGGTTAACGTGTTCCTAAGTTATGCGGTATCATACATATAAAAAAAGAAAAAAACCGACGAATTGATAACCTTCCTCCCTTTTGTGAAGTCGGTTAAAAAAAGTATTTCTGATCACAACTGAGTAACCACAAAAGAAAGAGGTCGTCTATTGAAAAAATTTTCTAAAGAACGTTTGGTGCAGGACGTTAAGATATCTTTGCACTGCTAGAGCTCTGGGCCTAGAGAGCTTCGATAGGAAAGATTGTTTCCAATAAAAAGTTTAACACTTTTGAAAAGGACTTCGACCTACTCGGTATTTCTTCTTCCTTTGTATTGATCTCAAAGAGTAAAGAAAAAATAACTTTTTTTAAAACATTGAATTGTTATCATGAAAAGACAAAGAACCAAGGAGTGAACTAAAATGCTAAGTCTTGCTCTGAGTTGGACTTATACAATTGGAACGCTCCCAAGTGCGACTGGTTATGCTGGTCATTACGGGTCCTTCGGCTTATATAAAAGCAAGCCAGTAGAATGGACTTTCCGGCAATGATAACTGTCGTATCCTTCGTGGGGTTGAATGAATCGAGTTTGTTGAAGACTTGTTTGCCACTCCAGAGGGCTCTTTTAGTCGGCAGTATCTTCATTCGTATTTTTTTCGACTGTCTGCCAAACATTTGTTCGACGAAAATTTGCGAAGTACAATGCTCTTATGGACAATGTTATTGCTTTTGTTTCCAGGTAGATGGTCGAAGTCAATCAGCGCACAGCCACAGCATGCTGCAGCAGCTTAATCCAACTTAATCAAGGCGTGATGAAGCACTCTATCAAATTCACCTTAATAAATACATCTAAATAAAACTACCGTTTTGGATTCTTTCAGAATACTCCTCCACTACAAACAACAAACACACTTAAGCAACAACAAAAGGCCCTCTCGAACAAAATCACACCCCTTTGAATGAAAAATTTAAACTTTGCAATCGAACAGTTAATAAAGCACCAAAGTCACACAACAACAATGCCAAATTGAACGCTAGCCAGCAAGAGGCGAGAACCTCAAATATTGCAGGGGACTCGTTCATACATTTTCGCAAGCGGAAAGGGCAATTGAAACCACTTGCGCATTTTGCCGCTAAATTTTTTTCAATAGCCCTTATATATAAATATGATTAGTTTTCGTTTTGTTAGGTTCGGTTGTTGTTGTTGTTGTTGTTGTTATAGCAATAAAGGGCGCCACTATGTAAACCGGAAAACAGCAATTAATTGTTGCAATGGCGCACAACAACGGCAACAAAGGGCCCAATGTCAATTGAAAAGACAAACGAGCAGAAAAGTAGAAATTGTTGCAAGCAACATAAAGCATGGCTACCAAAGCAATAATAATAACAAACAAAATCGGCGCTCATAAATATAAATATATTATATACATATGTATGTATTTATGTATAAATATATACGTATATGTGTGTGTGTATTACATATATGTATGCAGTGTTGCCAACTTTTGAGTTTCAAAAAGCACCAAACCTTGAAAAAAAGAGCGTTTTACCGCACTAAAACCACTAAATCTTTTTTTTTATCAAAGGATACTCTTTTTTCATAACAGTTTGTGGTAAACAAAAGTAAAAAAATAAACACTATTACATGTATAAATAAATACACATTCATGCTTACGAAGTAATACCGAAGTAATACCGAAGTACTGCACATTAAAACTGGTACATCTGGAGAAAAAACAATCGAATCGCAACAAACGAAATTGAATTTGAAAGGGGAAGAGTAATACTTAATGATACCCTAAGTAGAAATGAGCGAAAAAAAATTGTTGTTTTATAATATAACCTCAAATATTGCGAAAAACCGTGTTTTACGCTTAGAGGTTAGGATATCTCAAAATTCGGACGTGGTAGAAAAATTCTGAAGCCAGATTTGGATTCAGCACCGAAAAATCTACAAAAAACCGATGCACTAAGGTGGGAAAAAAAGATAAAATTTTTCGAACTGTGTAATCAATCAATAATCAAGAAAATAAAAAAATAAAACCTTAACTTATCTGCGTGCTAGCATTTTCAATGCGAATACAATTTAACAAGAACGCAAGAACGTGGATTTGCAACTTCATTTTTTCATCAATCATGGCTTGCATTTTAGTGCATTTAAATTTGTAGATTCTTGTAAATTCAGAAATTTTAGTTCATAAAAAAGCACTAAAAAGGGCACTAGGCACTAAAACATTTTTTTTGGCGTTTTAATTTTCAAAAAGCACTAAATCTAGTGCTTAAAGCACCAAGTTGGCAACTATGTATGTATGGTCTGCTAGTGTGAATGTGCGTTAATCGAGTGAAGCCCAATGAAAGCACACCGCGCGGAAAAAATGCCATTTTATTGCGCTTTTCTGTGTGTTTGAAGCTGTTCTTGTCGCAGTCAATTTTATCGTCCTATTCTCGCCTTTGCCTTTTACACATTTTGCTCGATGGAAAAAGTGCAGCAGCGCGTGGAAAAACAGCGCTGCTATACGCTGCCTCATTGTGTTTGTGTTGTTGCTATTTTTCCGCTGTGATTTTCAATTGAGCTGTAAAATGCAGTTTGCGGCTATTGTTGTTGCTTTTGCTTTTACTTTTACTTTTGTTATTAGCTGCCACCGTTGCTGCGACAGTTGGCTTGCCATGGCTCGATGGTCGTCAATGTTTATTGCTGTTAACGCGCGAGCAACAGCAGCAGCCGCAGCAGCAGCAGCAGCAATTGCTGTACATACATATGTATGTATGTATGTATCTACTATGTATGCTTTTGTCATTGGTATTTATTTTTATTTTCACATTTATTTTTTTTTTTTTGCTACTGTCGTTGTTATTTTTGTAGTGACTGCTATTGTGACGAAAACGAAATTGCCAACAGTTTTTCCGAAACACTGGCGATTTTATTGCTGCAACCAATTCTACTGCTGATGCCGCTGCTTTATTGTTTTGTTTACCATTAGCAAACAAATAACAATTTTCAGTTTGCCTTCGGTCAATTTTTATAAACTCACTCGTGAAAAGTCTGCGCTTTAAGGGTGCATGTTTGTTGTTGGGTTTCTACGCTTCAACAACAAAAGCAGCAACTATCGATATTTGGCCATTGTCAGTAGTACTGATGTGCAAGTATTTGTTGCAGTTGCTCCTTTTGTGGCTCTTTAAATAAAGTGCTTTAGCAAACAAGAAATCAACCCGTTAACAACATTTTTTTGAAAGCTGAAATGCTGAAAATAAATTAAAAATTCCTTTTTTTTGTGTTTTCTTTTCTTTTTTTTGTGATAGCATCTCCCTGTCACCAAAGCTTTAATAGAAATGATGATTTGTAGAAAAATGTAGAACTTATCAAATGTACAGCAAATATTCAAGCGATTGATTTCCACAGGCTATTTTAAACGGACTTTTCATCTCTTAGTTTTTATAAGAACTTTTGGTCACATAGTTTCGTAAAAAAAATTATGTCATGTCTCCGACTCGCTTACAATTTTCATGTTCTTCTTCAAATCGTTATAGCTCGGGTTTTTTATCTGAACGTCGTTTTAAAGCTAGAGAAAGGGGCTTAATATTTCTAAATATAAGATGCTCATAATTGTCCTAAGGCTATCTTAGCTATTAAAGTTGAACTTTTTGAAGTAGATTTACGTAGTGAACACCAGTAAATTGCGGATTTAAAATCAAACCATCGTAATCACTCGCTGTTTAATTTGCTACTAAAAATGTGGTTCAAAAAAATGGACTTTTTCAAGAATTATTTTTCAAATATGTTTTTTTTTATGACGAGATGTTTTATTTTGTAAGAGTCAACAATTTTTTGTAGCTTATTTTCGAAAACTTAGGTGTCAAAAATCATTTTTATACAAAAAAAAAATAATTTTATTGCGAAATCCGATAGAATATTAAAAACATTTGTTATTCACACTCAATGGGATTCACCAATATTTACAAGATTTGTTCGTTAATAAACCAGAACGGCCATACAAATATGATTTTTTTTATAGACAGGCCATTCATCGAGAATCAATCAACAACTTCGGCAACTCCCATTGAATTCCATAATCTCATTGAATTCCATAATCATATAACATCCCACTCCCTACGGCCTGCCGTTAGAAGGGAACGAAAGCAACATGCAGTCGATTGTCGAGAGTTTAGTAAGTTGCTACAACAAAAACAGCAGTGAACGATTTTTGTTCGGGTTGACTTTTATTTTTTTTTTAGTAATTTTCTGCAGTGGCAAAAGAGTTGCTGGGATACAGGTAGGGTTGCCAGATTTTTTTATGCGCAAAATCAGTACGTTAGACTATTTCATGCCAAAAAAATCAGTACTTTTCAGTACATTTTTGTTCAAAGCAAAATTATGAATGTAAGTAACAGATAATACTTTAAAACACCAGAGCACTTGTTTTCAACAATATTTTGGTATATAAATAAAATATAGTTCATAAAAAAAAAATAAGTGTTATTCATTTTAACATGAATGTACACATCATTGTACACAGAAGCCAATCAATTATTTCATATTTATGACATTTTTGAATAGCAATACTCAGTTCATTTCCATCTTCAGTGTAGTCAAAGAATTCTATACATTTTTCCTTTTAAAATTACTTTAATATGAAGTTAACTTTAAATAATTTTAATTAGAAGTATATGCGCCAGCAAGCAAACTTTTTACTTAAGATCCTCTCAGTTGCTTCGTTTGAGTGTAGTATTGAAAAAAAAAAACTGTGGAAAAGTGCCACTATTTAAGGACTTCATATATAATTCCTGATGGCTTAAACTAATTTTTTCAACTACGCAAAAACTTTGAAAAACGTATGTCTTTTATGCAATACTCTTTTACAGTGTCAGTAAATTGTGAAAAAAGAGTTGTAAGTTATAGGCAAAAGCCATTCGAATATTTAAATTTGTTGTTATTAAACAGAAACTTATTTTCGAGAAAACTGTCAACACTAGACAAAAAAACGGCAGCCGTCTTTTTAAATAAATTGAGCTCCATCATATTATCGCAACTGGTACGTAACGACCCGGCGTATCGATATTGGGCATATCAAACATTATCTAAAACATGTCAACTATAATTGAATTTTTTTCTTATTATTTTTTACAGTACAGTTTAAGGAAGTTCCAACGTTATGTAAACACTTTAGAAAAATACTAAAGTATTTTGTTTGAATAGAAAATTCAGTACAAATCAGTACAAATTTTGAAAAATCAAGACATTAGCGTACTGATTGAAGAAATGAATAAAATCGGTACAAGAGTTGAAAAATCAGTACTGTACTGATAAAATCAGTACGTCTGGCAACCGAAGATACAGGTGTCATGGTCCTCACCGTTTGCCTTGAAAAATAATTATCATACCAACTCATTGAACTGATTAAGAACGATTTGAAGAAAAAGGGAAGTGCTCTTCCCACAATAAAACTTCACAATTGCTCCCTAGATATTTAGGTGTAGAAAAAATTATAATTTTTAAATGAAAAGTAAAATAAAAAACTCATTCGTTCGATTTAGACTATTTTTTTTT
>NW_023458555.1:3160231-3167777 GCF_013731165.1 Rhagoletis pomonella
ATGCAAGGCAATGCAAAATTCTACACTCTAAAAAAAAATAGTCTAAACCGAACGAATGACTTTTTTATTTTACTTTTCATTTAAAAATTATAAACTTTTCTACACCTAAATATCTATGGAGCAATTGTGCAGTTTTATTGTTGGAACAGCACTTCTCGTTTTCTTCAATGAGTTGGTATTATAATTGTTTTTCAAGGCAAACGGTGAGGACCATAGAACATGTATCCCAGCATCTCTTTTGGCACTGCAGAAAATTACTAAAAAAAAAATAAAAGTCAACCCGAACAAAAATCGTTCACTGCTGTTTTTGTTGTAGCGACTTACTAAACTCTTGTCTATATCAGCCCATCGATTGCGTGTTGCTTCAGATATTTATGGAATGATGATTATGGAATTCAATGAGATTATGGAAATCAATGGGAGTTGCCGAAGGTGTTGCTTGATTCTCGATGAATGGCCTGTCTATAAAAAAATCATATTTGTATGGTCGTTCTGGTTTATTAACGAACCAATTTTGTAAATATTGATGAATCCCATTAAGTGTGAATAACAAATGCTTTGAATATTCTATCTGAATCTGCAATAAAATTTTTGTGTCTTGCATAAAAATGTTTTTTAACACCTTTGCTAAATATATCTCATCCTAAGCTTTCGAAAATAAGTTACAAAAAATTGTTGACTCTCACAAAATAAAACATCTCGCCATAAAAAAAAAATATTTTAAAAATAGTTCTTGAAAAAGCCCATTTTTTGGAACCATGTTTTTTATAGAGAATTAAACAGTGAGTGATTACGTTGGTTTAATTTTAAATCCGCAATTTACTGGTGTTCACTACGTAAATCTACTTCAAAAAGTTCAACTTTAATAGCTAAGATAGCCTTAGGACAATCATGGACATCTTATATTTAGAAATATTAAGCCCCTTTCTCTAACTTTAAAGCGACGTTCAGATAATAGACCCGAGCTATAACGATTTGAAGAAGAACATGAAAATTGTAAGCGAGTCGGAGACATGACATAATTTTTTTTTACGAAACTATGTGCCCAAATGTTCTTATAAAAACTAAGTAGATGAAAAGTCCGTTTAAAATAGCCTGTGGAAATCAATCGCTTGAATAGATTTGCATTATTTGCTGTACACTTGATAAGATCTACATTTTTCTACAAATCATCATTTCTATTAAAGCTTTGGTGGATGACAGGGAGATGCTATCACAAAAAAAAGAAAAGAAAACACAAAAAAAAAGGAATTATTTCACATTTTAATTTATTTTCAGCATTTCAGCTTTCAAAAAAATGTTGTTAACGGGTTGATTTCTTGTTTACTAAAGCACTTTATTTAAAGAGCCACAAAAGGAGCAACTGCAACAAATACTTGCACATCAGTACTACTGACAATGGCCAAATATCGATGGTTGCTGCTTTTGTTGTTGAAGCGTAGAAACCCAACAACAAAAACCATGCACCCTTAAAGCGCAGACTTTTCACGAGTGAATTTATAAAAATTGACCGAAGGCAAACTGAAAATTGTTATTTGTTTGCTAATGGTAAACAAAACAATAAAGCAGCGGCATCAGCAGTAGAATTGGTTGCAGCAATAAAATCGCCAGTGTTTCGGAAAAACTGTTGGCAATTTCGTTTTCGTCACAATAGCAGTCACTACAAAAATAACAACGACAGTAGCAAAAAAAATAAATAAATGTGAAAATAAAAATAAATAGCAACGTAGTAGATACATACATACATATGTACATATGTATGCACAGCAATTGCTGCTGCGGCTGCTGCTGTTGCTCGCGCGTTAACAGCAATAAACATTGACGACCATCGAGCCATGGCAAGCCAACTAACTGCCGCAGCAACGGTGGCAGCTAATAACAAAAGTAAAAGCAAAAACAACAACAATAGCCGCAAACTGCATTTTACAGCTCAATTGAAAATCACAGCGGAAAAATAGCAACAACACAAACACAATGAGTCGCTGTTTTTCCACGCGCTGCTGCACTTTTTCCATCGAGCAAAATGTGCAAAAGGCAAAGGCGAGAATAGGACGATAAAATTGACTGCGACAAGAACAGCTTCAAACACACAGAAAAGCGCAATAAAATGGCATTTTTTCCGCGCGGTGTGCTTTCATTGCGCTTCACTCGATTAACGCACATTCACACTAGCAGACCATACACACATATCTACATATTTTTACATAAATACATACATACATACATATGTATATAATATATTTATTATATTTATGAGCGCCGATTTTATTTGTTATTATTATTGCTTTGGTAGCCGTGCTTTATGTTGCTTGCAACAATTTCTACTTTTCTGCTCGTTTGTCTTTTCAATTGACATTGGCCCTTTGTTGCCGTTGTTGTGCGCCATTGCAACAATTAATTGCTGTTTTCCGGTTTACATAGTGGCGCCCTTTATTGCTATAACAACAACAACAACAACAACCGACCCTAACAAAACGAAAACTAATCTTATTTATATATAAGGGCTATTGAAAAAAAATTTAGCGGCAAAATGCGCAAGTGGTTTCAATTGCCCTTTCCGCTTGCGAAAATGTATGAACGAGTCCCCTGCAATATTTGAGGTTCTCGCCTCTTGCTGGCTAGTGTTCAATTTGGTATTGTTGTTGTGTGACTTTGGTACTTTATGAACTGTTCGATTGCAAAGTTTAAATTTTTCATTCAAAGGGGTGTGATTTTGTTCGAGCGGGCCTTTTGTTGTTGCTTAAGCGTGTTTGTTGTTTGTAGTGGAGGAGTATTCTGAAAGAAGCCAAAACGGTAGTTTTATTTCGATGTATTTATTAAGGTGAATTTGATAGAGTGCTTCATCACGCCTTGATCAAGTTGGATTAAGCTGCTGCAGCATGCTGTGGCTGTGCGCTGATTGACTTCGACCATCCACGTGGAAACAAAAACAATAACATTGCCCATAAGAGCATTGTACTTCTCAGATTTCCGTCGAACAAATGTTTGGCAGACAGTCGAAAAAATACGAATGAAGACACTGCCGACTAAGAGAGCCCTCTGGAGAGCGAAGGATACGACAGTTATCATTGCCGGAAAGTCCATTCTGCTGGATTACTTTTATATAAGCCGAAGGACCCGTAACGACCAGCATAACCAGTAGCACTTGGGAGCGTTCCAATTGTATAAGTCCAACTCAGAGCAAGATTTAGCATTTTAGTTTACCCCTTGGTTCTGCCAGCTCAAAAATTTTTGTCTTTTCATGATAACATTTCAATGTTTTGAAAAAAGATTTTTTTCACAAAGGCAGCCCAGAGTTATATATATATATATATAGTAAATATACTGAATATTCTTTACTCTTTCAGGACTATATAAAGGAAGAAGAAATACCGAGTAGGTAGTAGTCCATTTAAAAGTGTTAAACTTTTTATTGGAAACAATCTTTCCTATCGAAGCTCTATAGGCCCAAAGCTCTAGCAGTGCAAGGATATCTTAACGTCCTGCACCAAACCTTCTTTAGAAAATTTTTCCAATACGACGACCTCTTGCTTTCGTGGTTACTCAGTTGTGATCAGAAATACTTTTTTTAACCGACTTCACAAAAAGGAGGAAGGTTATCAATTCGCCGGAATATTTTTTTTTATATGTATGATACCGCATAACTTAGGACCACGTTAACCGATTTCTATAATTGAATTTTCCTAAATTTTGTATTAAGTGTGCAACTGTGATTTACACGGTTGTGGTTAAAGCTTAGACGATATTTTTATATAAACATAACAAAAAAAGAATGCTGGAAAAATATTACGAAAATTAAAAAAAAACAACACGTGGTCATTTGTTTGAGTCACTGTATATCACGAAAAATGTGGCTTTATGTTCCACTCATGTGCCATGACTCTCGCTTTCGCGCCACACAAAATACGTATGCAACTACTATATAGTATCGAGTACATATACTCCATACATATGCATTAGGGTGCCCATCAAAAATATATATATTTTTTTAATTTCGAGACCCTACCCCCTAATTTCCTTCCTTTTTGTATCAGTTTTGAATAAATATTGATGAATTCCTTAGCCAATACACAAATACAAATACCTAACTTCGACAATATTTGTGTGATTGCAAAAAATGAGGTATCAATTTATTTGAAAGTAGATTTAATTTAAGGTAGTACTACATATTTTTAAATTGTAGAAATTAAAAAAAAATTAAGAAAAAATGTTTTTTTTTTATTAACCCGATGAAAAATTCCAACAATTAAAGTCTGACAATAGATTATAATACATTATTTTAAAGGTCTATAAATGACAAGTCGCGAGACCTAAATTATTTCTAAAAAATCTATAAAAATAGGCAATCATATTTCTTGAAATTTCCAAAAAATTTTTTTTTGTTGGGCACCCTAATATGCTTGTATGCAGATAAAATTATTTTCAGAACTTAATATAAAACCACTAAAAAGCAGCTTTTGGTTCGCTCTACACATTTCAATGCCTAAAGGATAAAAATTAATTCATGTGCATTTATTTACATGCAAGTAGTTTTAGTACCCATAGCTACGAGTACCTTTCGGCGAGTTAAAAAAGTTCTCGGCAAATGCAAATAACTTTTTACCCGAAAACACGAAAGGCTTAGGGCACATGAAACACATGTAAATCTTTAGTTAGAATATGTTTTCGAAATTTTTTAAAACTTTTAAAAAATTCATCGACACCGCAGCTTTGTATGGAGTATAAAAATAAAAATAACGAATGGGCGCGCGAGTGAGGTTTGACATGCTAGTGCCACACTGTTGGTGCCGCCTACCATGGCGCTTGGCAAAAGCGCCCTAAACAGAAAATCAGAAATGTGAAAGTTTTGTGAACCACAGCATCCAAATATTGCAGAAACAAAATGTAAACATGCCGCCCAACCGCAACACTTAAAAAATTCGGTGCGGTTTAGTGTGCCACCGAACAAAAAAAAAATGAAAAAAATGAAAATTTATATTTCCGGCCACAACTCGGATTTAGGTATGCGTGTAGTCTGGATTGATGATACACGAAAAAAGGGAGCTTAATTTTAAATGTGATAATGGGGATGCGATAATATTTATTGCTGTAGTTTCTATTGCCATGTGCAGTGCTTGCCGCTGATAGCTGCGAAAAAAGATAAAGTTCGCTTAATCCAATGTCACTTGTGTCACCTTAATATTCTTCTAATAAAAATTCTGAAAGGGAGAGACTGCGAGATATTTTTTCTAACAGATTCTGCGATGAGATTTGTAATATTGCCAAACAAAACTGATTCAAAGGAAAGCTGAGTCAATATTTTTTTGTGCGCAATTTTTGCCATTGGCGCTCCTTTGATGTACCCCATCTTTGAGGCTGATCTATTATATTTAGAGAAAACTTTACGAACAAGTCTTTCAGAGCTTTCGTACTAAACTCAGCCATATGAAGGTCAAAAATACTGAATGGTCAAGAATAGATAGGCTCAGGTTCAGTAAAGCTCTTTCCTTTTTTTCTCTAACAAATCGGCATGGAGTTATCCACCTCGCCGAATGCATTTCAAAGCCTTTTGGCTGTCAACGATTGTAGTGCTATTCCTTGATAGAGACTAAGGGCCTGTTGTTCAATGTCTGATTAACCCAAATCGGAGGTAGAAATCGTCGATAGTGTAGTGGTGGTCATAACCAGACATTGAACAACCGGCCCTAAGGGTCATTTGCACCATGTACAATTAACACTAACTAGAGGCAAACACTCCAGTTAGGCACATCGACTGCTTTATCTTTCACATGTTATATGCATGAAATCGATAACGATGTATACATACATACATACATTCTTCCAAAAATATATAGTAGATATAGAAGCCAATGCGACAAAAAAATTCTAAAAAAATTAACGGTAATTCGTAGCCACTTGAAATTTGCACATTATCAGACTAAAATTGCAGGGGCTAAAAAACTGTGTACTCAAAAAAATTCTATCACTTCCGAGAAAAAAGTTTGAAATTTAGGTGAAAGTTTGTTACACTTTTTTGTAGTTTTCGACAAATTGTTGAACTTGGGCATATATGGGGTTTGTCTGAGAATGAACTAAATTTTAATTGAAAATTCTTAAAAATAAATAAATAAACATAAGGGGCACACAATATCACTTGGAAATGGCGTGCTATAGATATGACCGGTACTGTATATACACACAGTTTACTTACAGCTTATTTTCGTTTAATTTATATTTAATTCAATCTACATACGTAAATTTACTCTAAACTTTGCAATGTATGTTAATGCAACAAAAGCGGATGTAATTGCTGCCAGCAAAATTAGAAAAAGGATACATAATTAACAAAAAGCAAAAGCCTTCTGCCACCGAAAAAAAAGTTCGAAAGCATAATTTTGAAATTGTAATGCGCACGTCGCATATCTAAGTACATACATACGCCATGCCAAATTTGTGCAATTTTGATATTTCGAAATGAAAACTCTGGTTTATTTAGGTGGAATTTCTTTGTTAACCAACTACTTATGTATGTATACTAGGGTAGTCCAAAACAAGCAAAGTTGTAATTTTAAACCCCCTAGGATTGTTCTATATCGAAGCAAGTAGACCAATATTTTTTATTTTTAAATAAAAAATTTGTTAAAAATCGCTCAACGCGCTCAAAGTATTCCATAATATTATAATAATTTTATATGGGGAAAAACAACTTTTCGTAGAAATGGTATTGAATTCTTGAAAATCAATGTTTTTCGTTCGGAAAACTCTGGTTCTCTTCAGGAGACTTCCAATAACAATACCCAATTGTTTATTTAACCAATTTTTAATACTAAAGGTTTTGGTTTTTATCCCCCCATTGCATTTTCTGGCATTTTCTGGGCGCTTTGGCGGACCTATAAAATATAGTTGCTATGAAAAAATTGTTAGTTAAATAATTGCGTATTATTATTGGGTATTTCCTGAAGAGAAACAAAGTTTTCCGATCGAATTATATTGCTTCTCAAGAATTCTATACCATTTCTACGAAAAGTGATTTTTCCCCAGATAATATGTGTACATGGGAAACTTTGAGCGCTTGGAGGCGAACTCTAAATAAAAAATTTCGGTATTGAACAATGGTGAGAGCATAAAAATTCCGTCTTTACTTCATTTTTGGACCACCCTAATGCACACATTGTACATAAACACGCACACGCACCAGCGGCAAGTTTCGCGAAATCACTCCGATCCACCGGATACTACCCAGCTGTTTATATGTAACATTATCAATATTTATGCATTTCCTTCTTTGGTGTTGCTTTTTAATGATTCTAGCGAAAGTAACCGATTTTTTGCTGAAAATCTGCGAACTTTTTCTATTAAATACTGCTTACATTTTCCGTGAGCTGCCGTCTGCCCTGTTGACCGAAAATTGTTGTGTGACCGAAAGGCGGAACAGAAGTTGGCCAGTTGGTTGATCGCAAACGTGTTGCAAGCTGAGTAACCGCAAAGTGGCAGCTGTAAGCTGCAGTTCCTACACACCACAGCTACTCCACCGCCGCACCACTTTGCCCCTGTTGCTCGCTCAGCC
>NW_023458555.1:3167877-3169204 GCF_013731165.1 Rhagoletis pomonella
CTTACTTTTGACTTACTCCAACTGTGCTGCCAGATCGTTCGTAACAGATACATAATTAACAAAAAGCAAAAGCCTTCTGCGACCGAAAAAAAAGTTCGAAAGCATAATTTTGAAATTGTAATGCGCACGTCGCGTATCTAAGTACATACATACGCCATGCGAAATTTGTGCAATTTTGATATTTCGAAATGAAAACTCTGGTTTATTTAGGTGGAATTTCTCTGTTAACCAACTACTTATGTATGTATACTAGGGTAGTCCAAAACAAGCAAAGTTGTAATTTTAAACCCCCTAGGATTGTTCTATATCGAAAAAAGTAGACCAATATTTTTTATTTTGAAATAAAACATTAGTTAAAAGTCGCTCGACGCGCTCAAAGTATTCCATAAATTTTATATGGGGAAAAACAACTTTTCGTAGAAATGGTATTGAATTCTTGAAAATCAATGTTTTTCGTTCGGAAAACTCTGGTTCTCTTCAGGAGACTTCCAATAACAATACCCAATTGTGTATTTAACCATTTTTTAATACTAAAGATTTTTTATTTATCCCCCCATTGCATTTGCTGGCATTTTCTGGGGGTTTCGGCGGACCTATAAAATATAGTTACTATGAAAAAATTGCTAGTTAAATAATTGCGTGTTATTATTGTGTATTTCCTAAAGAGAAACAAAGTTTTCCGATCGAATTATATTGCTTCTCAAGAATTCTATACCATTTCTACGAAAAGTGGTTTTTCCCCATATAATACATATATGTACATGAGAAACTTGGAGCGCTTTGAGCGACCTCTAAATATTTTTCGATTTCAAAATACAAAAAAAAAGATTGGTATATTTTTTCGTTATTGAACGCTTGTAGGGGGTGAGAGCATAAGAACTCCGTCTTTACTTTTTCCACATGCATTTTTGGACCACCCTAATGCACACATTGTACATAAACACGCACACGCACCAGCGGCAAGTTTCGCGAAATCACTCCGATTCACCGGATGCTACCCAGCTGTTTATATGTAACATTATCAATATTTATGCATTTCTTTGTTTGGTGTTACTTTTTAATGATTCTAGCGAAAGTAACCAATTTTTTGCTGAAAATCTGCGAACTTTTTCTATTAAGTACTGCTTACATTTTCCGTGAGCTGCCGTCGCCCTGTGTTGACCGAAAATTGTTGTGTGACCGAAAGACGGAACAGAAGTTGGCCAGTTTGTTGATCGCAAACGTGTTGCAAGCTGAGTAACCGCAAAGTGGCAGCTGTAAGCTGCAGTTCCAACACACCGCAGCTACTCCACCGCCGCACCACTTTGCCCCTGTTGCTCGCTCAGCC
>NW_023458555.1:3169304-3170907 GCF_013731165.1 Rhagoletis pomonella
GTGGTCCATTCGGAAAGTCCAATTTTGGGCAACTTTTTCGAGCATTTCGGCCGGAATAGCCCGAATTTCTTCGGAAATGTTGTCTTCCAAAGCTGGAATAGTTGCTGGCTTATTTCTGTAGACTTTAGACTTGACGTAGCCCCACAAAAAATAGTCTAAAGGCGTCAAATCGCATGATCTTGGTGGCCAACTTACCGGTCCATTTCTTGAGATGAATTGTTCTCCGAAGTTTTCCCTCAAAATGGCCATAGAATCGCGAGCTGTGTGGCATGTAGCGCCATCTTGTTGAAACCACATGTCAACCAAGTTCAGTTCTTCCATTTTTGGCAACAAAAAGTTTGTTAGCATCGAACGATAGCGATCGCCATTCACCGTAACGTTGCGTCCAACAGCATCTTTGAAAAAATACGGTCCAATGATTCCACCAGCGTACAAACCACACCAAACAGTGCATTTTTCGGGATGCATGGGCAGTTCTTGAACGGCTTCTGGTTGCTCTTCACTCCAAATGCGGCAATTTTGCTTATTTACGAAGCCATTCAACCAGAAATGAGCCTCATCGCTGAACAAAATTTGTCGATAAAAACACATTTCGAACCGAACACTGATTTTGGTAATAAAATTCAATGATTTGCAAGCGTTGCTCGTTAGTAAGTCTATTCATGATGAAATGTCAAAGCATACTGAGCATCTTTCTCTTTGACACCATGTCTGAAATCCCACGTGATCTGTCAAATACTAATGCATGAAAATCCTAACCTCAAAAAAATCACCCGTTACATATCTACTGCATGCGATTTATCTATGTGCGTTTATATCTTTATTTACTTAATAGCATTGACATTGTTGAGCATTTGTTTACTAAGTTTTTTTTTTGTTGCGACAAAGTTTTACGCTGTATACAGAACTGGGGGACTCACTTCAGATTAAAAAAAAGTCGCACGAAAGTGTGTTGCTTTTTCTAAAAGCTCGTTTGGTCTCGAATAGCTGTAAAGTGGTTCTTCCCAATTTGAACGTCAGTCAGTAGAGATACATAGCTGCATAAATCCTGTGAGAAGCCAAATTTAGACATGGCGCCGTAGGGAACAATTTTGTCATACCAGGAAACGACGTCTTCGGCAGCAGTACGAAATGATTTGGTAGATGGAATCGCATTGCGGGTGGAGCTGTTTGGTTGAAAACAAACTGAGACTCGAATGTGAAAATTTCCGGCGGTCAATTTTCAGGACCTTAACTGCAAGAGGGTGCCTTTAAAATCGCTTTTATTTTATTTGTGATTCTATTGTAGATAAATTCTTGCCATTCCCATTCTAATGTTGACTGATTGGAGAACAGCTTAAAAAAATATTTGGCGTTTTCATTTTTGTTAAGTGTGGAATTAAGCTTTTGCATCTAATTTGTGATGTCAAAGTTTTAACTTTTCAATTGGATTTTTAAGAAAATATTTGAGTAACCCATTAAATTTTAATATAATAAAATGCAAGTATCAAGTATGAGCGCAATCTTTTTTTATATGAAGGAAAGTTCGCAACAGCCTCAGCGAAAAAATTCTTAAAAATCAAGTTGAAACTTGTCCATTTACTCGAATTGTTTTTTTTTTTTT
>NW_023458555.1:3171007-3176377 GCF_013731165.1 Rhagoletis pomonella
TCATGCAAGTGTCCGCCTTCGATTGAATAATTAATAAAATCCTGTGCCACCGCCATCATCGGCGCCGGTGGCAGCTTGGCTGTAAAATTCATAAAATTGATTGTGCACCTTCAATTCAAGATCGTCGTCGTTGTTGTATTGTAATCATTGACCCTTACCTGTAAAATCGCCAATTAACAGCAATCCAATGCTACGATTATTGTAGAGTGGCGCGTGTGCTCCGACCATTTCGTAGCCGCGCCCCTCGTACACATTGCCATCACCACAGATGGCGAAACTGTAGCCAATGTCCGCCCAATGGCGGTCATTCATGTGGAAGTCCTGTATCTGGTGCATGGCAGCACGGCAATCTTCTGCCGTCAGAGCAATGCCTGGTTCGTATGAGTGGTGAATGATAAGAAAAGGTGCCGGCCTTGCAAAGCGTTTGCGCTCTATGGGCGGACGTGCGCTCCACTCGTGGCGCGCTATAAACTTCCAATGTCCGTCGTCGGTAGTCTGCATGGGGGCTGCAAGTAGAAATATACATACATACGAATGCTTACATATTTAGTACATGCAGGCAATTCCATCCAGTACTTTTTTTCCTATCACACTTATGTATGTACATACCTGCCGAGCTGCCAAAGTGTCGATTGAAGAGGCTTTTACATGAAAGTGCCAACAGAAGTTTCAGTAAAGTGTTGGAGGTGTTCATGATTGCTGCTGCTTCTTGTTCGCTTTGCACTTACATAAGTACTTAGATAAATTTCAATACATTTTTTATGTTTGTGTGTTGCTTTTGTCGCTTTTATGGATCTACCTGCTGCTGTTTATAAATCTGACTTTCTCCAAAATATGGCCGCCACTGCATTAGAGACAAGGTCGCTCCATATGATGGCTGTGCTGAGCTGCTGAGGGCGGCTAAAGTGAGGTGCGAACGAAAATTGCGTCGGCTTTTATACGTTAATATCTTTCACAATTATTTGCTACTACAATAATATGTATACAAAATGTGGTTCAGTTAGAGTTTTTTTACTAATTCGCTCTTCCTGCGCTCTCTCAAATTAGGCAGCAAGCTGTTGGGGGATTTTTGTTAGCACAAGTTTTTCATTTATGGAAGTTGCTTGTTTTTGCTATAGCAATCGTTATGGTGAAATATCTAAAAAGGCCGAATTAGGCCACTTGTCACAAATGTGGCTTTGTTTGGGTATTTTTTGTTTTGTTTAAGTTTGGTAGTATAAATAGTCACGCTTGGCTGAATGCTAAGAGCTCGGCATAACAAAGTACCCTGACGTTTTTGACGATTTTATTCATTTATATTTTCCATACCAAATTTTTCTTATTTTTTTTATAAAAGTAGATATTGTTCATTCAACAGCAAAAGCCAAAAAAAAAATCAATTCTTTTTGATTTCATACAGAACTCGGGGGAAAATTCAAGAAATAGCAAGATGCTTTCATCGAAATTTACAGTTTTCCCAATCGATTTAAAAAAAAAACAATTCGAGTAAATGGACAAGTTTCAACTTGATTTTTAAGATTTTTTTCGCTGAGGCTGTTGCGAACTTTCTTACATATAAAACAAGATTGCGCTCATACTTGAAACTTGCATATTATTATACTAAAATTTAATGGGTTACTCAAATATTTTCTAAGAAATCCAATTGAAAAGTTAAAATTTTTCACATCACAAATTAGATGCAAAAGCTTAGTTCCACACCTAACAAAAATGAAAACGCCAAATATTTGTTTAAGCTGTTCTCCAATCAGTCAACATTAGAATAGGAATGGCAAGAAATCAAGAATAAAGGCACATCCTTGTAGTTAAGGTCCAGTAAGGTTACAATGGGCCGCCGGAAATTTTCACATTCGAGTCTCAGTTTGTTTTCAATCAAACAGCTCCACCCGCAATGCGATTTCATCTACCAAATCATTTCGTACTGCTGCCGAAGAGGTCGTTTGCTGGTATGACAAAATTGTTCCCTACGGCGCCATGTCTAAATTTGGCTTCTCACAGGATTTACACAGCTATGTATCTCTACTGACCGACGTTCAAATTGGGAAGAACCACTCTACAGCTATTCGAGACCAAACGAGCTTTTAGAAAAAGCGACATACTTTTGTGCGACTTTTTTTTAATCTGAAGTGAGTCCCCCAGTTCTGTATACAGCGTAAAACTCTGTCGCAACAAAGAACAAAAAAAAAAAGACTTAGTAAACAAATGCTCAACAATGTCAATGCCATTAAGTAAAAAAAGGGTATAAACGCACATAGATAAATCGCATGCAGTAGGTAGATATGTATATTAAGTCTTTGATATCTGCTACTAAAAACCCCCTTTTCTAACAAATCGAACGCTATTGCCACAGACTTAAAAATGTTACTTACAGCTAAATTATGCGCCAATCGTTTAAATATTAGCGAGTGCCACTGAAAAATTGTGAACAACTAAAACAAATCCAAAAGAGAGCTGAACAACGCCCACAAAGCAGCGTAAACGCCAACTTGAAGAAGATAGTCTTTAGCGCGAATCACGAAATGTCGCGAAGATTAAGTGAGACTTGCCAACCAGCTTAGGTAAAAGCAAACACACAAGTACTGACATACAGATTTACATATTAGAGCAACTGGTAAATGCATAATACCTACTAAGTAAGTAAGTAAGGTATTTTTTGTGGGGATTACCCGAATCGCATCACAAAAATGTTCAGCAGTGTAGAGCCACAAAATCGTTATTGGTTTTAGTGGAGCTTTTGCCGGCATTTGCCTTCGTTAGCTACATTACCTGGCCTCCTGTCGGTTTCTTGGCCATGAACGCCTTGTCGCCAGGGCTGCCAACTATACTTAGCTATGAAGTGCCATATTGAGGATGAAAATGTGCCAAAATGTGCCAAATAGAAAAATGAAAGTGCCAAAAAAGGTGCAATTCTCTTTTTAATTCTCCCCATTTGGCATTAAAACTAGAAACACATTTCTAAAACAAAAGTCCAATACCAAATTAATATAAATCAGTTATATACAATATAGAAATTAGAAAATTTTAGTTGAGAAAAAGAAGTACACGCAATGGATTTCACAAAAATATATTAAAATACTACTATTTATTTTTAAAAAGTGTCATTTTGGCACTTTGTGCCGAATTGAAAAAGAAAGTGCCATTTAAAGTAAAATAGCGGTTTGAGCCAAGATGGCAGCCCTGCTTATCGCCCACAATTACCGAGCGTATTACAAATTCTTTGCGGTTTCTCACTCGCTAATGATGCGGAAATGCAACGATGCATTTTTTGTGGGATGCGGTGGGAGGCAAATGAAAGCTTGAACCGATGACAACCTTAACATGGAAGTGATAGTAAATGATATTCAAAGTTAATGAAGTGGAAACAACTCAGAGCGCTTTATGCACAAAATTATGTAATTAGCTTGAAATTGTTGCTCATAAAAGATTATTTTATTTGTTGTGCATAGATTTATTTAGAAGTGTGTAAGAAGGTAACAGTAGTAAACTTTCTTAGGTCACCAAAAAATTATGTTCTACCATTCGAGAGTGTTCTGAAAGTACTTTCGAGAAGGTGGAACGACACTACTTTTTAATCCACAAAATCTAAAAAATAAATTTTATTTAATAGTCTATGATCGAAATCAATTTTGCAAAGCTAACATATTCACATTTGCGCATTGATTTTAATTGCGAATATAGCTAACGGTTTTTCTGAAAGAACTTTGCAGCGCTGTGTAAAAACGGCTCCGCAAATACCCACATTAATGACCGCGTAATTATATAAAATATTTATTTATTGATTTATGTGCACTCCTATAAATTACCAAAGGGGAATTTTTCAACGCAGTCGTCACAAAAACAAAAAAAAAACAATTAAAAAGTAGAAAAAATTAAAAAAAACCGACCCTGACGGAAACGGAATGTGATTTTTTTTTTAAATCAACTAATTGAAAGACTACTTTAAAACAAATGCAATGAGTAAATCGTTCGAATTTGTTTACTCTTTTTGTCTAAAAAAAAAACAATTTGTGTCTTGGAAGTGTGAAAAAGCATCTGTGAAGTCCAGAACGAAACGAACGAAGAAA
Organism: Rhagoletis pomonella; assembly: GCF_013731165.1. Classification (NCBI taxonomy): domain Eukaryota; kingdom Metazoa; phylum Arthropoda; class Insecta; order Diptera; family Tephritidae; genus Rhagoletis; species Rhagoletis pomonella. The sequence goes on from NW_023458555.1 coordinate 3,175,069, forward strand.
GTCCATGTTCAAATCTCGTTTAATTTTAAATTTGTAACTTCGTTTTTTCTTAGTTATGAAGAAGCATCTGTGAAGTGCAGAACGAAAGCGTATTCAAACGAAACATAATGGATTTGAAGTTGTTTACGCCAAATTCATTTTAAAGTGGTTGAAAATACATGCAGGAAAAGGCAATTGAATGAGTTGGTTACAGGTAGCATAGTGAGAATTTCAATTATTTAGTTGTCATCGAAAATAAATTAGTTTATAAATTACTTTCAAACTAATTCAATTTCCTGCAGGGGAGTGTCTGCCGGCAATTATTTGCAAATGTCGTTGAACGCAATGTAAATAAAGTGTCTGAAAAACCGTTAAAACAGCTGCATATTAATACAAATTTAATGATAATGCTGTTTTTTTTTTCTTATCACATAGAAAAAGATATGCGGTTGAATTGCCTTTGTTGAAAGCTCTCTACACAAGGCTAAGAATATTAGAATAATTTACGTTTGTTTAGCAAAATATCCAACACGGTTTTCAAAAGTGTATTAGTTATTCTGCCTTATCCTGAGTTTCGCCCGAAAAAAAAATTCGCCCGAAAAAAAATTCACCCGAAAATTGTTCATCCGCCTATAGTGAATACACGAAAACCAAAAGTGAAAAGTGAACCGGTTCGGGGAAAACGAGACTCATAATAAGGCTTATTATCTCAAAGTAGTAATTTTTGTAATTTGGTGCAAAAAAACCTTAAAAATTTAGCTTTCCCACATAATTATAAAGAGTATAGAAATATTTATTTTGTGTTTTCTGACAGTATATTTATGTATGTGTGCGAGAAAGATTAGACGTTTTCAGTTTACTGAAACTTTTTAAAAATCACTTTTCTCTTAGAATCTGTTGTTTATTTACAATAATGTAAACAACAGATGAAAAATCCCCCTACACGCGTCAAGAGTGCCTTCACTCACACTTCGATACACACATCAGTATCAAAAGAAATGACCAACAACAACAAAGCGTTACTTATTGGACATCTATGCCATAGTTCGACTTTTCTTTTGGGATTTTTTTTGGCAATAAATTAACGAATTATGAAGAGAGTAAACATTTGTAGGTATGTTTCTTCATTAAGGTGCTTCTCGAACGCAATTTGTCGCTCCCTCCACCGACCCGCAAAACGTCGCCTTTTTTATAGCTTCCACCAAAATATTTTATGTGGCATCTATTACTACGTTTATACGCATGCATAAGTCGCTTTAATTCATTTCGCCGCGATTCAAAACACATGTATAAACTGAATTTCAATTCGCTTTGAAAGATCGAAGTGTTT
>NW_023458555.1:3176477-3179414 GCF_013731165.1 Rhagoletis pomonella
TGCGGCCACTGCTTCACAGCCGCATAGAGTGCATCACCCGGACATAAAGTGTTGCGCACCTGCCGATGGCCATGCAAAATGTAATCCTCACGCAAATGACCAGCCTCCACCGAGTATTTAATAAAGTCCTGTGCGACTTGTTGCATTGGCGCTGGCGGCTGCTCCTCTACAACAAACCAAAAAAAATAATAATGAACACTCTGTATCTATCGTTGTCATGTCCTTGTCATTTATGCATCCACTCCACGCACTCCGCGCCACCATAACTCACCCATGAAATTACCAATTAAGAGCAGACCAATGCTGCGGCTATTGTAGTTTGGTGCGTGCGCACCGACCACCTCGTAACCGCGACCCTCGTACACATTGCCATCGCCGCCAACGGCGAAGCTGTACCCAATGTCCGCCCAGCCTTGCTTGTCCATATGGAAGTTCTGCATGGAACGCATCGCTGCTTTGCAGGCGTCTTCCGTCCGGCAAACGCCCGGCTGATAGGAGTGATGCAGGATAACGTATGGCGCGGGTCCGCTGAAATGAACAACCTTGTTGGGGGCGCGTGCGGCCCATTCGGCGCGCGTGATTAGCCGCCAGTCACGCGTGTGTCCTAATATTTGGTTGCTTGGTACCTCTGCATCGGTGTTATCCGTGCTCTGCTTCCTGTCGTAGCTGCTAGGTATGGCACCGGCTTCGCTTGTCTCGATCGCTAATTGAATGCAAAGCGAAGGGAGTGAGTGGTGGCGGGGAAAGCATGAAAAAGCAAACATTTGTGGTTAGTGGTTATTTGGAGCAAACAGGCAGATATGCATTGCCAGCTTTCGAATGCGGCTTGTACTAATGCCATTCTGCACACACACACACACACATGCTCATAAATATATGTACATACATATCTATTCGCACCCGTTTGATAGAAGAAAATTAGAAATTTCGTAATTTGCATTGTTTGCGAACGCAATTTAACTGGTAATTAACTCACAAGTAAACATGGCCAACAGCAAGCCAGCCCACAACAGCAGTCTGTGCATCGAAGTGGTGCGTCCCGCGGGTGCAGTCCCCCTCCTGCTTGTGTCAACCATTTTCAACAAAACTAAATAATGAAATAATGAAATTTTCAGCGCTTTTTGGTCGGTTTGTTGTAGAGTGCCTGTTTCCCGTTTCCGTGTAATGTTTTTCAACTTGCACCGATTCGCGCACCCAATATTGACTATGTATTTGTTGTTCGCTCTAGTTGTTGCTTTTATGTAATTCTATCCTCATACTTGTTGTTGTATTATTGCTTTGCTATTCCGCTGAAAAACCGCCTGTGGTCATGTCCGCTTTTAATTGATAACTGAGCGCAGCTTTCCGATCACCAATTAAAAACTGCAGTATGCCCGATTGTTGTCCGTTGTTGTTGTTGTAGAGGCAATGCATAGGAAATGTTTACATGTGCTACATTACTGTTGCTTCTCTCCTTCGCTCCCCTGAAACTTCCCCTTTAATCAGCTTTTTTTGCGCGTGGCTTTGTTGTTTGATGGCTGAGACTATTGCCGCTTGATCGCTAAATCGTTTCGAACTTCTTAATCTGTTTTAATCACGCTCGCTCTCAGCTTCGACATGCGTTTGCTGTTTGTACTTCGCTCTTTGCTTCTTAGCAGCGCTGAGTGATTCTCACAAAGGTCAGTCGTGCCAGCATGTAAATAAGTTAACATACATATATTTGTTTTTCTTTTTTATTATTATTATTATTTTTTTGTTTCTGTTCACCAAATTTTCGGGAATTTTCTTCATTTTTTTTTCGTTTTAGTGAATAATATACAACAAAGCTCGTACTTATATCAACATAAGCACCATCTGTAATGAAACTCACTGATATTCGTCAGAGGAACTTTGGCCATTGCACCCCTTAACGATATGTCTACAGCGGCGAGGGGCACCGCCTTGCCCGCGGGTAAAGCTCCTTTAAGCTCTCCATACATTTTCTATAGTCACGTGCAGAGTAAAAGCTCTCTCTGCCCATCGCTGGTCTACAGGTTTGATTATAAATTGAGGATAAATATGAAGCGCGGTGCCAATGCTACTAAGAAACTCTTCTGCTGGCTGAAGATATCAAATAAAGCGCCATAACAAATAACTCAAAGGCCAAGCTCCGTGATAATGAATTCCCAAGCTTGTTTAGGTCAAAGCTAAATAAGGGGGCAATTTTGGGCTAACTTTTATGTCTGGCCTTTTCAGGAAACACTGGGCTATTATGCATATTTCTGTACCAGTCTAATGATTGCAAGTTTGAAAATTCCATTAGAAGTACAAGCGATTGCCAAACTCGCGGCCCCGCACCACCTCCGCCATTTACTCACTCTGCTACTTTAAGTATAGAAAAAATCCATTTTTATTTTTAGTTGCTCTTCGGATGCAGGCCGGTCACAGTCTTTTGGATTGAAGCCGTAAATTTTCTGCTTGTTCCAGGAAGACTTACCGTCCAAGCTCTTCCGTGTCCCACAAGGAAAATTAAAAATTCCATGGTCTCCTGTATTATGTTACCATGCCTGAAAAGAGCTTCGATCCACGCGGATGGCATGGTAAACCTAATCACAGGTAGGTTTGAAGGCACAACCTCTAACCTCTATAATAATTCGCTATACGTAGTCGCAAAATATTTAGGAAAAAATTATTAACATACTTATGTAAATGTAAACTCTAAAAAGGCTATTACAGTTATTTTCTACAGAAAGCAGGAAAGGGACTAACTGTAAAAACCTTTGCTCCAAGGCGAAAAGGTACACTTCTCTGAACAAGTTAAGTACCTTGGTGTTAGTTATTCCCAGCCAAAGCAGGCCAAGCTCAGATATATCCAATGACTTGCCTGCCTGGCCATCTTTGCTGCAATGATAATAACGTGAACCGCGGCTTTCAAGGCACTTCTAGAGCTGCCTCCTAAGCAATTTGTAGTGTAAGGAT
>NW_023458555.1:3179514-3182396 GCF_013731165.1 Rhagoletis pomonella
ATCCTTACACTACAAATTGCTTAGGAGGCAGCTCTAGAAGTGCCTTGCAAGCCGCGGTTCGCGTTATTATCATTGCAGCAGTGATGGCCAGGCAAGCAAGTCTTTGGGTATATCTGAGCTTGGCCTGCTTTGGCTGGGAATAACTAACACCAAGGTACTTAACTTGTTCAGAGAAGTGTACCTTTTCGCCTTGGAGATACGGTTTTTACAGTTAGTCTCTTTCCTGCTTTCTGTAGAAAATAACTGTAATAGCCTTTTTAGAGTTTACATTTACCTAAGTATGTTAAATAATTTTTTCCTAAATATTTTGCGACTACGTATAGCGAATTATTATAGAGGTTAGAGGTTGTGCCTTCAAACCTACCTGTGATTAGGTTGACCATGCCATCCGCGTGGATCGAAGCTCTTTTCAGGCATGGTAACATAATACAGGAGACGATGGAATTTTTAATTTTCCTTGTGGGACACGGAAGAGCTTGGACGGTAAGTCTTCCTGGAACAAGAAGAAAATTTACGGCTTCAATCCAAAAGACTGTGACCGGCCTGCATCCGAAGAGCAACTTTAGGGCCTTTACCGAGAATAAAAATGGATTTTTTCTATACTTAAAGTAGCAGAGTGAGTAAATGGCGGAGGTGGTGCGGGGCCGCGAGTTTGGCAATCGCTTGTACTTCTAATAGAATTTTCAAACTTGCAATCATTGGACTGATACAGAAATATGCATAATAGCCCAGTGTTTCTTGAAAAGGCCAGACATAAAAGTTAGTTTAGCCCAAAATTGCCCACTTATTTAGCTTTGACCTAAACGAGCTTGGGAATTCATTATCACGGAGCTTGGTCTTTGAGTTATTTGTTATGGGGCTTTATGTGATATCTTCAGCCAGCAGAAGAGTTTCTTAGTAGCATTGGCACCGCGCCTCATATTTATCCTCAATTTATAATCAAACCTGTAGACCAGCGCTGGGCAGAGAGAGCTTTTACTCTGCACGTGACTATACAAAATGTATGGAGAGCTTAAAGGAGCTTTACCCGCGGGCAAGGCGGTGCCCCTCACCGCTGTAGACATATCGTTGAGTGGTGCAATGGCCAAAGTTCCTCTGATGAATATCAGTGAGTTAAGTGCGAGCTTTGTTGTATATTATTCACTAGAACGTAAAAATGAAGAAAATTCCCGAAAATTTGGTGAACAGAAACAAAAAAAAAATAATAATAATAAAAAAGAAAAACAAATATATGTATGTTAACTCATTTACATGCTGGCACGACTGACCTTTGTGAGAATCACTCAGCGCTGCTAAGAAGCAAAGAGCGAAATACAAACAGCAAACGCATGTCGGAGCGGAGAACGAGCGTGATTAAAACAGATTAAGAAGTTCGAAACGATTTAGCGATCAAGCGGCAATAGTCTCAGCCATCAAACAACAAAGCCACGCGCAAAAAGAAAAACCGGACTAAAGGGGAAATTTCAGGGGAGCGAAGGAGAGAAGCAACAGTAATGTGGTACATGTAAACATTTCCTATGCATTGCCTCTACAACAACAACAACGGACAACAATCGGGCATACTGAAGTTTTTAATTGGTGATCGGAAAGCTGCGCTCAGTTATCAATTAAAAGCGGACATCACCACAGGCGGTTTTTCAGCGGAATAGCAAAGCAATAATACAACAACAAGTATGAGGATAGAATTACATAAAAGCAACATAGTCAGTCAATATTGGGTGCGCGAATCGGTGCAAGTAGAAAAACATTACACGGAAACAGGCAGCTACAACAAACCGACCAAAAAGCGCTGAAAATTTCATTATTTCATTATTTAGTTTTGTTGAAAATGGTTGTCACAAGCAGGAGGGGGACTGCACCCGCCGGACGCACCACTTCGATACACAGACTGCTGTTGTGGGCTGGCTTGCTGTTGGCCATGTTTACTTGTGAGTTAATTACCAGTTAAATTGCGTTCGCAAACAATGCAAATTGCGAAATTTCTAATTTCTTCTATCAAACGGGTGTGAATAGATATGTGGGTACATATATTTATGAGCATGTGTGTGTGTGTGTGTGCAGCATGGCATTAGTACAAGCCGCATTCGAAAGCTGGCAAGCGTATTGTTATGAGCCGAAATGCATGTCTGCCTGTTTGCTCCAAATAACCACTAACCACAAATGTTTGCTTTTTCATGCTTTCCCCGCCACCACTCACTCCCTTCGCTTTGCATTCAATTAGCGATCGAGACGAGCGAAGCCGGTGCCATACCTAGCAGCTACGACAGGAAGCAGAGCACGGATAACACCGATGCAGAGGTACCAAGCAACCAAATATTAGGACACACGCGTGACAACAAGGTTGTTCAATTCAGCGGACCCGCGCCATACGTTATCCTACATCACTCCTATCAGCCGGGCGTTTGCCGGACGGAAGACGCCTGCAAAGCAGCGATGCGTTCCATGCAGAACTTCCATATGGACAAGCAAGGCTGGTCGGACATTGGGTACAGCTTCGCCGTTGGCGGCGATGGCAATGTGTACGAGGGTCGCGGTTACGAGGTGGTCGGTGCGCACGCACCAAACTACAATAGCCGCAGCATTGGTCTGCTCTTAATTGGTAATTTCATGGGTGAGTTATGGTGGCGCGGAGTGCGTGGAGTGGATGCATAAATGACAATGACATGACAACGATAGATACAGAGTGTTCATTATTATTTTTTTTGGTTTGTTGTAGAGGAACAACCGCCAGCGCCAATGCAACAAGTCGCACAGGACTTTATTAAATACTCGGTGGAGGCTGGTCATTTGCGTGAGGATTACATTTTGCATGGCCATCGGCAGGTGCGCAACACATTATGTCCGGGTGATGCACTCTATGCGGCTGTGAAGCAGTGGCCGCA
>NW_023458555.1:3182496-3219448 GCF_013731165.1 Rhagoletis pomonella
TCCAAGTGATTTTTTCGTTGGAACCAATATAGATTATATCTCCTCATCATATTCGTGTTTCATAAAAGCATGGGTTTCATGCGGTTGGACTGATATTTTATTTAAATTTATAATTTTAAATCAGATTGGAATGAAAGTTTAAAGGGCACAAAAGCAAACTCTATATTACAGTAATTGAATGGAGTTGAAAAAACCGAACTGTGTAATATATGAACTAAAGAAATAGTTTCTGAAATGTAACATGATTTTTGGAAATCGTGAATGTATTTCTGCCACGAAAAAAAACTTCTCCTAAAACCATTTGCAGTTCGAAGGCGGTGTAAAACTGTATGTCCCTCCACTTTCCACGAGACCCCCCTTCAAGTAATGCAGTAAGTAAGTAAGTAAGTCCCTAGTCTTCGTGGCTGCTATCGGTCTTCTGTCCGCTGCATCATAATGATAAAACTTATCTCCCCATTTGAGGATGATCACTTAGCTATGTATGTGTGGAACTAAGGGGTGTGTACGTCACGTACGACACAGCCACTCTAATGTCCAGTTTCAAGTTATTTTTTAATGGCCAGAGCTTCCTTCCAATTTCAATGACGACGCATCTTTTAAACTTTAATTATTTTACAAAGTTTAAAACTGCAATTCATACGAATTTAGGCTCGAATATAGCGAATAACAAACTGACCATTGACAACAATTTTCAAGAAATTAATAGAACCTACAACAACTTTTTCTAAGCTCTTTGCGCCTTAATAATTTAATGAAATTTTATAAATGAATAATAAATGCCCCCTGCCATTTTCCGCATCATATTTTAGGGATTTGCAACAAATGAAAACAAATGTTTACCAGTGTTCTTCGTCCAACCTTCATTAACTCCTGCTGTTATTGGCTTTTTGTACTGACCTTCTTTGTTCTATCCTTTTTTTAATTACAACCGCATCAGTTAACTTTTTATCCTTTCTCGCCTTGCGTGGCAATCGAAACAGAAAGCCTCTAATAAACAAAAACAAAAACAAAAGCAGAGAAAAACTAACTTAACAACCAAACTAAATAAATTAGCGCATAAAATAAACTTTTCGACCCACAAAGTTTTCGGCAGCCCATGATGACATATTCGCCGCGCTTAAGCTCCTAAGCTGTCAAGCCTAAACGCCTGTCAATATCCTTCTTCTTTCCTGTACATGCAAAGCACAAATTGTGCCAGTTAACACTTTGTGATGGTGTGTGTGTGTGTGTATGAAAATGAGGGAGAACCGACATTTTGGGACACAGAAGTTGTTGCTTTTGTCGGTGGCGTGATACAGTGCAATTTCTTAAACGAAGCCATAGACACGCAATTAATATTTTTACGTCATTCGCCGCTGTATATATATTTTTTGAATATTTAACGGAAAACACATGTGGATAAATTTTTTTCGGTAATTATATTTCGCTTAATAAAACATACTTTTTTTTTGTAATCGACTAAATAACAGCGCATTAAATGTGTCGCCTTTTAGCTCAGGGAGTTACCATTAAAATTTGTATCAAAGCTTTTTTTGAAGCCTTTTAGCAGTTATTTATGTATACTGCTACATACAAACGTACTTGATTGCTTAAGTATGTAATGTATGTAAGTCTGGTGTTTATGTAACCTTAACATGCAATAGTTTTAGTAGTTTGCTGTCGCCACTGTTTCGGACATCCGTACTAGTATGGGCTGATCGTAACCTTACTCCGAGCCTTTTCTGTTTGGGGCGCTTTGTTTCGCTCCGATAAGCGGAAAGCGAATGTGTCAGACAATCGACGCTGATTGAACCGATTTGTGGTAGTTACTCAAACTTTTTCCAAAGATTATTAACTGTACCCTAATACATACATACATACATACATACATACATACATACATAAGGAAGCACTCTACATGTAGGACATACTTAGAATTTATGTATGCGCTGAAGTAAGTTACGGTCTATGCCACGTAAAGTTATAGCTTGACCATCGTCTGCGCCTTATTTCCACTTCATCCTTCATCGTTTTCCATCAGCCATTCGTTTCAGTTAAAAGTTTCATTATGTCACTTGAAATGACAAAAGTTTTCCAACAACCACTCCCAGTTAAATGAAACACCCTCTTTTAACACCCATATTTTATGTTATTGGCGCAAATAAAGCGTTGAATAATTGAAATTGTTGCCACGTCCATAAAAGTGGGAGAGTTAACTTTGAAGTGTTTTCGATGATTTCCAGCGTCTGATGCGTGGTGTGTGTGCGACGGCGGAGTTTTGCAACTTATAAACATCCCAGTAAGAAGGATGATTCCATAAGAAGTATTCAAATTGAATTGAATGTTACTCGACGATATATTTAGTGCGACCGCTGCGCAATGGACTGCAGAAGTCAAAAATAGAAAAACGGACTTATTAGTTCTGAAGAAACAATTACGCAGATTCATTGCAGGATATCGAACTAACTAAATATAAAATATTAAAAAAAAAGAATTCCACGGCACGAGTTCTAAGTAAATGCAATGAAAATTAAATAAAATTTTGTAGAAAAAATGTAGATTTTGTTGCAAGTTCTTTAAACTGTTTTCACTTAAAATATATGTATATTAGACTGCATCACTCCCCATACAAAAAATAATCGGTACTATTTTTCCATTGGAATTATAAAATCTATTATATTTTAAGACGTCCACCAAAATATTTCGAAAAAATATTAAGATTTAAGTGAGCTGGACCAATTTCAAAATACCTCCAAAAATGTAGTTTTTTATGAATAAAAATAGTTTCTTAATTTTTTTTTTAAATCCCCTTAAATGACAAAACGGTTTAAGCTTAAAAAATTTGCATAAAAATATTAAAAAAAAATTAAAACAAAAATTTGAGCGGAATCGCAATGATGAGATTTTTGATGCTGTCTTTTAACTTTTTTCAAAGATTGGTATAAGAAAAACTTGAATAACTGAACCTAAACTCTTTCGATTTAGACTTAAGAGGTGTCATTGGAAAGGTATTTTCTCACCCTTTTCATTTATTTGCTAATAAACTTATTCAAAGGATTGAAGAGAAAGGTAGGAGAAACGAACCTCATTCAAAGTTGAATTAAGATGTTTTGGTATTCGAAAAAAAAAGATGGGACACGAATGACGTTTCTTTTGGCCAGAAATAAAAACGGTGTGAAAATACCTTTCTACTGAGATCCCATAAGTCTAAATCAGAACAGTTTTGGCCCAGTTATTCAAGTTTTTCGTAAATCAATCTTTGAAAAAAGTAAAAAAACAGCATCAAAAATCTCATTCTTACGATTCCGTTGAAAAGATTTTTAAATATTTTTATGCAGATTTTTTAAGCTTATTCCAATTTGTCATCTGAGGGGACTTTTTTCAAAAAGTTCTTTAAGAAACTATTTTTATTCATAAAAAACTTCATTTGTGGAGGTAATTTTAAATCGGTCCAGCTCGCTTAAATCTTAATATTTTTCCGAAATATTTTAGTGGACGTCTTAAAATATAATACATTTTGTAATCCCGACGGAAAAACCGCAACTTTTTTTTGGTGATGCCGTCTAATGTATATAAAAGAGTAATGCATTAGGGGTTTGCATTTATGCAAATCTGTTATTCCGATGCATCATTTAGCCAAAGGTACACGCATTGCCATTGAACGAGATCCGTTCTCTTTCCTCCTAGCAAATACATACCATATATATAATCTAGTACTCAAATATTGCAATTTTGGCGAGGTGCATGTGTTAGTGAGAAACTCAGATTTATGTATGTATGCATTGCCATTATCCACATTTCTTTATTCCTAAGTGAAAAATAGAAGATATGCGAAATCTCAAAAGATTTTGAGTGCAGTTACTACTATTTCACCCTAGCTTATGTATGTATATGGTGACTTCCCACTGTGCGCCGTGTTCTAGAGGCTAAAGGTGCCGAACTATCACCCGGCATGTTCCAGATTCGATTCTTGGTTGGCTCAATATCGAGACAAGTTTTTTTTCTAAAAGCGGTCGAAAATTCTTTGCTTGTCAGTGGCCTACAGATCCCTAAGTAGCACCTGTTGGCAAGAGTTATTCTTCGCTTGATCTTCAGGCTGCTGGCTCATGTGTAGACGAAGTCTTTCCCTAGTTAAAAAATGTAACTACCAATAGTCCCGTGTGTCCCTATATACGAAAACTCTTTCTAGGTTGCCGATTCGAAAACGCTCTATCTCAATATAAATTCAATATATCTCCATCTGAGATGGGGTGTTTTTTCACCATTTGCTGAGATAGCGCGTTCTTAAACCAAATTCTGAAATCTGGTTTTTTTCAACCTTTTTTTGAGATAAGACGATCTTTCCCTCAGACGTCGATATGATACTACTGGAATTCAGCTTGCATTTTACTCCATTCTTGCATCAGCTTGAAGAAGTCACATGGCAGTAGGTCGCCTTGTCTATAACCCCGTTTGGTCTCAAATAGCACTGAGGGATCCTCTCCAATTCGAACGGATGTGCGCTTAAAAGTCAACTTACATAGTCGTATTAGTTTTGCGGGGACACCAAGTTAAGTCATTGCTTCATGGATGCAGATTCTTTCGTACCTATATTCTTTTCTAGGATTTGATTCATAGTAAAAATGTGGCTTATGGTAAACTTACACTGTTATCCAATCAGCTGGTTCACAAAGGACTTCAGATTTTCGCACAGAAATGTTTATAATACCAGGTATGCCATATTATGAACAAAACCCAAGAACGTAGTGCAGTGGACGCTTCCTCTCTACCCGCGTTCACCATATTTACTTTCATTTCTTCCCCCTTCACCTTGGCACTAAATATTTAATGCAAACGTCTCCCAAGGTATCTAAAGGGTTTCCCTTCAAAAATGATTTCATTAATTAAAAAATCTTGGTAGAAACAAGTTTATCCAGCGGCATTTCACATACCCAGAGCAGCTAGTTAAATAATTTTGTTTTCAAACTATTCGAGTAGTGATTACTTTGATTAATCCATAACTGACTTAGTTAACTGATTCTTTGCTCAAATAATCGAATAAAAACACAAGTCTAGGTAGAATAATATTCCAACCGGGTAGTATCAAAATTGACGAGTTGCATATTTATTAAAGCAAATACGGTTCTCTGGCACTTTAATTTGCCTTAAAGACATTCACTTGAATGAGTCAATCAAATGAATGCTGAAAAGTTTCGGTGATACGATTACTTCGAAACAGGAATTCTCTAAACTGCACTCCCCTCTTTTTTCAATTTTCCTTTACATTTATTTTTGAGTTTTGATTTGTTTTGCTGAAGGCGTGTTTTTCGGCGAATTTGAGGGATTATTTCAAAAACTTTTTTTATAAATGTCAAAAAATGAAAATAATAACAATAAAATCAAAGTAATTTGGCCGAGTGGTGGGACTGATATGCCACAAAAGCTCTGAATCAACGCCAATTTTGTGATTGTACCTTTGTATGTATATTTATGTATGTACATATGTACACACATATGTGTCTATGCATACGTACATATATGCACACATACTTTTCAAAGTTAAACATTTATGTATATAAATTACATACTTTGCCTTTGCGTGCTTTTACTCCATTAAATTTGCCACGCGCGACAGTCATTTAAATTTGGGGGAAGAGCTGCAAAGTTTCGACATTTTATTGAATTTTAAATAATGTTTTTTTTTTTTTTTGTAGAAAAAACACCGAAAAATTTAGCTAAATAGGCATTTGCTTCTTTCAATTGAACCAGATTTCGCACTGCTGCTGTTTGCTGAGATTACTTACTTATTTACAATAGGTACTCCAGGAAAGCATAAAAATCTAAATATGCTTGAAGTATGTATACTAGGGTGGTCCAAAAATGCATGTGAAAAAGTAAAGTCGGAATTTGTACGCTCTCACCGCTCAGGATTGTTCTACACCGAAAAAAATAGACCCAAATTTTTTTTATTTTGATATAAAAAAAATATTTAGAGGTCGCTCAAAGCGCCCAAAGTTTTCCCCGTATTTTATATGGGAAAAATACAACTTTTCGTAGAAATGGTATAGAAATCTACAAAAACCAATATTTTTCTATCGGAAAACTTTTTTCATCTGCAGAAGATTCTCAATTGTTTATTTAACCATTTTTCCATCGCAACTATAATTTATAGGCCCGCCAAAACCCACAAAAACCCCGAAAAATGCAATGGGGGGGGGGGGACAAATAAAAAATCGTCAATATTAAAAAATGGGTAAATAAATAATTGGGCATTACGATTGTAAGTCTCCTGAAGAGAACCAGAGTTTTCCGATCGAAAAATAGGGATTTTCAAGAATTCTATACCATTTCTACGAAAAGTTGTTTTTTCCCATATAAAAATCCATGGAAAACTTTGAGCGCTTTGAGCGACTTTTAACTAATTTTTGATTTCAAAATAATAAATAGGGGTATATTTTTCGATACAGAACAATCCTAGGGGGTCAGAGCATTACAATTCCGACTTTACTGTTCTTGGACCACCCTAATGTATATACATATATGTACATCAACTATACACTGACTGATCCCAAAAAAATCAAATCTGGTCAAGTGGTTATTCAAAAACATAAACATTAGACGTCCTCGGAAATTTGCATTTAAATTTATTGTAAAATATTTTTATGTGAAATTTTCTTTGTACGAAAATCTGCACAATTGCCGATGTGTGCAAGTACATACATAACTAAAGCGAAATTCTCATTTGAAAGTGGCCATATTATGCACCTACCTCCTCTCCTATCTATTCTGCATTTAATGTGTGTTGCACGTTGCTGGTTGCACTTTGCACGCTGCTCCTATTACGCATGCAAATTGCTTTGCTACACACATTTTGTTTTTATTTGTTTTATGTAGCTCTATGCGTTTGCTTTGTTTCTGTGGCTTTATTTCTGTTGTTCTTTTGTTGCGTTGGTAAACTCGAATGGTGTTTACTGCTTAGACAGGTTGCACTAAGGTGCTTTGTTGCCACATTTGCGGCAACTGCTGTCATCTTCGTTATTTGTGCCACTAAGCCATCGCCTTACGTCGTCTCATCTGTTTTGTGCTGCGTGCATTTTGTTTCAGCTCTATCCATTTATGCTGACTTTTCTCACTTGCCTTTGAGTTGGCTTAGTTGAGTGGATGCAGTTAAAGTTTCAATATGATAGAGTTGCCAATTAAATACGAAAGTAGATTAAAAGTAACTTAATACATTCCTCAGTTGCTGTAAAAAACGTTTCTGTATTAAATATGGACGTTGTGTTGAAGGCAAAAGAAGGACTCTTGACAATTCTATCAGAAAGAGATGCTTAATTTTTTATCTAAAAAAATAAGTACATAAAAATATTCTTTAAAGCTTTTAATAGTCGTTGTTTTAAAGGGAAAACGAGCTGGACTTGTTTATTTCCTGTGACATTTTCAACTCTTTTAAGGATATCCTCCATATGATTTTAAATACAAAGCTCTAAAAAGAGCGCCCTTCGCTGGCTTTTGCGCTTTCAAAAATGCCGCTAGGTTGACAAGAGGTTCAGATTTAGTTCTGGAGGCCTCTAGCTCTACCTAGATCGGTTTGTCCCCCAATCGTTGTCGTCCAGCTCAACTAATATTAAACCAAGGGAATCGTGCAGTGACTCTCCGTATGTCGGGCACTCATTGGGCCCATCTGCATTTATCCTACTCTAGTAGGAGTTTAGTCTGCTGCAGTATCCAGAACGAAATTGGGCTAAGGTGGTGTGGACCTCCTGAGGCAAACGATGTTCTGTCTCGTCCACGTCAGGTGGCTGTGTTCCCAAAACGGGAAGTCGGTGTAAGTCGAAACCGACTTCCTCGGAATGCCGTCTGTGGCCTGTAGGTACTCTGTTGGTTAGTTAGTATTATTGCCCTCTGGCGTGCCTAGGCTAGAGCTCTGCAGCAAGAACCCTACTAGGAATTGTATGTGTGTGCCAGCATAAGAGATAATAGCCACTCCCCCTTGTGGGACCCCCTCTTTAATTTTTCTTGGTTTGCAGGTTTTATCTCTAAAAATTACCGACGATTCTCGACGACTCAGAAAATTCGCTGACCATCGTTTGAGTGCCTGTGCGAGAGAGGAAGCCTCAATGTCTTCTAATAGCGTGGAGTGGCTGACGCCTTTGACAGATCCTCTAGCCCTCATATTAAGACTTTTTGGCAACTCCGCCATCAGTCTGCCGCCCTACCGTCTTATCGTCGCCCGGCGAGCATACGTACAACAACAACTCATTACATTATCTCAAGTCATACAAAATTATGACAACCTGTTTATGCAACAACAGTCGTGTTGCAGATACTCGTACAAATGTTTGTGAATTGAAGTGGCACACGGAAATGTGTGATGCAACAAAAGTGAAAGTAATAGGCAACAAAAACAAAAAAAAAAAACGCCACAACAGCAACTAAAAGTAAGTACAATGCAGCAATTTCATTGCATCGGGTTTCCTTTTAAGAAGCTGCCATAAATAAATATACTCAGGTATTGTTGTAAGTATATGTATATATATATATATATATATATATGTGTATGTATGTGCAATCACAAGTAATGCTGCCATAGCAATTCACTCAAAAGGCGCCTAGAAGCACACCTCTAAGTGCACGTGGTGCTTACATACATACATACTTACATGCGGCATTTGTGCGTTGCATTTGCTTTCTTGGCTGTTGTGCGCGTGCTCTCATATCAAAATGATGTTTTGTGTTAAAAGAAAAATATTAAAATGCACACTCATGGAAATTTCTTGCACCATATGCACACACACACATACATACATACATACATACATATGTATGTAAACAAAATACGTGTACGCTCGAGCGCTACTCCCTTGGACTTATATATTAATTTTCACTTTATTTTGCTGTAGCTTTTTGAAATGTTAAACCGTTTCTGGCATATTGCATCCTCAGGAGTTGGTGCGTGGCGTTGGTGTTGATTTTGGTACTGGTGCCAGTGCCGTTGTTGTGGCGCTGGTGTGAATTCAGTCGTCGTCGTAACGTGCGAGGATACCACACGCGCATTGAAGGCATGCACCTTGGCAGGCGGTGTTGGCAGGTTTGTTGGCTTTAGGTTGCAATGGCGCACGTTGTAAAATTCTCGTGATTGATATGTATATGCATACATATGTATGCGCCTAGATTTGTATGTACATACATGTACGTGTATGCAGTTTTTTCAAGCTGATGGTATTACACCAAAGGTTTCGTGTAGGTACTCAAAAAAACTTAATATAATCGAGTTGTGGCTGGAATGTGGCAGATGATTTAACTTTTGTGCTTTATGTTTTTAATTGTGTTATGTTCATATACATAACAGATAGGAATATGTATATATGAAAGGCCACTAAAATTACAGCAGCCAAATAAATTTACTGTTCTTAAATTAAAGTTTCTTCTTCCTAATTGTTCTTGGTTTGTTTGGGAATACCTAAGTAGTCCTTTATTTTATTTAGCAATTTATTTTATTTTAGTAATTTATTTAATTATTTCTTGGAAAAAGGAAATAAACAAAATTAGGTCTTTGTCAAGACGACTTTTACATATCCACATATCGCCCCATATCAAATTCATTATTTTTCTTGACTTTCTCTATTTTCCTTTAATTACGCCAGAGTGAATATTGATTCACTCAGACAAAAAAATACTCCAATTTGAAGTACATAAATACATATTCATACATGTGTATTATTTATATATGTATGTATATAAGAAAAGTGTCTTAACTCAAAAATTCCCTTTTTTCAAAAAACCTAAAACTCAATATAATCTGAGCTCATCTTAAAAATATTCCCAATACAGTCTATACTGTGCACTTTGCCCGTCCAGTAGAACTTATCTGCACTCGGTATGAGCAATGGCAAAATTTAACCAAGTAGTGATGCATTTGGTGATGTTTTTGCACCCGACTCAAACCGACAAACGCTTGGTAGTACCAAATAGGACGAAGAAATAGTCTTTCTGCAACAAATTATTGTACCATAAAATGCTGATTGAGCTTTTACGGGGAGCTAAATATAAGATATGTGAAAAATTCTATTTCATAACATCAAAAATGGTAATTTTTGATATCAAATACTTTTGAAGAACATGTGCGATACGAATAATTTTGTGAGCATGTATGTATGTATGTATGTACCCTTGTGGTCAGCTGATTGAATCTAGTGACATTTTAACTAGTTTTGGCTACTTTTTTATTTTGTTTATTTATTTTTTATAATCTTATAATAAATCCGAATTCGGATAGCAAAATTACCAAATATTAAGCGGTTATCCGGATAACAAAATAGAACGGAGATGAACCGTATACACGAATATTCGAATAACCGATATCCTAAAAGATAATTATTTTTTTTTTAAACCTATCCCACATTAATGTGAGGCCCTTGGAAAACAAGACA
Organism: Rhagoletis pomonella; assembly: GCF_013731165.1. Taxonomy (NCBI): domain Eukaryota; kingdom Metazoa; phylum Arthropoda; class Insecta; order Diptera; family Tephritidae; genus Rhagoletis; species Rhagoletis pomonella. The sequence goes on from NW_023458555.1 coordinate 3,192,885, forward strand.
ACCATCCTAATATGCACTTTTGCAGCAAACAGAGAAAATCGATCAGGCAAATTTTCCATGCTAAAATATGTTTGTGTAACGTTTTGTGCTGGGCTGTGTGATGCTGTGCTATGCCGTCAGATAAATATGCCAAACAGAAATTGAATATCGAATTTATGATACCCACAGGTCGTACAAACACGAGCATATACAAATCCATTTTTACACACACACACTTATACGCATGAGCTCGCATCCGTCCACCACTGCGCCCCAATGGATTTGCGCGTATTTTAGTTTTGTATTTGAAAACTTTGTAACACAAATTGAAAACGCTCGACGTCCGTGTGTACGCTGAGCCGTAAAAATTGAAATATGTCAGATTTGCCAAGTTAGCTTTGGGCGCTAAAATCCACACGCGTTTTCGACCCGCATCGGCGGTTATGATTTGCTTAGTTAGTTAGTTAGTTTGGTGGTACCGCGCTGATCCAACGCTGCGATGGGTTCCGCGCGGCGTACATATTTACTGTCAACCGCACAATTTGTGATGGGCTTTTGCCGTAAGCTGCGAGTCCATATCCAAATGTTCAGCTCAAAGAGTATATCGCGCTTTTAAATCGCCCGCCACAACTGAATTTGTTTTTGATTTAGTGCTTTACGGGACGGCTGCGAAGGGTGCTTGGAAAACGCAGTTGAGTAACGGCTAAATTGAGTTTTTCGTCTGCCGGAAAATGAAATTACAATCAGTTTTATTTTGGGATGCGCGGAGGTGGAAGGAATCGATGAATTTGTGTGGGCCAGTTTTGGGCGAACGCCAAGGTGGAAGTATCATTCAGTGATTTTTAGATAATAATTCAAGTACTGCTATCGAGCGGCGAAATCGCTTCATTATTTTTTTTCGATGAATTCGCAAGTGGCTTAAAAACGTTTTGATTTTATGTGTGCGGGGCATTTTGTCAATTAATAACTAAAGTTATATTGGTATTGCACAAAAGTGTGGTAACGTATTTTGACTTCCGCCCGCGCCTTATATTTCGACAACAAAGTTAATTTGCAAATTTTTCACAGATTTTAAATTAAACGAAAGCGGTTGTGTTACTTACCAGCTGTTTTTCTATTCAGTTATTGGTAGTGAGATTTACGTGGCGGGTTGTAGGCTGAGCGCCCAGCCAATTGCTGGGTGCATCTTCCAAATTTTAGTGTGTAACGTAGCATTTTTTGCACTACTATATACCACTAACAATGCTCTGCTAGACTGCACACATATAACCAACGGTAAAAACCGCCAGCAATAGAAGAAGAGCGTATTCAAATTAACCACCATCCATTTCGTTCGCTGAACTGGTTGCGACCGCGCTCACCAATTAATTCTCAACCAGTGCGCACCGCTGTAATTATAAAGCATTAAACTTGTGCGTGGTCAGGTTAGTCTTGCTAGATCACCGCTGTCATCTTGCCCTCACCCGGGAATAGTTTGCCAGGTAGTCCGTAATCATTGAGAGCCATTCGCTGCCGATGAGGATCTTCTGCGCCGATACCCGGTTCTCTCCCCTCTGCTTGAACGAAAGGTTGTCGGCGCTCTCGTTACGGAGCGGTGCATGGTTTATTTGCCGGGGGTTAGAGGCACCTTCGTATGTAAATGTATATGCATGTAAATTGCTAACGTTGCCCAGGGTGCAGGAAAGGGTTTCGTTGGCATCAAAACCATCATAGACCGAGACTCACCACAGAGTGACCCTGTTGAGCATACCCAGTTAGTTATGGGATTTATGTCCAATCCCGATGGTAGATTTTAGTGGGTATATTAACATATTATTTGAAATCGGCGTTTCTCAAATGTCGTTAAGAGAGAGAGTTAATCCTCAAATTCTTGTCTGAGAGTATCTTGAATTATGGAGATTAAGACCCCAAGATCTAGGGCAATAGTAATCGCTATTGTAGACTAGCTCACCTGCTGCGATTGCGAACAACGACAAGCTAATGAGAAAATGGTTAATTCTAAGGCTTTGCACCCTACAGCAGTAACAAAATCCGGCTCAGTTTTCAGGTTTATTAACTCACCTCGTGCATTGGTAGTCCTGCTGTATTTCTTCGGAGCCATTTTGCACACTTATTTCCGACCAAAGTCAAATGAACCCTTAGATTAAATGTAACAAAAGCTGCATTCGCTAATCTCAAAATAATTTCGATTTAATTTTTAGTAATTTATATTTTGCATAAAATTCGTATGTTTTTAATAAATATGTAATTAAATTTTTATCGAAGCCACGCTCTTCTGCAGTTCTTCTTTGGCTGCGCATTCCTTTTGCCTCTATGCTTCACCACCAAGCTATGCATATTTATAGGCGCTCGCACTCAGGACCAATTAAATTTTCTAACTAAGCGCCAGACATTGAAAAAAAATAACATTAATCTCACTAATTTGTAAATTCATTTACAACCCATAATTCAATGCCCTCTCTTCCTTCCCATCTCCGTTCTTTTCATTCCTTGCCAGACGCTTGCGTTTACTTTTTCCTTTCATCCGCATTCATGTGGCATGAAGGCGCATAGTGCCCCCACTCTTTCAGCTCATTGCACAGGCGGTTACCCGGACAGTATGTACCTTTCACTTGGCGATGGCCTGGCAGTGCATAGCTTCGGTGAATGTAACCCACTTGCACGCCGTAAATTATAAGTTTCTGCAGTTTAACCAACATAGCGCTAGGCGGCAGAGTGTCTGTTGGCGATATAAAAGAAAGGGCAAGTGCTCATGAACGTATTTAAGGATATTAAATATTTCTACATTATTTGGAAAATTTATTAAAATATGATTCAACAATTACCGCTCCCATTTTATCACAAATAGATCTGCTACTCGCATATGCTACACATCGTATTGCAGCTTCTAAGCTAGCTAGCTGACATGAACTTGTGCAATTCATAATCTTAACTACTTTCCGCTCTTCGCTTTCCGCTTGCATAATTGGCAATACCGTAAATCGCACTCGCCATTGCGCAATCATTCAAATCACATGCAAGCACCCAAGTCATTCTGCCGCACTCACCTCGCTGGCCACAAATACATCTTAGAAGTGAGTGATATTTCATACCAGCAATCACCTTGTTACGCCATCCCACTTCGTTGCAGCTTTGCTCCACTCAATCACACCATTGCCTTTTCCCTTTTTCCGGCACTTAGCCACTCACTCACCTGTCCAATCGCCAATTAGAACGATTCCAACACTCCGCGCATTGTAGTCGACAGCATGTGCCCCCCCCACCACGTCGAAGCCACGCCCTTCATAAATCTCAGCGCGGTCATCACTGCCACCGATTAGGAAATTGTAACCGATGTCATCCCAACCGCGTTCCTGCTGATGCGTGCGTGGTGTGGCGCGTACGGTGGCTGCACATGCGTTGGCGTTGCGTCGACATGCGGCCGCTGGTGTTGCGGTGTGATGAATGAGCACATGTGACACGCCATCCACGCCACCGTTGCGAGTGGGCGCGTGATGCGGTGATGCCGCCTGCCAAGCGCTGCGAATTGTCCATTTCAAATTGTATTTAGCGCTGCTGTGGTTGTTGTTGCTCATATTGTTGTCTACTGTTGTTGCAGCAACTCGATTGCGATACTGGAAGGTTGCCGATGCTTTCGTGTTGGTGGTCGCGGTTGGCGCTGCCAAAAAGTACAGAAAGTAAGTGTTGAAAATGTTAAGTGGGTTCATGCAGAGGCGAAGATTTATTATTCTCATTCGATATGAATTTGTACACCTGTGCTGGATAAAATGCGCGGGAACTATGTTTGAAATGCGAAAATAAAGAGAGGGAGTAGAAGAAATGGCAGAAGCAGTAGGGGGTTTGTATCGAAGCATGCCCAAAATTTAGGTATGTATACATCTCGCACTTTTAATCATATACAAAAATATTTCGACATTTCAATTTTGTGGGAAAACGCAATCAAAGTCAAAAAGACAGTTAAATAGACCAATATCTTCACCATTTTTGGGAAGTTAAGCCATCTTTTAGGCTGAACATGTTCTACTTATCAGGTTTATTAATTGTATGAAGAAATCTCCAAAAAACGTAAATTTTGAGTTACATCTCTATATTATTAAACATGCGATCTCAATGTTTGTGAATTTTATATGCGGGGCTGAAATTATAGTCAACTGTACAAATCGCTTCAGCGTCAAATGTCGCATGCTGCTAGGCGCACTATTGTTGACTTGGCTAAAATAGAGCTAAAAAAAAGGAACAGTCCAGTCCTTTCGTCTTGGTCTGCAGTTTGTATCGAAAAAAACAATGACGATAATAAAAGCGATAACAATATCGTTAGCAAAATCGATAATAAAACCGATAAAGATATCGATAGCAAAATTGATAAAAATATCGGTAACAAAACTGATACAAATTCTGATGACAAAATCGATGAAAATATCGACAACAAGATCGATAAATATGTCGACAACAAAATCGATAGCAAAATCGATTATAATATCGATAGCAAAATCGAAAACAAAATCGATAAAACAACCGATAACAAAATCGATAAAAAAATATCGATAACAAAATCGGTACAAATATCGATCTTTATATCGATAAGTTCCGAAAATATCGGTAGCAAAATCAGTAACAATATCGATAACAAAATCGATGAAAGTATCGATACCAAAAGCGATAATAATATAGATTGCAAAATCGTTAACACAATCAATTAAAATATCGACAACAAAATCTATAAAAATATCGAAAACAAAATCGATAGCAAAATCGATAACAAAATCGATAACGAATATGATAAAAATATCGTTAAAAAATATCGTTAACAAAATCGATAAAAATATCGATCGTTATATCGATAAGTTCCGAAAATATCGATAGAAAAATCAATAACAATCTATTCTTTATGCTTATTTTTGTTTTGATTTTTATGTTTATTATATTCATACCGCTTCACCGCCGTTCGCTGTAATTCTGGGTAGAGCTTTAGTTAATGAGCAAATTTTTGAAAAGTAAAATCAATTTCAATTTAAGTCTGATTTAGCCGGAAAACCAAATGTCATCAATTACTCATTTAATTTCGCTATTAATTTTTTCTAAGGTGTCTGTATAGCTCTACGGATTTGCTAGAGCTCTGGGGCGAGTATTCAAAATGGTATTTTATAGAGAAAAGTTCAATTCCGCCACTCACGCAAAGTCACAAAGTTGAAATGTTAGACAAGATTGATGAGTGCGGTCTGACAGCTGGTGAAATTGTTGGCGAAATTCCAGTTTGAAATGTAAATTGAAGCAAACAAAGCGTATGTATGTACATGCGTATGTATTTATGTACCATCCAGGTGGAATGTTGCGTGAAGCGCTGCCGCCAAAAACATTTGTCATGCAACAAATGTAGCGGTGGCATTGTTGGCATTGGCCTGCCATGAACTTACTTGCTCGTTCGACTGGCGGTCGGCGATTTCATTTGATAAGTTTTCGTTTGATATGAATTTAAAACACATTAGAGACAACATAGAACATTTGTATATTTTCATTTATGTTTAAGATGTAGTTTTAGGTTTAACGTGAGTACCTGCAGCAATCCAATGCCGTCCAATCTCCACGGAGCCCGTAAGGCTCAACGGATCAATTCAATGCGAAGATCAGCGCCCCGAAATGCAAGCATCTCGGTACCATTTGGCAGTGCGGAATGGACACACTAACCACCTTGGTAGGGTTCGAGGCCTATCTAAACCTCTGCCGTGCTATGGGTCCGGCACCCGGTTGCAATGCAACTCCACATCGAGCCAACACGACTCTCCCCGCATTCGGGTTTAAACCACAGCCACCACGATACTCCCCGTAGGGCCAAGCCGCACGAGCAGATTGGAGCAAGCTCCAAGGGCAACTGCTCCCCGTGGTACCAGAATTAAGTCTCCGGTCAGACCTCGTGGCCGAAGCCACTACCAGTTGAGTTACCATACTACTCTGGACTGGTGGCCATCACCCCTTCCACCTTCCTACTCGACTCGTCTTCGCCTTCTAAAAACTTCACGTGCGAAATTCCTCAAGTTCGTTATCGTCAAATGTGTGGAGAGGGTACTACCGAAGTCGTACCGTCCATCCGTCCATTTTACCCCCATGCTGTCAAGATTCCTCAAGTCCGAGTATCTCGGGCATTCGCAAAGCACGTGCTCGACATCCTCAAGCTCCGCTCCACACTCACACCCCTCAGAGTCATGGAGGTTCCTCTTACGCAAATAAGCATTAAGAGGACCATGCCCCGTTAGTAGAAAATCCAAACTCAAGCAATGCCCGAAGTCCGGATTCTCTCCCATAAACCCTACACTCGGAATGAAGCGGTATGTAACACGACCATTGGAACTACCATCCCAACGCTCCTGCCACATACCACGCACTCTGTCATCCAACAACCGTTTGCACTCAAGATAGCCCCTCTCCAAGTCACCGTCCGTAACCCACCCAGTCAACGGCAACATGTTCATGCCTCTTCTCATCCTGAAGGTCACAGCTCTCGCTATAACCACCAGGTCAAGAGGAGGCACTCCCATCAATACCTGAAGCGCATCCGTAGAAACAGTGCGACACACCGGAAGACAACCCAGCAACAATACCCTCTGACAGGATAATTTATGTTTAAGGATCAAAATGTGTGTTTTTTTTAGAACTATCGTAAAAGTATGCGGTTTGCCGTTGACATTTTAAATACGTTTGAAGTTCTATTCGCCACAAATATTTCCTTTAATGTTTTGCACAAAAACACTGCCTCTGCTTTCGCTTGCTTGGAACCACTTGCGACGCCTGTATTACTGACCTCCGGTCGTAACTGCGCCAGCATTTTATAGCAGCTTATGTAGGCGCTTCCTATTGTGTGTAACATTTATGGGCGGTATGTAATTTTTCGCAGATTTAAGGGACTCTTTTTTTTTTTTGAAATTTCCTTCCGAACAAACAATCAGTGCGAAATGTGTATTTCTTTGAAACATAAAAAAGGAACAAACCAAAAAATTAACTCCTACGCCTATCAGCTGCACATTGTTTCAGCGCCGTCATTTTTACTACGCACACCGCTACAATCAGTGTCGTCATCGAAACCGCAATTAATGTGGACGTCGCCACTTCCCTAACACTTCCTCTGCCTTCCGCCCATGCCATCTACGCTAGCAAGGAGCTTTTAAGCATCGGCTTGGCTTAGACTCTCATATTTCCGTTGTTGCCTCGTCATTGCTGGCATTGTTGTTATTGCTTTGTGCTGCTGCTGTGGTGGTGCCTTATCAGTGCGAGTGCCGGGGAAATCACTATTTAAAATTGCGATGGGCTGCTAGCGACTGCCTTCGTCTCAATTACGGTGGTCTATAAGCGTAGTGTCCGTTTGTCCGCATGTCTGTTTGCATGGAAATGAGCATCCGTCCGGGTATTCCCACTGTCGCGGCGTATGCCTCCTCCTCAATTATTTTTCATTGCATTACCCACGCGGATTCTTTCCCTAGACTCGGTGGAGTTTTTATTTTTAGATTTTGCGCCTACCAAATAAAAAGCCCAGCACGTTCGTTATCGCACTCGGGTCGTTTTCCTCTGTGACTTATGTACTTTAATTGTTCGCTTTGGGCATCAAAGCTTTCAAGTAAGTATTTAGTAAATTCCGAACACCATTGCTCTTCTTTTTCCTTGATTTTTTCTTTTACATTATGTTCTTTAAAGCCGTCTCATCTGCCATAAACATTTGCCGCTTGACTACCAGCAGCTTTCTTCAGTCCTTGGATTACATAGATTTTTTTAGAGCTTCCTCTTGTTGGCCGCCCTTCTTCGTTGAGCTCCTCAGTCGCTATCACTCCACAGCATCTTTATGTTCTCAGTCATCATTTTGGCACATTTTATGTTATTAGCTCGCCGCCTCTGTGCGCCATTACTCTCAATTACCAACAACAATGTAGGCACAGTGAAGGCAATGGCTGTGTTTGTTTTTCTTGGCAGCGACAATCGTCGTCTTCACGCAAATCGAGCTGATTTTTTCCCTCCATTCTGGCATTCTGGGCAATCAGATTGCGCGCTGTACTGCAGAACTTAGCTTCCGCACGGCTCATAACGACTTTCCGTTATGGCTGGCCTTAGCGGCCGCGTGGTTGATTGCCCATTTCCCATTTCCCATTTTTGTTTCAGTTTCCGTTTCCTCTTCCCATTCGAGGCGGCGGCACAGCGATTCTTTGCCAATCTGGCGGTTTTGTTACTTTGCCTTTCCTTTTCATTGCTGGCCTTTGTTTTATATCACTCTGTGCTTTGCCGCTCTTTCTGCTATTGATACTTTGCTAGGCATAACTATTTCCTGTGCGAGTACCGTTGTTGCGCGCAAATGATTTCTAAACAAATTGCCCATCATCACAAAGGCTTGAGAGGCTGTTGTCTTCTTTTGATGATTCGAAGATTGCCACAATTTCATTGAACATTTTCTGCCTCTGCAGCAGAAATCGCGAATTTTCTCGCTTAAAAGTGGTTCATTAGCATAGCGATAGCGCCTTGTTGACGCATGTAAACAATTTGAAATACAGATGTACATATATACATACAATAGATACATATTTAGACAGTTGGACGGACATTATCTGTAAGAGATTTGTAAGGGGGAATTGATTTTTTCTTTAAATGCTTCGCATATGCAGTAAGGGCAATTGTTTCAGATAAAATTGCTTAGTAAGCATCGCTGGCAAGTGGGCTCATCCGACAGTTTTGAGTGTCTGATTGATGGGCGTAAAAAAAGAAAACTAATTTGCAACTAAATAAAATGTGGGCGATGCGGTGTTTTAGGATTTGAGAGTTGCGCCTTTTACATAAACTGAATATATAGATTTTAAAATCGTTAAGCCAGAGTCACACGATTGGTTCACTAGTACAAAGTTATAGAATTTTTTATTAGTACAAAAATAAAAAATTTGTTTAGCATTTACAGCATTGAAAAATTAACATAAACCCAGCTAGAAATTGAATTGACAAATGTAAGAAACTGTTGGCCAAAATTGGTTTACATAAAGCCTAATACATCAAAATTCCGGCACATGCCCAATCGTCTCACCCTGACTTTAGTTATGTACCCATATCGATAACAAATGTAAATTAGAAAGGGACTACGGAATGCTGTAAGATATTCCCATGATTTTGTATAAAACAATTTTAAATTTTCGATTGGTACAAAAACAAGAATACGCCCCAATACCTGTCGATTTCTATCTGGATGAAGGATTACTTGTCCTAAGCCTTTAATGATGCTTAAAGGCACGCTTGCCGCTAGCAAAGATAAAGCTAAAGACCACAGTCTTGTTAGTGAAGCTGCGAACTCGTTTCTCTTTAAATCTTTAAATATCCCTTCCATTATATATGGATCTAAAGAAACAAGAAGTTATGGTTCGATAGTAGCATTGATAGCTCCATCGACACTGAAAAGCTAAGAATGATCTGCACAAATGCCAAAGCATCGCGATTACTTTTGTGAAGCACATCTTCTCTGGCTGCAGAGAGCGGACCAGCAGACCAGGCTGTGGCAGTGGCTTCACAAATTATTTTCGAGAGCTTAAGATATTTCAATGATTCGCAAATCAAGCTAAATGTAGATGGAAGTATGCTTTCAAAAGCTTAGCTTGGTTATTCGAAGAAAATATCGATGGACACTGCCCTGCAGAGTTGGCCCTTGAGATAGGCGAGTTCGCTTAACGGGTTTCCTGAATAAAGATGGGGTATGCATGAGACCCCCAAACTGGTAATCAGAGGCACTACTGCTGCTTTATGATCGCACATTTTATCGTCTGTACCGGTGCGGTCTTGCCGTACTAAATTCAGTTCACTTTTACTTCGAAGTCCCTTAGGCAATCATACGTGGAAGGGCCAAGCACACTCACATCCTGTTTTTATTTGAATCAGCAGAAGGATCCACAAATCAAATACTTCATCAAAATTCCATTACAATATACATACATACATACATATGTACGTGCGATATAAATATGCCCAATCAATTTGTTTGCCTATCGCACCACCGATTCGCAGCAGCATGCACAACATAGCTGATACATATACATATGTATGTAGTTATCACACCAAACATACTACATACATACTACTACCCGCTGCAAGCGCACCCATCCAATTAAGCGCGATTTGTTTAATTATCACGCACATAAAATCCATTTAAGTTGCTGTTAAAGCCTCTAAATAAAATTACCTAATAAATAACCCAACAGCTGAATGAGAGCGGGAGCGAAATAATATAACGGGGGTTATGAAAATGTGAAAGAATGAGTGTGTGAGAATGAGTCGAGTTGCCCGGAAGCTTAAAGCACAACAGGAATGCGGCGCGCAAATAGTTAAATACTATGCCTCTGTTATTGAGCGTCGGGCTGCGAAGTCACCAGGGCACGAAATCACGGCTGGCAAGTGTGAGTAAATAATCAGCAGAACAAAATCATTAGCACTACATTCGCAGGCAAAGCGTAAAAGCCGGCGCAGCTCATGCGCTGGTATCAGGCGTCAGGGTTCACACGCGCGGTGGAAAGTGATACAAAGGTGGATGTGTCACGCCTGGGATTCTTGTATTTTTTTGGTTATACACTTTTCCGTTTGTTTGTTTGCTTAAGCGCTGTCACTGCCATTTAGCCCCACAGGCATTGCTGCGCTGCGGGAGGAATGAATGGAAATATATCAGCGAAGCCCATGAAATTAATTAGAACAAAAATGCGCCTATATTTGGCAAAGGAGCTTAGAGCGCTTGCCATTTGGGCCTACATCATTATTTGTTTGCCCGATAGTATCAGTTTGACTTACTAGGCTGCGTGAATTTAGCTAAATTTTGGTGTTTGTGCGGCGAGACTTTAATGTTAAAATGGGAAAACTTCATTGCGGTTTGCCGTTGAAAATCAGTTAACACGATTATCATTATCGTGTTAATGCCACATTCCTCGGGGTGGTAATATATATTTTTATATATGTATGTATAAAAATATCTACAAATATTCACCTAAGTACATAAGTACAACAAATGCTTCGAAGTATACAATTCCCGAGTTACGGAAAATAAGCGAACGGCATTAATGCCATTGATAATGAAGCAATTTGTGTGAGTGAAATTAGGTGCACGTTTTTGGAATTTTATTAAAACAACTAGCTGGAGCCACTTTTCCGATTCTTCAATTAAGAATGCGAAATGATTTTTCTGCCATTACTGCACTACTTTTTTTCATAAAAGTAGAATCGAATCAATATTAAGACCACTCTTTTTATTTTATTTTCCATCTATCCCAGAAAATTGTTAGTTAGATAGGCCTTCTCGAGCGAAGTAAGTCTAAAGGACTTACCACAGAAGGACTGAAAAAATGCTCCCTGCATGCTGCTTTATTATTTACTCGAATATAAAAATTAAAATAAAAAAAATTAAAATGAATTTAACAAGCATTTTATGTTGCAATAAAACATGTTTGATATTTTATTACATTAAACGAGCAATTCACTTATATATGTAAATCTATACGATTTTGATTAAATTTTGTATACACATAATAATTTGCATTCTAAGGTTATCTAAATAAATATTTGGCCGTATGAATAAAAACTAAGCGATTTCGTTTTCTTAAAAATGTATACCTTTTACTTCAATTTTGTTTGAATAAAATCGAGTAAAAGGTCTGAAGTTTTAAGAAAAAGCATTTGCTTATTTTTTATTCATACGGCCCATTATCTCCGAAAGGACTTGTGTAAGGTTGCCACCTATTCGAAATTAGTTACAAATTAATTCAAACATCATAATAAATGGAAATTATTTTAAAAATCAAATCTCTAATTAAAAAAATAATAATAGAGTTGCCACCTATTTTGAATCGCATGTTTATTTATTTTGTTTATGAAATTAAGGTGCAATATTACTATTCATTGGTACCGAGAGAAGGTTCTTAATTCCTTCCCTATATACTAAGTATCCCTTGGGATAATAGTGTAAGGTTGCCACTTATTTTCGATTCTACACAATTTATCTAAAATATCGCAATATGGAAATCAATAAAAGGTATTGATGAGAACTTTGGTCCAAAAATATTTCCGATCAGGGTTGCCACGCTTCTATGTATGTATGTAATACACATTTTTATTTTGTTAATTTCAATCGGCATTATTTTTGTATATATTCACAGTACATATACGCTGGGTTCGAGCCCAGTTTCTGGCTAATATCCCAGCAGGCAATGGCCATCCTCCTTCTGCCAGGAAAAACAGCTTCTCATAACAAAAACAATCGGTATTTAGAGTCGACGTAAAACGGTAGATTCCTCCCCTTTGTGCGACAACATTGCGATGCATGCCACAAATCGGAGGAGAAACTCTGCCAAACACTAACATACATATCGTCGATGATTCTGCAAAACGTTCTATGTCACTTCATTACCTTTGGTGCTTAATTGATCTGTTATCTGTATCTGATCGCTTCTGGCAATCGTTCGTCGTCATCAGCCAAAAGTAGACAGTTTTGTCATTCGTGTATTAGGGTGTAAGTGTTAACGGTACTAATAGGTCGATAAAACTGTACTATTGTAATAAACACTTGAGAAGGTTTTCGCAAAGTTAGCTCAGTGAAGTTTAACACAGTAAAGTTCAAGTTTGAAGCAGCTAAGACTTACCGTTAATTTTTGGATTTTTTTTTTTGTATGGAGGAAAATGCTCCGTTAGAAAAAAAATTGCCAAATTTTGTGGGCGTCTTGCGCCAATTTTTGTGTTGCGCTTTGCATGACTTTAGTACTTTTTTAGTAATCCGAATAAGAGCATTTGTAAATATACATAAAATTAATGACACTGTTGGAAAAGGAAACCATTTATGATATGACGACTAATGAAGAGAAAATACAAATATGTATTTTGTATTTTGTATTTGTATTTGAAATACTTAACAACTCTGGGTAGGATTTACGGTGGATAAAATGTACTACGAGAAAATTGCGACATTAATTTTACTATAGGTCACTTAAGTGTTAGGTTTGTATATACAAAATTAAATGTTAGATGATTAGTTTTTGACCAAAATGTAGAATTTTAGCAAACTTCAAAAATAATTTTTTTTTTTTATGAATTGGAGCAAACTCTAATGACTAATGTTTGGCCATTATTTCGTTGGGGTTTTAAAAAATAAGTTCCAGATTGATACACAGTGTTATTGCGCTATGGAAAAATTCTAAGCTTGCATTCAATAAAAAAATAAAAATTTGTAAAAAATGTCACTTGAAACACAATTTTGTTTTATTTACAAATATATCTAATTCTCAAACTACTTTCATCTTTATTTTTCTTCAACATTTTGCAGATTTCCCTTTTCCACAGACGACGTTCTCGTGGATCGAATAATAAAGGGTAAAGATGTCCGTACATTCCCATCAGATGCAGGCACTTTTTGCACGCCGTCGAGAAATTGAACATGATCGTGTTGAGCGCACAGCCGCTGTCAACCGTTATTACGACCACTGGGGCAAAGTGACAAGTCGCTTCGAGAACTGGACCAATCCCGAGTACTATAAGAATGCGGAAGAGCAACTGAAGCAACGCCGAGAAAAGCGCGAGAAGGAACAACAACAGCATAAACGTCGCGAACGCTTGCGTGAACTCTTTGAAAAAGAGAAAGCGATGTATGAAAGAGAGTTGCTGGCACGCGATAGACCACGACCGCGCAAGATAAGCGCGACCAATGAGCAGCTAGAGAAGATTGGGCACAATCAGAGAGAACGTGAAAATATTAAACGTAAACTCGACCTGGAGGCTAAGTTGTACGGACGTTGGCGCCATGGTGTGGACGACGATAATGTGCTGTTCGAATCGAAGTCTAGCAATGAAACGCTCGCTAAACTGAATTGGCTGGATAAGAAAATCGAGGAACAAATGGATCGTGAGCGACAAGAGGCCCAGAGCCAGGAGCGAAACCTTCGACTACAGAAGGAGATCAATCGCACAGAAGAGGTGCAAAGGGAACGCCAACTAATACGCGAAAAAGAGATAAAGGAGATACGTGCGTTGCAGGAGAAGCATATGGGAGAGCTGAAGCAGCGCCAGGTTGAAGCTGATGATTTGAAAGAGGAGGAGAAGCATTTACGCACGTGCCTTGCGGATTTGGAGAAGGAGTTGGAGTTGTTGGAGGAGAGCTGCACCTTAGTGATGGAGACGACTGGCGACGTATCGCAAGCGTTTAACTTGAGAAAAATCAAAGTGTTCATACGCAAGCGCTCCGAGGCATTCTGCAACCAAATCAAGCTCTGCATAAGCATACTGGAGCGACTGATCGCCTTTACCACGCGCGCGGATACTGTGAAGCAGCTGCTGAGCAAATACAAAGAGCATTTGGAGGCGGAGTCGTACACGTTCTCGCAGGTGGAGGCTATGTACGAATCGGAGGCTAAGTACAACGTGCAGCGCTTCGAGTCCGCGTGGCAGCAACAGCATTTGGAGCGTTACCACGAAGTAAAACAACTGTTGACCGAAGAGTGTTGCACATTTGGCGGGCGTATCAGCGAGAATCTTCAGCGCCAAACAGAGGCCTACGAGGTGCGCTCTACACACCTCTCGGCACTAGAGAATTCCAATGAAAAACTGAAGCAATTAATAGCCGAGGAAGAGCAGTCGCCGCGTAGCGCGCCGACATTAGCTGGCTGTGATTCCACGATGCGGTTGAGCGGCGGCTTCGACAATCGTGCCGATGCAGCAGACCGCACCTCGGTGGCCGATGACAATGTCAGCATTGCCCAACTTATGCCCAGCAGCGCACGGATTGCAAGCGCGCCTACTTCTGCGACGCATTATGGACGGCGCAGACCCACTTCCACGGAACTGCCCAAAGTAACAAACTCCTTCACGAATTTGAACTTGGACGTTTGGCAGGATTTGCCATCTGCACACCACGGCATCGACTCGCCGCGTTTGACGGCACAGCGATCGATCAGCGTAGTGACTCCAGAATCGGCGTCCCGCCCAAAGTTCGCGCGCAAGCGTGTGGCCTGGACATAAATGGAACCGTTTTGAATCACTTTTATTTTTAAGAATGCATTTTGTACTTTCTGGATGAAAAAATAAATTTTCTAAACATTGAAATAAAATTTTAAAGATAATCTAATACAAATTATAAAAACATATGTATGCATTTAGAAATTTCATTTAGACGCTAACAACAAATTGCAGTATGTCCTTTTTACCTTAAATGGATTCTAAAATGCCTTCACTGTACGCTCGCTTTTCATAGTTTTCCGTAATTTATCACAAAAACCACTTAAAACTTTCTCGCAAACCCCATAGTTGCAATTAAAAAGCATTCACATTAAAAATGCTGTGGTGACCAGCGCTGCGAGTACATTACTTGTACGCGGAAGCACGTATGAGTTTGTGCGCTCCGGTGAGTAAAGCCCTAAAGCTGCGTTTAAAGCCGCATTACAGTTCTGCTCCAGGGGACTCGCAAGAGTGTGAAAAGTAAATGGCTGGGGGGTACAGGAGCACGTGCAGGCTGGCAGTTTGCAACACTCAAACAGGACGAAAGAGCCAGCAAAAAAGTAAACCGTCTGCGAAGGAGGAGGATGGTGAGTTTGCTACAGACCAAAACTACAGGCGGTTTTCCTTCACCTCTGACCAATGTTCGCAATGATGCAAAACTCATTTCACGCTGCATTATTTTGAACTGAAGATATCGGTGCTTGGGGGAAGTAGCCGGGAACCTTCCACTTAAACTTAAATTAAGGTTTGAACTACAATTCCTGAAAATACCATACCAGCATCTTGATCTGAATGTTACTAATAGTATTTTATTTTCTCTTGGAAACGAGAGTGGTCAAAGTTTTTGCTAACTCAGTGAAGCAGCTATTTGAGCGCTGATAGTCGAAGTTTGAGAAAATTTCGTGCCATCTAAATTTTTTTTTTTACAGTGGTTAATAATTTTCTACCTCTTGGTAAATAATTGAATTACTTAACTTGACTTTTTATTTACGAATCGACTTAAGGCATATTATCTTGTTGTGAGATCTAAAGTACAGTTTTTTGGGATTTTTTTTTGATGGTACTAACCCTCTAACTCCTATAGCAGTACAGGTCTTTTTGACGGAACTTTTAAAAACTGGCAGTTGGAGGGTTAAGATGTTCTACAAATTTGTTTATAAAGAATTTTATTAGGATTCACCCACACTTTGTTTAAGATATTGAATTTTTTACCAAAAAAAAGTCCTACTTTTAACCCTCCGTAATAACATGTCCCCACCAAAAAGTTAACCATCTCAAATCGAACTTAACCACATCACTAACTATTGCTGTCCACACTGCGGTTTGAGGTTTATAAAGCAGTACAAATGAAGAGAACAGTGTTCGGACCTCAACTCGATTCAGGACTAAAAATCTGAGCAAAAACAAATTTTCCGTACTAGATTGAATTTTTTATTTTCGTTTCTGACATTAATTGTTTGACTTAAATATTTTCTATTCATGCAAAAATAAGAACGCGAGGCAATGTAAGGATAATGTGTTAAATATTTAGGTAATATTTAGCATTTTCTATAAAGTAGAACGTCTCTAACACTTAATTTTTTAAAGAGCAATTGGATCTAAACTTTTTCTACTTTATATAAATTTCATTCTTCATATATTTTTTTAACAACTTAAGTAAAGTTCTGCGTCCGCCAATTTCTACATCCATACATCAAAAAATAACGAAGTTACTTTATTGACGCATTACTATGAAAGAGTTACTTTTTAACAGTGAGATTTGGCTAATTTTAAATTTTTTTTACTGAAACCGGTGGTGAACACTCAAAAAATGGCCCCAAGAGGGGCATAACATGAATGAAAAAAAAACGGAATAGATTTCAAGTCAAGCGGAGTAGAGGAGTAGATTTAAAATTTTTTCAAAAACGAGTAAATCTAATCTGATCTTAGTGAACTCCAGACACTAGTAAGGAACGAATTTTTTACATTTTAACGCTAATGACCCACAGATGGCGGGAAAACACAGGGTTGTATCAGACTTTCGACGTGGTTTCGAGTTGGTTAGCGTTTGACCATCTCAGTGAAATGGTTAAGTGCTGTCATTTTTATATGGCGAAACTACGCTAAATGAAGTGGGTTATCGGGCTAACCAACTCAACAGCCATAACTACGTGGTTAGCTCCGGTGGGGACATGGTATAAGAAGTTTCTGGTGTTGGTTTGGAAAGAATCCTCTTGTGGCTTGATAACCATGGTTAAACGCAAACGTTTGGCCATAATTTGGTTGTAAAGACCAAAATGGCTATTTTACTGATCTAGTAAAAACCTTCTTCAACTTTTTTTTTTTTAAATGGTAGCGATTCCACAACCCCAGGGCGCCTGCAAACCATGTTTTACATTCCTAGTGATTAGCTTTACAGTATTAAAAAAGAATTGACCACCAATTTTCGAACCTAATTTTACAGTACTATAAAGCTTATCTAATAATCGCTGCTAGTAATTTTTGCAACCGGTATTAAGTGAAGGGTTCTATTATCTTTTGCCGTATCACTTAGAGTTTCTTAAAACCCAAATTCTTTAATTTTTTTTACTAGTAATTTATGTATTTTTTTCTCTTATTAACGCCACGTTGCTGAACAAAGAACGTTTCTATTTGGGTTGATCAAAATTCGACAAATGGTCGGAGCTAAACACATGCGTCCGTTTATGTACATATGTCGTGAATGGGTTAAAATTAGTGGAATCATAATGGGCGTAATTTAAACGGGAACACCGATTACATTTAAATACTGCCGCCCAAACCTTTGACACAAATAACTAAGTAGGAAAATAACCAAGTTGGGTTATTAGAAGCCCGGCGGCAGTGGGAAGCTGCAACAGCTAAGCCAGAATGAGCGAGCATAAATGCATTCACATGTACTGTATTCATACATACATACATAATAACGAACGAAGTTTAGTAAAAAGCAGAGCTAACTACCAATCAGCGCTAACTCAAGCTAGTAACAGAACACAAAAAAAATACAAAGAACCAGGTAAAGTTACTTTGAAGAGATCAAGGACTAAGCGCGCTACCCACAATCGCTTTTGCAGTGCACATTGTATATGGTAAGCAGTGGCGTATGAAACAGGGGGATAGTTGCATGTATGGAAACAAGGAGTAGGTTGTGCAGCCAAGCGGCTCGGAACCATAAAAATCATTAATTTTTTTGAGAATTTTTTTTTATTAAAATGGTATAAGCGGGAGGAGCCTGCCAGAGGCATTTTTTTCCTTGCACACACCCCCTATATACTTATAATACTTAAAAACCTCCTTTTGTACACAAGATTGAATTTTCTTGCGTATGCCTCTGATATATATGTATAGTCTTAGTAAATGTATGTATGTATATGCGCCATGTGGCACCAAGTACTCGACCTATTAACTTCTGAGGAACTTAACTAACAGAGTGTGCCGAAACATGCATGCAGTAACGGTAAGTAAGTAAGTAAATGAGTAAGTATGTAAGTTGCGCCCATGGACGCAACACATTTGACTTCAATGGCATTTTGTGGCAAGAAGGAAGTACATATGTATTACAAAATTTGCGCAATGCAAGGATACTCATGCATATAAGTTTATGCTTCCTCAGCGATATTGGCTGGAGAGGCAAGTCGAAACGTGTTAAGTGAAAAAGTACAGCTAAGTAATACTCGCTGCCTGACGCTTGTTGCTGGTGTGCGTCTGTATGCCCGATAGAGTAGAACGGCACGAAAGCGCGGTGTCGTTTTAAGCTTTAGCTAACTTTTATAACTCTATTAACGTAATGCTGATTACATGCTAGGCGGTGAGGAGGGGGAATAAAAATATGTAGTAGGGATATATGAAACCCAGTCAACAATTTCTTTCTGTTTAAACTTGGAAATAATCTTTGATTGCTTTACCAAGCGCGATTGTGTTATTTAACTGCAGTTTAGACAAAGCTAACATATCACAAAGGTACTTCAAAACTGTATTACCATCGAATTCCTCTATTGTTAGGGAACGGAGCGAGTTATTTCTGACCTGATGTTAATCGCACGAGGAAGATATGTAAGTTTCACTGTGATTTTATGCAACAATTAAAATATGATATCGCTCCGGTATGTAGATGCTTTGTGAACACTCTGAGCAAATAATATAAAAAATAATAAATTTTGAAATAATGCTCTTTTCATGTACAAAAAAACATGCAGAAAAGGTAACTGTACAAGTGTACACGTGTTTTGTTTAAGAACTATTTTGGAATTACGTACTATATCTCTCGAAGCAATTATCGCAATTGCTCCGCTGATTCTAATAGAAGTTCTCGAATTCGAAGTAAAAATAATATATGTACAGTGAAAATATAACAAGAACAAACATGTCGTTCTATAGAAATCTGGCAGCGGCGATGGGACGAGTAACATATTAAAAAATCAGTGCTGAAATGTTAATCCTATTAATGTTTAAAAAGTTAATCGCGACTAATGATTAGATTTAATTGGCCATAATCTTCTACACGATTAATGATTAACCTTTTTTACGACTAATTAGTTTATTTTGCAGCAAAAATGTTTTATGGATGCCACTATCCCATTCCTATGTAGAATTGCTCGATGATTCCGAAGTCGAGTTACTTTTAATTTGCCATTTCTATAAGTTTTTGAGATATTTTCGATTCACTATTATTTGTTCCTCTTAATCACGTATATTTTACAAACCAATTACAATACAAAATACGGAAAATGAACGCTTATGAAATTCTCTATAAACCGTTACATACGTATACACCGCCTTTCGATAGGTTTCTGAGAAATAAATTAATCACTCCAGATTTTTAGTTTGTTTTTTTCTTTTGATAAAAAATTGAAAACAAATCAAACTTTGATTAGAAAAAAATTTAGAAAATAACAGATTCCGTGTAATTTTTTTGCATTTGTATTAAAACCTGTTCTGTAACAAAAACATCAAGCTATTAATAAAGCAAATCGACGGATAAATAAAAAAAGGAATGAGTGCCCAAATAAAAATGCGCAAGGATTTTTTTGTGTGAAATATGAGCTGAAAAGAATGTTGCTAATTCGCCATAAGCACCTGAGTAACACTCTTTTCTCTTCAATAGGTTTGGACATTATAATTTGCCATATTGCCATAGAAAGAAGTTCAGGAGAACGCGGATTTAAAATAGTTTTCTAACATTGGTAAGAAACTTTTGACAAATCATTATTTTAGACCTGAAATCAGTTGAAAATTTGTCTCTAAGAGAGGAAGATTATTGTTTTGAAGATAGAAAGCTGCTAAGTTAATATCAAGCCGCCAACAAGAGGAAGCGACCTTTTTTTCAAAATTTTAATTTTGATACAGAAATGCATCTATGTAGATGCTATAGGAATATTTCTGCACAGAAATGAAAATTTCGAAATGAAAAATCGCCGGATCAAGCCGGGCCAACGCTGCCGTCTGTCTATGCTTTAATTTTAATGACTTTACAGGGAGGGAAACCTTTTCGAAGAATGCCTTCCTGCATAAGGCGGCAAGCGGACTGCTCTAATAATGCCTCAGTGCATGCCAGATGGCGCCTTTTGCGAACTGAGCTGTCAATATTTGTATTGCCAATTAAAAAGTGGGCAACCAATTAGGAGAAGCGCACTATGCCACAGGGCCCCAGAGTAAAATAAATATATTTGCAACTATGCTAATCGAATATTTTACAAATCATGTCAATTTATATATGTAAATACGCAGATATATATACTTTATTTAATTTAATATGATACCAGAACCACAACTGCATTAAAATGTAGATACTTAATTAAAGAGTACTCGGAAGATTTCGTTCGTTTTGACAGTCTAAAGTCTTAACGAGAAGAGTAAATAAATAGCCAGCAAGGGAAAAGTTTTCACTCAATTCGCCGTCTATTCAACATCTCATAGTTTGCTTTCTCACCACCATTGTGACTACAGAAAACTACTTTTCATTGCTTGTAACGTTTCTTTTCTACAGCCAAAGCAAATGTAATTAACATTTTCCGCTTTTAAGAAAATTAAAAATTTCTTCATTCTGCACAACAAATGTACGCGTCGGCTTTTATTTAAATTAAATTTCTGGTGCTTGAGAAATAATAAAAAGCAAAGCGGAAATGAAGCCCAGTTTACGTCGTAACCACATACACACACACACACACACACACACACACAAACACCTATAAGAATGTGGGCCTGCAATTTTTTATGCCAAGAAAGTAGAGCGGAAAGTAAGCGAGCAATAAAATCAACATTCAAAGTGGCGCGCTCGAGTGCAAAGGCACGAATAATTGTGAAGAATTACGCATCCAACAACGCGGTGTAAACGCATACACCCACCCCACACTTTTCAGTTAACCCTTTGCTAAACATTTAATTTTAATTTAGCGCGTTGCCGCGTGCATTCTCAAATTGCGAGCGGTCCGAAACTGGCCGTTAGCTGGGCGTAGCGCCACACTTGGCATGCCGTTGGGAGGTCCGTGCGTTCTTCACTCGTCCAAATTGAACTTCAGTTAGCTCGTGCGCCCCGTTATGGAATACATTTCCCCGTAGGCTTTCCTTTGCGCGCGCTCCTTCGCGTTCACTTCGTGTTGCGGTCGTCGTTCCCAGCGTATGTATATATGTATGTATGTATGTAAGTATGTACATATACATATGCATTTTTATATAAGTATGCGCACAAATTTGGTTGCCTGCGGTGCCTCCGGGCACGGCGCGATGGACACGCCGGACACTGTTGTTGCCATGTACGAAATTAAATTCGTGCTCGTCGAGCTACTACTGCTGCCACAAGCTTTTTCTTTTGCTTTCTCTTTACTTGTTTTGTTGCAACTGCAGCGGCAGCTGCTTTCTTCGGCTGACGCGTTGTGGGAGATCCTTTTCAACTGCGTATTTTCTTCGCCGCGCATTTTCATCAGCTCTTCAGCAGGCGAGACACAACAGTTGCACTTTTTATGGTGTTCTATGCAAAACATGTTGCATACTTTCGGGTTTTAACAAAATTCACTTCATACAACGACCACAGCGCGAAAAAAGTTTGCGAAGCGGCAGCCGAAAACAAACCCAGCCAGCAGTCACGTTTCGTGGTAAAGTATAGCGTGTGAAATGCGTCAAGTGCACTTTTGATCTCGCATAATGTCTTTGCCGGCGCCACAGCGCTGCTTACCTTGTACATACATATGTACATGTTTATATGCGGCAAAGGGTAACTGCACAGCACTGCTGTTGCGGTGCCTCGTTTGGCTCACTTGCACAATGGGTTTCTCTTTAACTGAAAATATTTTACTTCGTTGCAAGTTTTGCAATTCGGATATTCTCTTTTGGCCTTTCCTTTATATTTCCATTTTCTTTGTGACGTTAGCCAACAACATGTAGTTTTTTTTTTCTGTCCTTTGAATGCTCATTTCCTTTGGGCGCGTCGAGCAGCAGAAAACCACGAAATCGGGTTTGAGGCAGGAAAGCGGTACTTCTTTGCTTCCTAAACACATTGCAATTGCCTTGCCCCATACATTGCGTGAGCATCTTGCAAATTGGAAAGGAGCAAAAAAAAAAATGAAAAAAGTGTGCGCCCATACCACAGATGTTTTTAGTTTGTTTCAGCTGCGCTGGAGATCTCTTCAGCATACATGGCTGAGTTGTACCCAATTTTCAAGCCGAAAGCGGTTTGACTTACCGCGCCTTTGCATGAAATCATTTGTGTTTTTCTTTTTTTTTGGTTTCCGTCGTCATGTTCGGCGATTGCAAGTACCTTTTATAAACTCCGCTTTAGCCCTTTGTGTGCGTGTGGCGTTAGTATCGCCATCAACAATATCCAACTTAAGACATTTGTGTGGTGGCCTTTTTTTCCTTTCTATTTACAATTCAGTGCTAGGTCGTTTGTGTTGGGGAGAGTGGTTTCCTTTTGACTCCAACTTTGGATTGATTAGTTATTTTGTTGTTGCTGCCGGACGAGAGCACAAGCCAACAGAATGGGTCTACAATCAAATGATTTCTGTCGTAGCAAAGAAGAAGAAATCAAGAGTTCCGTCAATACTTTTTTGAGGATTTTTCCCGACCTTTATCAACCGAACAAATATTTTTCACTTCTCCATAGCTAAATATTAAATGCCAGAAATTTATGTTACAGTGGCGCGATTGTAGCCATGCGGCCTAATTGTGCCTCCTTCCAAAGTTGTATGAGCAAAGCCTCAATTATTTAACGTACAAACGAATTTAGTTACTAGTTTGCTCAGCTGAAATTAACTAGCTTGAGAAATCAAATTTCTTCGGGTATCATTTATGTGAATTGAATGTGAGAACGCAAACACCTCTCTGCTGAATCCTTACTTGGCAATTTAAAGCAATTTAAGTAGTCTGCTCCCCTTTTCCCTATATATGAATACATATGTACATATCTATGCTCGCACTCAGGTAGACCACATTTAAAAATCGAGAAAACAATTTTGGCAACTGCTGAATCCGCAGCCATGTGGCGTTTTTGTATTGTTGCAAAAGCAAAAATGTTGCTGAGTTGGTTCTTGCATTCCCTGCAATGTTTTGCTTTTTGTTAACACCTGCACACACGCAACCAAACCGATATATCAGCCAACCGACAGAAGTGTACTTGGAAGCCAGCTGAGCATCTGCACACCATAATGCACAGTAGGTCAAAGAGCCCCTTTTTCTTTGGGAAAATAAAATTGAAAAAAAAATTCCATATTAATAAAATTTGTGTTGTGTTCTTGCTAGAAATACTCTTAAGGCTTAAATTTAAATTACACTTCAAAAAACGGAAACTTTTGTAAAAGGAACTTTAAGTGTTTCATTATGAAACTGGCCCTAAAACATTCAAGAATGCATTTTGTTTTTATAAATTACAAAGGGTGGCTTCAGCACACTCAGTAAAAATAGTTTTTCGATACCAGTTTGAATTTAATATCCGATTTGCTTGTGCAGTTTCACGTACGTGTTGTGGAAATCTGAGACGCGTAATAATGCCCCATTTATGTCTTATTTTTTTTTTTGTTCAATAAACGCTACTTTTTGGAATTAAATAAAAATAAGTTCCAGTGAAACAAATATAGAATTTATGCAAATTTTTCAAATTTCGGCCAAGATCAGTCATGCTGAAAGCGAAATGAAATGAATAAATGGATATTTTCTAAGTTCAGAATATTTAACCTCATACTACGTTCCTTGCATTAAGCGAGTAAAGCTCATTTTCTATGCAGCTAATGAAAGAAGAAATCCCTTCCATTTGCTTGAAATTTGTTTGTAAGGAGAAACAAAAAAACCAAAAAAGAACAAAATTTATTGTACTTTTGTCACAGATATGTATGTATGTAGATGTTTGTTTGCATTATAGGTCGTGAAAGGGTTAATAAAATTTGCTGATCGTGATTGGGTTAATTGGCGAGTGTTAGCCTGCTTTAAGCTACTCTTATGGTTCTTCATTCAAATAGTAAGATTGTGAACAGAAAAAGGCGTAATTTGTCCTACCGTGCAATGCATCGTTGCATAACCAGCCAAAGTGAGCCAACGATTTGTGGCAGTGCAAGTAACAGTAAACACATGTAAACACTCACATACACATATGCATATACATACATATATTTGTGTACATATAGGCGCCTGCATGGTGGTAGTGCATATTTTGAAAGATTGTTGCATGTTAAATTGTTGTAAATTCAATTTGCAAAAGTTTGGACTTGAATGTGCGGACGACGGGCGAAATCACCGAAGCGCAAATCAGAAGCGTTGAGAAAGTAGTGAAGGTGTGAAGTGAGCCGGCGAATTTAATGGCGAGTGCACGGCAAGCGGTAAGTATGTAGTACATTTGGATATTAGTGAAATGAAAACAAAATCCACTACGAAATGGTGGGGTGCATAAAGCGCTAGGATTTATTTACTTCTTGCGCAGCAAGGGAAAGTGTTGATGCAGTGAGCGATACGATTTCTGCCAAAATTGGCAGTGTTGCAATGTTGAAGGGGCAATTACGAAACCTGAGGGGGGGGGGGGGGGGGAAATTACAAAACCTGAGGAGTGCAATAGGATTCGCCTTTTTACCATTGCTCATACGAAGCGAATGCTATTTTTGCGGCAGCTGACCGAAGTGGTTTAAGAACTCTGGAATTTACTTTTTCATTGGCAAAAATTTTGATATTTTGTGAGTAGAAAAGAAACGATAATTAATTGATAAGTTATATATTTTTTTCTAAATTAAGAAGATTACTAATTTTAATTTCATTACTTAAATATTAAAATTATTACTATATTAAAATTTTCACTATAAGAAATTGAAAACATCAGAATTTCGAAAAGCAACGTTCGAACTGATTCTTCAACTGGACAAAGCTAGACTTTTTATGACTTCCCAAACTTAAGTTGTTTGACATTTCGTCTTTTAATAACTACACTCTGGCTCATTTTACTCACTCACAATGAGTTTTGTACTAAATACTATGTGTATGTGTATACGAATGAATTGTTTTTGTTGAATGGTGTCAAAGGCATATTTGCTTGGAACAAGTGTATTGAGTATCAGTCTATGTACCTACATTGAAAGTTTGTTGCGGTTCGGTTTGTTGCAATTGATATTGCAGAAATGCAGGTTGGCGTAACAGTAACAAAGCTTTGCAATGGTAGCATATGTAAGCTTGAATATCTGCTTACACTGATGTCCTTGCAAATGCTCAAAGATCCCAATAGAAAATTGTGAAGCCAATTGAAACAACTTTTCTACACAGAGAAATTTTCGTTTTCAAATTTGTATGGAATGTTTTACTTTTAAAAACGTTTTGATCCAGGTTTTGCACCTACAATATTTATTTAAATTTTGAGAACGAAAATTTTCAATTAAATTTCCAAAATCCATGTTTTTGTTTTTGGTACGCAAATTTTCAAACTCTTTTTTAAAACGATCGTTTGATAATTGAATATGCGCATGTTGAAATTAAATCCTAAAATGGTTTTTCTTCATTTTAAAAATATGATATTAAAATTTTATTTTTATTAAATCACAACAAGTCATTTGGTATATACATACATTGTCAAAAATATGTTGATATACATATATACTTATAAATGAGTAACAAAATTTAATAAACAAAATACAGATGTTTTACAAATAATATATACATACATACAGATGTTCCCGCCTTACTTCAATGCTGGGCCTGCTAGTTTTTCTTCACGCTGGTCAAACCCTGTAATTTAAAGCAAGAAAGTTTTAAATTATTATTTAATAACTCACATAAATTTATTTTTGTAAACTATTCTTACCAAAGCTTTTTTCGGTCGAAGAAGTCCACCGTATCACTAAGGTCGCTCCCACGTAGTTACGTGGTTAGAATGGCGGTATTGTTTGTATATACTTCATCACCTTTTTTGAGGATTGAAGTTACTTATTTATATCAACACAATTTTTTCGGCAAATGATGCAAACATATGCAATGTTTTTCATTATAGCTAGGTAGCTTTTTAAATTCTAATGCAAAATATGTTAGTTTTAAATATTTTTCATACTTAATTGACTGAAAATAAATTAAATTTTTTATTTTAAAAGTGTATAGTTTTATTTTACTTGTTGGAAATTGTGTCGAACTACAATTCGTTGGGAGAAAATCCTCAA
>NW_023458555.1:3219548-3221144 GCF_013731165.1 Rhagoletis pomonella
TGTTGGAAATTGTGTCGAACTACAATTCGTTGGGAGAAAATCCTCAAGTGTTTCATTTTAGTTTGGAAAATACGCTTTTTTTCCGTTATTTCTTTAATTTCGTCTGTTCTCCTCAGTAAAAAAGTGAATATATTATAACGATCGTTTTTGTTTTGCGAATGTTTCGTTTTAAAGTCGTAAATACAAATACTTAATATTTTTTATTATGTATGAAGTAAAATTATTTTATTTTACAATTTCTTTTAAAAACTTGCGTTTTACCTGTATCATTTTCTCTGTGTAGGATAAGGGAAGCTTGCCACTCATTTTCAAGTAAATATCTTCAATAATGTATGAGTTCTTAATTGTGGTAAGTCGAATGGCAGTGTTGCACTGAGCTTTCTTATCACGAAAACCTGTTGGAAGAAAATTTAGTAGTTGGTTCCCTGTTACCAAGGAAAACACCAGCCGTTGACTTTCTTTCCTACATCCACTAAAAATTTACGAGTCTTTAAACATGCTTTACGTTAATTTCTATCGCATAGAATTATGGGCAGAGAGAGAGAGAAGCTGTCTAATATGTGCTCTACTAACTTTAGTAAAAAAGTCGAGACGCGTTCTTGTCTAAAATAACGAACTTGCGGACTCCAAAGCCCGACCAGAGAAAACAAAAAGTTTCTAATTTTATTGGCAATTCCTAAAAAGCACTCAACTAACTCAGCTTAATTTTCTACAGGGAAGTATAAATGAGTAGTGTGTATATAGGGTTGTCACCTGACTTTAATTTTCTACAGCTTCAGCTTATGTCGACACATACGTATACACATAACTATGTATACTAGTGTTCGCCCAGCGGTTGAAATTCAACCGATAAAATTAAGGATAGTTTATGTAAGTTGAATGAGCTAAAATAACATTAGTTGGAATGGGTTAAGTGGAGGGGAGTTTAGCTTAGTACTTGGCATGACATAAAATAACCATAACATAAGAATAAATAACATAAAATATGAAGCATAACACACAACAATATAACATCGCACACTCTTCAGTTGTATTTCCTTTTTATCCCTTTTTTCACCTCTATCTAAATCTTATTTATTTTGGGTCATTTTATGCCAAATGATGTTGCCTTTGATGCCACATCAAGTGATATCATGTCATGTGGTGAAATTGGGTGTGGTGAGCTGCGGTGTGGTGGAATTGGGTGTAGGAGTTACGGTGTGGTGAATTTAGGTGTGGTGGATTCAGGTGTGGTGAGTTAAGTTATGGTGAGAAAGTTGAGGTGTGGTGAATTAAGGTGTGGTGGATTTTGGTGTGGTGAGTTGAGGTGAGTTAAGGTGTGGTGAGAAAGTTGAGGTGTGGTGAATTAAGGGTGGTGGATTTAGGTGTGGTGGATTTAGGTGCGGGGGTTAAGGTGTGGCGAGTTGTGGTGTGGTGAGCTCAGGTGGAGTAAGTTTTTAAGTTAAGATGAGTTAAAGCTAAGGGGTTATGATTTTTATCCTTATCTTCATCTTCATCTTCATCTTCATCTTCATCTTCATCTTCATCTTCATATCCACCTTCGTTTGTATTTAGGTTTCTTTACTTTTATTCTAATCTTTGCCTTTATCCCTTTCT
>NW_023458555.1:3221244-3247818 GCF_013731165.1 Rhagoletis pomonella
GCGAGAGACGCATCACAAATACATATATTATCTCGAACAAGCACTTGCATTATTCTCCGCTTGTTATGCCAAATTGTATTGTTTATGTGTGTGTGAACAGATTGCACAAATTTTAATTAGAATTTGTGGCTAAATACATTGAAGTACCATTGCGCCCCCTTTGGGACTAGCAGATATGCGACCACTTGAGGATTACACAAAGTGAGAGAGACAAAGACGGCCTTTGTTCTAAGTATTTGCTAATCTAAAATCTGTGGCATTACACTGTTGATAGTTATTTACAGGTTGACAGATGTATGAATTGCACAGTAAGACGCTTATTACAGCCAATCACCGCAACTAATGGCTTAGCCACCAATGCATGGCTTTTTTTCGCAGATGACCTTTAAATAATCAATTTACGGGGTAGTCAAGATGGGACTAAAAGAAAATTTTTTTTCAGAGGACTTAAAAATTTAAATCTTAGGTAAATTGTTACGCACATAACAGAAAGCCAATCGTCGTCCTGACTTTTAGAAAGAGTGGTATATGCACCAACTTTAAAAAGAAAATATCTAGACTCCGTTTTCTGCATAAAAATCCGCAGTCTAGTCATAGCGTATGCGCAACATTATGATGCGAGATGCAAATTCAATGAGTAGGTAGATAAATAAGTGTATCAGAGTGATCCCTAAAATATCAAAATCTCGAGGCATCCTTTTATTTTGTTCTACGTACAAAATAAAGACTTTTAAAACTTATAAAAAAAATCTATCGCAAATGTTTGACAAAATGATTACCTTGGCCAGCTATAACTGAGCGAGTTTAAGAATTTATATAAATAAGTTTTAATAATATGTTAAATTTATCAGATTACAAGTGAACAATTTTTAGATTTTTTGCTATGATTTGGTTGCGACCTCTAAACAATTTTAAAAAAAATTTAAATTTTTGTGGATATACGTAGAAAAAAAATTAAGTGGTACCTCCTACAAATTTTAGGTGTTGATATTTTTAGGGACCACCCTAATATATTTATATGGTACTACATGCAAGCGCATTCACGGTAAATGTTAAACAATAATTATGTAAATTGTTTGGTGTTCATTGTGCGTGCGTCAAATTTACGATTATTATCTGTGCGGTGGCCACTTCTCACAGCAAAGCCAACGAAGGCGAATACTATTCAGATGCCCCTTAAGCAGACTAAATATGCCGAACAAAGGCATATCCTCGTTAATTTTGGACGCATTTGACAATGGCTAAATTCCGCCATATGTAAATACAAACGAGTAAATTTGCACTAAATAACTTTCAACTTACTATGTCAGTAGCTGTTGAAGCTAAACAATAGAGTATTGAATTACGTTTACAGCTGTCGGAGAGTGAATTTGTAAAATTCTACAGGTAAGATGGGAGTTAGGTGCAAACCATTTTTTGCACTGCGTATAATGCAAATAATGACCCTGCAAACTACAGGAAATATAAGATAAAATACCGTTTTGTTCTAATTGAAGCACTAATGAATTTGTGGTACGTTAACCAAAGACTTACTTTACGTTCCCAAGTTTTCTTTTAGGATTGCAAGCAAAAACCTAACTTATCGCTAATAAAGAGAGAAATAGTAGTAGTTATTCTTCATCGCTAACTAAACTCCCAAAGCAATTCGAGGCTTCCAATGTCCTTCATGAGACACCATTAAGGCGCATGCCACAAATCGGAGGAGAAGCTCGGGAAATCTATTATTATTATAATATGTTCCTTTAATTTCATCAACATGAAAAAGGACATTAAAATAACTTGGACTCCACAAAGACAGATATGAGGACCGTTTGTTTAACGAAACCATCACCTTCTTCTTGCTCGAAGAAATTACACCAACAGCTCGTAGTAGCCAATCTTTCGCTCAATCAGTTCCACGCAAGGGCTATTGGCCGCTTGCTATATGCCATTTTAATAGGTAAGCTATGACTAGCCCCCAGTCGTCTTATTTTTTTTTTTAAACTCAACGGATGGATTGCAGAGCCCTACAAAATAATGTATTTCCTCCTCTTCTTACTTTGCACTACAAGAGTTCGCCGGTTTGGATTGAAATGAAAAAACTTCGCCAATTGCATCTCTCTTTTGCGCCATTTGTTTATCTCGAGTGGACTTAGATCTTTCTGCACTTATCATCATCATCATATACCATCGGCTGTGGGGGCCTTGTTGTTTTTAAGCTACCTTATTACTTTTCTCACCTCTTCTTGACCAGGTGGAGGGACGTGATTTTCTTTCCTATAAATTGGTCCGGGTCATTCATCATTTAACGCGACACGTTTGCCGCCATTGCAAAGTATTGAGAAGCCCCCGGTTTTGAAACCATTTAATGCTGCCTTATTTTCGGATAAAATATTCGGGCTACATTCCTGTCTGCCAGCATCGCAATTGTCAGATAAGCATATGGTTTATGCTCGGATGTAAATAGGATGTGATAGGGAAAAAAATACAGTCTAGGTTATTGTTATTGAGTTATTCGACTTTATTCTCATAGAAATAGAATATTCTGAAATTTATCATTACATGGAAGGAGGGCGAATGCCCAATTTCAAACATTTTTAATGAGCTTCTTATGGTCATTTCATTTCTACCAAAAAATATCGCCTTTTGATGGAGCCTTTGTCTTTTCGTTTTCGATTCTAAAATAAAGGCAAACGGTGTGAAATTTTTGTGTTCGTTTCTTAAAATGTCACATTCTTGTAAGGCAAAAAAGGCACATTCTCTGCCCTTTGAAGCTTTATCAGGGGGATGGTTGCCCTGAAAAAAAGATGGCTGTTAAAAACGACAATGCGTGAAATGTGTGGGCTAGACAGGGACAAGAAGGCGATAACATGCTATTTTACAGGGCTGAGTGTAATAGCAAAAATATTTTGCCCCGGGGACGGGTTAAATTTTTTGGAAGAAATGAAATCACCATTAGTAACATTCATACCAAGTTTGGAGGGATTTTGTAAAGCGGCTTCCAACAATTTGTTTCTAGTACTTGCGGAAATATCATGGTTTTACAAATACCGTTGAATGGGAGGTGGGCGTTGTTATTGTCCAATTTCGCCCATTTTTTATATCATCTTGCTTTCAATATATCATAGTTTATGGAGACGTGAAAAGACTAGTGAGAGAAAAAAATTTTGAGCCATGATGATAATTTTGTTGACCCGTGTTATTTATTTAACGGCCCAAGCGTATCTCAAAAAATGCAGGCTGTTTTGCAATGGCCAAACTCCAAACCGATATCTGGTGATTAGAACTTCCATCACATTAAAACTATCCAGAAAAGGGGAGAATGCAGAATTCGGACAAAAATATATAATTATATATGATATGAAATAACTAACAATTATAACTGCTTACCTGAACTCTGTCGGACACGTGACGTGATTTGTCTGTACGTCACAACTTATTAAAAAATTTCTTAAAATTAACAACTTAATTTTTTGTGGTTTTTTTCTTACTCCGTACCGTCTTTGGTGTCTTTGATTCTTACATACAAGTTTTTCTAATACTTGCCTGGTCCTTGTTTAATAGTTTCGATGAAATTTTCATGTAAATATAACAATTCAAAAAATTGATATTTACGCTATGGTTTATATTATTTTTTTCTCCGAAAATTAAAATATGACGTGTCTCATGAACGTAGCTAAAACTATCCGCCTTACAATAACAGAAAGGTGTCTCTACGTGACCATGGAATGTCGCTGTAGTAATTCCCAGCAAAATACCCAAATCTAATTGTCGACATATTACAAAACCGTATAATATTGGCAACTGCTTTTGTTTGCCAAGATTTTTTTTTTGCTTCAAATATGGGTAGAAATATTTAAGCGATATCTGAGGCCATGCGCTCCGGTCACGCAACAAACAGCTGTCCAAAAATATTGCATTTTCCATAATAACAACTCCAGCAGGCCTACAGCGACATCACCCCACACCACAAGCACACATACGCCGCGGAGCAAAGCATGTGGACACAAAGTAGGCGTTGATATACTGACAATTGGTAATTGCTAATAGATTTCATGAAACCAAAATGCTTTGCACATCGGCATGAGCGCTGAATATTTGCGTGACTGTGAGTACTTTATGCGTGCCATACGGCATTATCGCCAACTTATTTGCGGCATTCAGTGTTTATTTACATATCCTGTGTCCGGCTGACCACGTACATCCGACCTTAGTGCTAGTATGCTGTGTTTACACATATGCATACGCAAGAGTATTTCGATTGGAATGAGCGTGCGTGTGTGGTTTAAGTGTAAATACATCCTGTAGAAGCTCAGACCACATTGTTTGCCATTGGAAATGAAAACGGGTTTGATGAGTGCATATGTTTATGTATATCTAAATACATAAGTACATATGTATGTGCATATGTCTGTTTGTGAAAGTATGTATGGAAAATTAAGGCATGAAATGTAGGTTGCCATGCGATTTAAATTTGCTTTTGAGTCCCGAGCTCGGGTGCTAAGGAGCAATATTTTAAATTTTTATTGATAGAAAGCAGATTTCCTGGCTTCACTAATATGCTCCGGCATTTCCGGATAGCGAAAATAAGGAACACATGAACTCGATTCTTTACTTGATTTTATTTTACGATATTGTATATTTTTTAAAACCATTTTCAAACCACATGTAGGAGGGTTACCACCTCATTTAAAACTTAAACTCAACCTGAATTAGAGAATTATATAATTTAAATATGTATCAAAATAGGGGTGTCAGACAAAAAAGCTTTTAAAACATTTTAATTTGAAAATATTGCGAACAGGGTCACCTCCTGCTTACAAAGTTAAATTTGATGTATACGATGGGTTAAATGAAACAACTTTAGATCTTAACTGTTAAACTTAAAATAATAAGGCAATTAGAATGCGATGAGTATACCAATGGCCCCCAATAAACATTTTGTTGGAAATCGCACCCTTCTAGTAACCTCTTTCTGTAACAGCCTCTGGTCGAGCAAGCTCTCGTCCTGAAAATTGTCTTTTTAAAATATTTGGGTTTTTTCTGAATTGCTTTTCATGTCAGAAATACACCAGATGGATTCCTTATTGCAAGTTGACCTCTAATAGCAATGACTATATGACTAATGATATTCGTACCTTTCACCGAACTTGGGTCCCATCGTGGGGTAGTACCCAATTCTCCAACAACTTGTTTAATCCTCAGTAAGGTAAGTAGTAAGTATTACAAAAATAAGTAGTAAGGATAACGCAAGGATTAGAGGCATGAGGCGCTTAGCAGTAGTAAGGGTTTTGTTTCTTTGAATTTTGAGTTGTGTCGTTATTGCAGAGGACCCTCGTCGATATGTGAATATGAACAAATATATATTTTTATTTGTTCCACCTACATCTCATGTCCCTCATACTCTGCCCGCAACAAAGTGCGTATCTTTACGTTTGCCTACTTTGAACTAAATCCGATTATGGTTTCGAAGCACTGCTAAAACGATTACTTCGCTTACATACCGCACGCTTCCCAATTGGCAGGTTCGTTCCAAGCTCTCTCCCTTCTCGGGGCAGCTAACATTCAAGCACGTCGAAATCAGCCTACAATCGAACGGGCAGCTACGCAATCAAAAAGAAAAAATAAAATATTATACCCGATGACAGTCATGCGAAATTGATTTGTTAAATAATATTATTTTGTGTTGTGATTGTAAGTCATGCGCAACGAACTATATGCTAGAATGCCAGAGCACAGTGGTCCAAAACCTGGAATTTACTGTGAAAAGTTGTCGAGAGTCTTCATTTTTCAACCGATGTGATTAAATTTTTAAGTTTTCTCAAAACTAACAAAAAATTGGCAAGAAAAATTTTAACTGTTATAAACAATTTTCACCACAAATAAAAAATTGGGTTTCGATTTTTCAAAAAAATGTTAGGTATGCAGTTTTAGAGCCATTTTATTTGAATTTTTATAAAAAATTTTAAGCAAAATTTAAAAAATGTGTGTTTTGATTGTTAAGAAAAAATCTATGTATGCAATTTATACTATTTCCAGAAAAAAAAATTATAAAATTCAACGCGAATCTAGGCCACTTGAAAATTGTATGCACTTTATTTAATGGGCTTAAAAATCAAAACAAAAGCAGTTACATTTTTGTGAAAATTTTTATAACACTTCAAATTTTCCTTGTGAAATCTTTTTTCTTTTTGAAGGAACTTTATTAAGATTTAATAGACAATAAAACTGTATGACCAAAATTTCTAAAAATTAAAAAAATATATATACATTTATTTTTTATAACATATTTTCATTTTGGAAGAGCGCTATAATTGTTTTTTTTTTATGTTTTTTATATTTAGTTTTGATTAAAAAACTAAATAAATTAATCAAATCGGTTTGAAAATGAAGGCTCCGGACGTTTTTTTAACAGTAAATCCCAGTTTTGCCCCACTGCGCAACTCTCCAACACTCCAGTGCAAATATGACGCAGCTGTGCGTAATTTCCCTGTAGTATCTAGCCCACGGGTCATTATTATACATACATACATACGTAGTGTGAATTGTATTCGTGGCAGTGGCACTGGCAGCTGTTCAGCGCTTATTACGACAATATTTACTCAGTTATTTATGTAATACGTATGATTTGCCGATGATGACGCAGGAGCAGTGATGCCAGACATTCTCTGTTAAAAATCCCACGAAAATGGGGAAAAAATCCCTCAATTACCCACAGCTTGAAAATTTATCCCACAAAATTCCCAACGAACTTAAACATATACATGTTTCAGTAAAAAAGAAGTAAAATTCATATAAAATAATAATAATAGTTTGGCGCTTACACATATGTGCTTTTCCTCCAATTTGTGGCGGTCCCCTTGATATTGTCACACAAAGGGGAGGGACCTACAGTTTTACGCCGACTCCGAATGGCGAGTGTATTTTTATGAGAAGCAGTTTTTCATGGTAGAAATACACTCGGAGGTTTGCCATTGCCTGCCGAGGGCCGACCGTTGTTAAGAAAAACCCCTTTTTCTGCATTTTTTTCACTTATTCATTTTTTCACTTTCATTTTTTTTGCTCTTTCACTAAGGGCCTAAAAGAAATTTTTGGTGACTTTAAAATTGAAGCACATTCATGTGCTATTTAACATTTCATCAGATAATTTGTTCCGCTTTTTACATGAAACACCAGTTACAACTGAAAAGATTCTTTCTTACTCAGCGCTTGAATTGGTTAACGTAAGAAAATTTTCGAAATTGTCCTTATACTTTTTAACAATTATATACCATTTCACTCCACATCACATCTTCAGAACGATTAATTACGTAAGAATGTCGAATATTCTTGAATTTTGTTCAATTATGCAACAATAACTTCGTCAAAAGAAAATCCCTTATTTATATGAAATGTCCCTTTTTTCCCTTTTAATAATTTTTGATGCAAAATATCCCTCAAATAGGGAAATTACCCACAATCTGGCATCACTGCGCAGGAGTTATTTGAACTCAATTTTATTTTTGTCAAAAGCTTATAAGGCATGAGCGATTCTTGACAAAAGTTATTAAGCACTTAAAAATCAACAACGCTTGAAACCAGTATTATGGAAAAATAGAAGATTCACTCAAGAGAATTTTCGTGGCTAAAAGCATTCATTTTGCGAATATACATAAAAATATCTTATTTCCAAATTATCGCGTATGCAGAAAACGTGTTGCAACAAGTTAGTTAAGTTAACAACCTAGTCAATGTCATTGGGAGCAGTGGTGTGATCTATATGAGGGTTTTCCAGCATCCTAAAGAACTAAAACAACGCACCCTAGTGCTTGTTATTCACCACAATTTAGACACGGTAGCCTGTATGTACATATGTATATACTTATGCATAAGCTTTGGACTCACATGTTTTTAAATAGGGTTGCCACCCATCTGTTAACGATGATGAGGTAATTATGTAAATTAAGTGAAATGATGCAATATGTATTTTTGCACATTCGATAGTATGACATGGTAGCTACAATATATCACACTCATTTCATTTTTAGATAGGTGCCGACTCTATGCAGAAGTATGTAGGGGTCAGAACTTCATTTTAACACCTTTTGTTTGAAACTCTTATTTTACTTAAACGCATATAGCATGATTTCAAAAATATTTATTATAGATAAATGGCAACCCTATCCAAAAATATGTGTTCCTATTTTCAAAAACTTTCCCGGGAGTGCATAAACCTTCCATTTGATGTCCATAATGTGGTCTTAAGAAAGCTTAAATGTTTAATAACAGTTGTTGTATTTTTTATAAAAGTGGCAACCCTACTCTTCCCCCCAACTCTTCAAACGCTGTCAGTTTTGTTGAAGGGACTTAATTATTTTATTAAGCCATTAAATAATTTTAAATTTTCAAATATCTGGCAACCCTAAACATGATTAAGGAGCTGTTCGTGCGTGATGTGGTTATTAAAATGTAAAATAACTAATTTATGCGTATGACAGATAGGATTATCGGTTATTAAATCACACATAGTAAAATTTTTCAGCTAAGCACCTTTTGTTTGAAACTCGCATATAGCATGATTTCACAAATACTTGTTATAGATAAATGGCAACCCTATCCAAAAATATATGTACCTATTTTCAAAAACTTTCCCGGGAGTGTATAAATCTTCCTTTTGATATCCATAATGTGGTCTTAAGAAAGCTTAAATGTTTAATAACAGTTGTTGTTTTTTTATAAAAGTGGCAATCCTGTTCAAAAATGTTTTTAAATCTTTTCAAACGCTTTTAGTTTTGATGAAAAAACTTAATTATTTTATTAAGCCTTTAAATAATTTTAAATTTTAAAATATCTGGCAACCCTAAACTTAACTAAGGACCTGTTCGTGCGTGATGTGGTTGTTAAAATAGGATAGGATTATCGGTTATTAAAACACAATTAGTAAAATTTTTCAGCTAAATAAGCATCATCGTGTTTTCTGAAGACTTATGAAGGGAAATAGTCTTATTCGATCAAAAAATATTTATTCTTAACGAAAAAATATATTTTCCGCATGTAAAATATATGGGAAACGCCAAAGCCCCGGCGGCATGGGTAAATATTAACTGATTTCCTCACTTCTGGGGAGTGGCAGCAGGAAAAATCAAAAAAGTTAATTTTCCTTTGTATTTTTGGGCCACCCTACTGTACATACATACATAAGTAAAATTAATTTAAAAAATAATACTAAGTAACGAATTTCTTTTTTTGATGCTACTCTGACCAGTATTCGAACCCTGAACCTACCGAGTGGTAGTATGCACTTCTAACCACTCAACCACAAAAGCCGCCGTTCATAAGTATACACATACATACATAATATGTATTTTACAATTCAGTGCGTCAAAACTATGCGATCACCTGGAGGTAACTTTCACATTCAATGTCTCTTTCTAGATTCGTTTTACTCCCCGTT
The DNA here is from genome assembly GCF_013731165.1 of Rhagoletis pomonella. Lineage (NCBI taxonomy): Eukaryota > Metazoa > Arthropoda > Insecta > Diptera > Tephritidae > Rhagoletis > Rhagoletis pomonella. The sequence continues at coordinate 3,230,657 of NW_023458555.1, forward strand.
CGCTTCTCGCTTCGCCGCCAAAGCTGCGGTTGGCATTCAGCTGTGTTGCAGTGAGTTTTGTCGTTTTACTGCGCTGGGCTTCTTTTAATTAGTGGCAACTTTTTGCAAATATGCTGCAGGTGTTTCCCACTGAACCCCATTATTTCAGCGGTTTTATTGTTGTCAGTTGTTCTTGTACACATTGCTGAGATTCTCATAGTTTGTCACTCAGGCGAGCTTAAGCTGTCAACCCAAATATTTTTGCTTGCTTTTCTCTTGCAGTTCGCTATTTTATTTTTATTTTTTTTGCTTGTTCGTCCGCTTATTTGTTTCACTTCTTTTTTTTTATACAACAGCTGCGTGCAACTTTTGTTGTATTTCGTTGCAGCTGCCGAGTCAACTTGTCATTGCCGCAGTACTCCTGAATAGATGCACAGCAATATTCCCAGACTTTCACGGAAATTCGTATTCACAATTTGTTGTATAAGTTGAAGGAAGGCGTTCGTTCTTGCCTTCAGTGAAGAGGTGTTGCATTGTTTCCAGAAATTTTGTGAGCTAGAACTGGCTAATTATAAACAAGCAAACGACATCATTTACATCCTGAACCAAATGTTTTTAAATCAGGCGCGAAAAACTTGTAGTAAACGAGTACAATTTTAATTTGTTTAACATTGTGCACGTTGAGTTGGCGCAACAGCTCAGTAACTGTTGCGATGGCACCTTCTGAACTCGTCGTTTTGTGCTTCTTATCAACCGAACAGTTGCGTGTTAGATGATCGTAATATTTTTCTGATCATTTGAGACAACATGTTGTGTGAACACATTACGATCACTGATTTTTTTAGCAACGGTTGCGCTCAACTGCTGCGCCTTCTGAACCTTCCCCTTAACCATAGATTTACTACAGCAAATTTGCTACAGCAAGTGTTTTTATAGGGCACTTTAAAACACGGTACCTCTCAAGGGCTAGTGATGGCGGTTCTGACAGACCATTGTGCAGTTGGTACTCATGCGATGAGACTAAGAATTTCGACTGATCATTTTGTGTCAGCTGTGGAAGATGAAGTGAATCTCCACACTTTCTTTTAGACTAACCAACCTTCGCGTGACTAAGATGGAAGCATTTTTGCTCGCAATTCTGTACAAACACTGAGCTCTCAGGGATCGAAATTAGCCGGATTCAAAACTTCATAATCGACTCGCGGCGTTAACTTAATCCAACCTAACCTGTACTTCTTTGGGCTATGAAATAGTTGGTCACATTAGGTATGGCACTGTTCGCTTAGATGGCTGCTACCGAAGAAGTTGGAATGGCGAACTGTAGGCGTTTTACCAGACTTTTCTTACAAAAATAAAGCTCACTAATTCCTATTAATATCTTGATGTTCTGCATCCAGTCTCAATTCTATTTAGCAGTCGATATGACTAGGACGGGTTAGCCCTGGATCAGAGAAAACATTCTGATCAGAAATTATCAGAAGTTCAGGAGTATGGCCAAGAGAAGCTGTAAAAGCCAAAACAACCAGACACAGGCCTGTTATGTACTTATTACCATTTGTTTGGATTCGCCCGAAAGCATTTCACATCCCCAAAGTTGTCTACAAAAAACAATTGAAACCGTAATTCTATGTGAGCGCATTTATTCATCATTAAGTAAAGCGTTTCCAGTGGCATGCACTCAATCCGAAAAGGACTACAAGCATATAACGGTATAATAAAAATCGAAAACATAAATCCAAATGTGCATGTGTATATTGCTTACAGATACCTGATTAAACTAAGTACTTACATAGATGTTTGTAAATCTGTTTGCAAATTTTGAATTTCACTGGCTTGGACGAGCAAGTTTTGAACACTAATAAAAAAAATAAACATAAAAATTAATTTGTAATTTTAAGCGCGGACACAGGTATACCCGCAAGGACATCAAATGAATATGTATGGATGTGCATCTATGTTTGTACACTAAATCATATGTATGTATGTGTGTGACAGCTGCGACAGGATAGAGCTTACAAGCTGATGTTGGCCAAAATTTTATTTGCTATTTTTAAACACTACTACTAACCGTAGTTAAACAGTGTTTTTGTATGGTATAATAATTTTTCCATACACACATGCACAAGCAAACACTGGAAGTCAATTGAAAACTGTTAATACAAGTACATGCACGTAGCATAATTTTCTGGTTTCCCCTTTAATATGTCTATATGTGTATGTATGTGTTTTCGTTGGTGTGGAAAATAAATGTAAAGCAAAGCAAACTAGTGTACATAACTCTGAAATTTGCGGTTTTTAATTACAAAGTAAATTTGTTTTCGCTAAAGCGAACGAATGTGCAGCTGAACGCCTGATAGAGGCAGATCTTGCCAGCACAACGTACCCTGCAGGGAAACCACGAACTAGTCAATCAAATTTCTAGTTCCGTACTAGAGATCCTTATCGCCAAAAACGAACCAGTCCGATAGTGACTAAATCCCCACTGACTCAAGAACGGCGAATTTTGGTACTTTGAAAAAACCATTTTACTTAACTTTTTAGAACTGCATATACATATGTATGTAGCTAACTAAAACTTTTCATTAGAGATCTATATCTAAGGTGACGAATTTAGAAACTATCGAAAAAAGGATGCAGCGAGGCGGAGAGCAATTGACACTTCGTATTACATCGCAATATTAAATTCCCCCAGTTGCTTGCACACAAGAGAGAATTAAAGATTCTAAATTTTCTAGTACCCGGCACTAGTGCGTTTTCCCACAGGGTACATATTTCGGGAAAAGTGGAAATAAAACAGAACCAAGTACTAAGCAAATAAAATGTATGGTACACATTTTCGTTATTTTCAGGAGGTATTATGAGTTTACTAACTATCCGAATTAGCGATGCCACATTAAGCGCGAGCGAGCGCTTGCAAATAATTTCACTGCAGTTCAGGCGAAATTCGGGACACGAATTTAAATATTCCTAAATGCGACTTTTCAAGCCACAGGATTTATTTCTATATGCATAGGAAAAACGATTGGCACACGGAAAAAATTACTCTAAAAGCATCGGCTTAATTATGAAATAATGTTTACCGTTTATATTTTAAGCGAATTCTGATTGAGACATAGCTTTTTCGTTGAAATTTGGTAAGAAACATAATTTTTCTTGGTATTGAGCTGGAGGCAGTCTAATTCACATAGATATGTACATATGTATTATACATATGTATACCAATTGAGAGGTCTCCCTGATTTTTTTTTTTAAGTTTTATGACCAGCCATATCGGTTTTTGAAAAACAAAAATGCCCATAACTTTGGTTAATTTTTTTATTTTCAAAACACTTTTGGAATATAAAATCGAAAAAAAAAATGTAACCGGCGCATCTAGAAAACATTGAAGTTTTTCAATTAAAATGTTGATTTAAAAAAAAAAAAAATCTAAAACACTTATTCCGCAGCTGTTAAGCCTAATAATCGTTTCGATTAGCCAAGCGTTGGTCGTAGCGTAGTATTTGCCATCGCAAAAACCAGTACGCTTTTCATACCCGTTCAACGTTCAAAATACGGTGTGGTTTTCGTATACGAAAACGAACAGAAAATTACTTCAATTTTATTTTATTTTCATATGTGGAAAACGTTCGAAAATCATGATGTGATTTGAAAGCCATAAGTGTATTTTATTTGTGCAAGCTGAATATTTAAAAGCATTTATATGTACGTACTCGGCAGAGTGTGCTGGGGATCGTGCTGGTATTTGTTAGCTTACAGAAGATGCCGGATTCGAATGCCGCCAGGTACTTCCTTAATTTCATTTTATTTTTCGAACTATAAAAAAGCATCTGCGAAGTGCAGAAGGAAAGTGTATATAACGAAAAATTCATTCAGAAAAATTTCTGAAACATAGCCAAACCGTATCCGTTTCACAACAATTTTCTGTACATACTACGTTTTTGCCGCACACTTTAGAGGAAAACTTTTTTCCCTTTTCGGATCCATTTTCGGATTTTTTGCTGGCTGGGGTTTCACATACCTACATATGTACGCGTGCAAGCGCAGCTACTACACTCCGGAAAACATAAAAAGCAAACAACTTAAATGCAATGAAAACGATGCACGCCCACATACAGGCCTTTGTTGGACATTTTCGGATATATGGTAAACACGAGCCGCTGACGCTCGGATACATTTCGGTGTTGGATCCATTTTACAAAGCGTTCACAACGCTCGCCAACTTCGGCATTGGAAACCGTATAACTCTCAAACTGGCATATGCATATACATACATACATACATAAGTATGCCTTTAGTGTAGTGAAACACAAAAAAAATGCATAGATATTTACATGCATTTGAACAAATCCACTTCTTATTGAAAAGAGCAAATGCGACTGCTGTGAAAAATATTTGAAACTATTAAAAAACGACTATAGGAAATTCACAACCAACAACGTTGTTGATTAAATTTTTCAAAACATGTTTACACTTTTCTATGAAATTTTGTGCGATGACTTTCCTCTTTATACTTAAAAGCAATGTGTAACCTCAAGGCTTAACCCTTTCCGTGGATTTGTCGAGTATATTCAACATTTTATACGGTTGCTACTAAACTGCGACTGACTAGCTCCTCTTTCATATTTTTGTTACAAAAATCCCATAGCTAAAGGCTCGTAGTTTTAAAATTAACAATATATTGTTCATTTACTTCAATAGTGTCTTAATCTAAAAATTACATAAATTTAGTTGATAATTCATACTTGCATTATTTAGATGAAAAGGAAGAGCTCCACTAATATTTTGCTTGATTCGAGGTATTTGGAAAATCCGTATCTATGGTTCGATTTCTTTCATATCTGGAACATATCGACACCTGAATGGAAGATCGACCTATCTCGGCAGCCAGTTCGAAAACGCTCTATCTCAGAAAACTTCTCAAGAATGCCGTATCTGTTACTGTATGTTTCTGTACAAACACTATAGAGCAGTACAGAATCTTGTGCATATGCTCTTGCCTTTACACATTCGCTGCCTTTGTAAATTCGCAACAATAAAATGCACACGGTTGCCATGGCAGCAAACATAAAATTTGCAAATGGAATTCCAACTGCAAACTCAAGACCATATCCACAACATCCTGAATAGCCCTACTGTATTTTTTTGCCAAACACCTAAAAATAAGTAACTGAAGTCAACATTAATTTTGTTCATGTATGATTAGTGGTTTGTGGGACAAGATGCAAAACTGTTCCCATAAATCACATGTGAACCTGTTAATGTGGGCCGTAAGCTTACGCCTAGAAGACAGTAAGTAATTGATCTTACCCTATCCAACTCTCAGTTAGAGAAGTCAGTCCTAAACTGGGTAGTCCTGAGTGAAGATTTTCTCTCGGACCACAGGTACGTCGGGTTTCAGCTTGCGCAGGATTCTGTTTGCCCTGCGCCAAAGCGAAACTTGAAAAATAGGACCGACCGTGTTTTAGGAAGGAGTTTGGGAACCAGACCACGGATACGCTCCACCCAAGTCATTGAAGAAGCGGTGGTTAATTTAACCGCTGTCCTGCGTTCCAGTTTGGATAAGACTTGTCCGTCTCGTCCACCTCTTAGCCATACGCCTGTTCCCTGGTGGAACAAGGAGGTTCATAAATTAAGGGGTCAACCGGACCCTAAAAACTAGATTTAAGATGGACTGGGAATTATGTATATCAATGCACGTAAAGAGAGTATAAGAGACTAATTCGCTCCACGAAGAGGGCAACTTTTGAAAAATACTACAGCGGAACTGAAACCTTGGGCCAAACAACTGGGCTGGTAAAAGTTCTGAATAAGGACCAAACCATAAAGCCACGGTCACTCAAGAGGCCTGATGGCTCTTTAACGGGGACTAGGATTCGGTATATCCATCAACAGATTTCTGCCGCAGCTGCAAGGGACCCGACCCAAAGTAAAGGGTTCAACACTTTCTAAGCCTGTGCCTGGCCATTTCAAGAGTTTGTGGTTGTGATTCTATTGAAGGGATGTAAGCTTTCTGTTGATAAGGAGTGAAAATAATGCGAAATTTTATATTCCTAGCTGCCTAAATGGAGGAGGTTTAAAAAAATCGCATATCTGTACCATCAATTGTGTGGGAGCTATATGTCATAGTTATACGTTTATTCTAATCCTATGCGCTGTTCAATTTTTATAACCGATACCGCAGAAACAAAAACCGATAGACCAATGAAATATTTAGTGATTATTTCTGCACAAAAAAGTGGTTGGCTAAGTTTTACTCGAAATGTCCCATACGTGCATATGTATATGTGTATATGTATGTGTAGTAAAGTACCAACGGCCTTGTGCTTTTTTCAGCAAATGTATTTCGGCATTTGTCTGAATGTTCCGAGTGCAACGAATGGCAGCTATGAGAGTTTACGATCCAAATTTTCAAATATGTGCCAGTAAACTCATTGCAGGGCACAAAACAGCTACTCCGCATACACAAGCAGTTACCAACTAAGGCACGCAACGGCGAAATGGCGAATGGGAAATGGCATATAAAGACTAAAATTTGCCGAGCCTTTGTGCTAAAATAATAGCAGTTCGAGAGCGGTGCCGGTGTCGGTAAATGCAGTAAACTGTTATGCCTTTGTTGTTACTGAGAGTTATACATATGTATATGTATGTGTGTGCGTGCACAGACCAATACACTGTCTGCTTGCATTGGTCGTGCTGTTGTCGTTTTTATTGCCAACGACATAGTGGACGTGTTGTTGCTAAGAAATCAACAATGCCATTGCTAGTAGTGGAGTAGTGCTCCTGATGCTAAATTGCTTGCACTGCCGAGCAATTGTGCGAGCGACAGGAATGCCCACTGCTAGGTGCCTACAGGCCACTGTTGGTTACCCTGTTGCTTGCCTGAGGACGATGTTGGTTTTAATGTCGGTGACTGCATTCTAGTGCGTGCCAGCAACAACACCGGCAGTACATAACTGCAGATATCCGCTGCCATTTCCGCGACACAAAATGCCGTAAAAGAGCAGCAAAGGCAGCAAAAGCGACAGAAGCAGCGATGCGAAATAACTCCAACAAGGGGGGGAGAGCAAAAGTCATGCGAGTGGCATGAAGTTGTGGTGGACAGTAGACGGTTGCTGCTAAACGCGTTGTTGGCCATGAATGCTTCGAATGTGATTTGTATGTTGTACTTATATAACCTGTGTGTGTGTGTACGGCGCTTTAAAGTGATTGGCGCACATTTATTGCCACGGATTGCTTGTTTACTGTCACTCAAATAAAACCAAATGAATAACGGATAAACAAAGTGCCTAAAAGAGAGTCTAACGAAGATGATACGCTTTCAACTCCAGCGCCAGTTCACCTAACAGTGCACTCGCAAGGCAAGGATGTTGCTAAGGAAGGGGTGACACATTTTAGCGAGTGCCACTTCTTCACACTCGCGCATATATCTACTTACATACTTTGGCAATTTGTGTGGCGTGTGCGCCACTTGTCACTTCCTAAGTCGCTGTTGCGCCATGCATTGCACTCCTTTGTTTGCCTACTTGGCTATGCATGCGTGCCATCCACTCCGGCAGTAACATGTCCGTCCGTCCGTCCGTCCGCTCTGCGCCCAGCCATCAGCCTGTCGTCACATACACGCGATTCCTCGTGCGCCAGACGGCACGTGCCCCGCCAGTAATGCCCAAGTAAAAAGCGCCAAATTGCTTGCTACACTCGTCCACAATTTTACAAAGCTGCATTTAGAAATGTATTAGTGCGCCATAGCAATTTATGAATTGGTTATATGGGGCGTGTACGTGACATTGTTGGATTTGTGATTTTGTGAATTGCCGGAATTGTTAAATTTGCTCGAAATTCTTTCAAAGGCAAGCGCGCCAAGTAATTGCGCTCATGCACGCACATAGCCACACCAACACGCCGACAACAGACACACACAGTCGCACATAGCCACTACATGCATACATACACAAGCAAGTGGAGCTGCATTATTCTTCACAAAATTATTTGTTTCTCTGATTGTTTGTTTATGACAAAGGAATTCTGTTTCTGTTTGGTATTGGCATGGAAAAAATGGCAGTGAAATTATGTTGCTATGCCCCCAGTATTCGCATTTCGCTTGCTTTCGCTTACTGTGCAATGCTTTGCTGTGCTCTCATGCATGAATTTAATTTTTTCAAGCAATGCGCTTATCATTTTTTTTTTCATTTTTTTTTTTTTGGTAAAAAATCTATTTCCTCATCTTTCTTTTTTTTTGTTGATTGTTATGATTTTTTTACCAACTGTGCATTTAATGCAATTTAAGCTGCATTTTTTATTTTGCTACCACTGCAGTTTTTATATTGAAAAGCATCGTTTTTTTTTTTTTTTTGTTGAAATTTTCCGCGTACTTTTTTATCACAATTCTGCACTTGTGTGTATATTTATCAGCGCTAAAGCGCATCAACCAACCGGAAATAACACAAATGCCGTTAGGCAGTCAACACAGCTTCACCCGCAACAGCTCCGCGCAACTGCACTCATCTCATCCCACCACTGCACCTACTTTCATTTATTTATTCTGAATATTTCATTTTAAAGTGTACGCAACAAAAATAACCTTAAATAAATTTGCACAATATATACTTACATACATACATACCCAACTATACATTACTTACGCTCCCTCTCATATTTATTTTTTGAAGTACAAGTGTAGAGGGCCGGAAATTTTGATTGAAAGTCAGTCATTTCCGCTATTGTTTTTAATTAAAATACTAGGAACAACGGCTCCGCACCAAAGCGGAATCACTCAAATTTTCGTTATGTTTGGAAAATGCCATCCTTTGTGCAGATCGCGTTTCTGTGAATTTAATTTTCCGTTTAATTATCGAAAATGTATGCACATATTGAATTGCTTGCCGCGTTGCTGCATTCCTGAGCATACAAACAAACGTACACATGTCGATATTTATGCACAAACATATTTACATACATATGAAGTTTAAATTCCTTAATTGTTCGCATACCCTGGTCTGAAAGGGGCTTGGCAAAGTCAGGCATAAATTCAAGTGACTTTCAAGTTGCCTAATGCTGCCATTGCAATGCAATGTCACGCTCACTCAATATTAATTTCTTTATATACGCACACATGCACACTTACATACATATGTATGTACCCTGTAGGGGAAATCTCTAATTCTGAACTGGTCCGCTTCTAGTACATTTAGACCCAGTACTGGTTCGCGAAAAATGTCCTTTGCATGCAAACAACTGGCGAATTTAACATGACGATGTTCTAGCATGTGTTAATTGCCGCCCCCCCTGCTGCATCCCTTTTTCGATAGTTCCAAACCAGTCCTAAAATCATGATTTTTCAATCTTTTTGGTTATTCCGTGTGTGCGATTTTAAATTATTTTCAAAGAAATTTGTTTTCAATTTGAAATTAAATTTGTTTGAATGATGGTAAGAAATGTACGTTTATATACTTTTGGCTGTAGCTGTGTTTGCAGAGATACTTTCTCTTATTGGTTACATTCCAGAAGGTCCCAAGGTGTTGAAATTTTACCACAAATTTTTGTTTTCTATAACCAAGCTATGAATAAGCATTTGCGAAGTGCAGAATGGAAGCGTATTTGAACGAAAAAGCCGTCAAACACAAGCCTATGTCAAGTAAACAAGCCACCCGCTGCATCCCTTTTTCGATAGTTCCGAACCAGTTCTAAATTCGACACCTTAGATATACCACACTTCGCTAATTTTGAATCGGTGGGGATCTAATTACTATCAGACTGGTTTGTTTTTGGCTATAAAGATCTAGTACGGAACTAAAAATTTGGTTCACTAGTTCACGGTTTCCCTGCGGGGCATGCTCACATGAATTCCTGTTATTAGGACAGGAATGGTGCATACATTTTAAATGCCACACATATGTATGTACATTCACGTTCGACAAACAGCAGGAATTGCTTGCGCAAATAGTTGAAAAGCTCCCGCCGTTTATTGCACTTGCAAAAAGTTCTCAGAACGGCTGTATTGTGTGGAGCTTGCCAGGAAAAAAATTGCTTTTGATTTTTGTTAAAATAATCATGTTTTTTTATTCCCGTTTTATTCCAAACGAACACTGTTCTATTGTACTCTCTTCTTCGCCTGATGCATTTATGTACATACTAGCTTACACCTGGGAACTTCACCCCACGTTTTTATACAGATATGAAAAATTATTTAATTTTCTTCTATGAGTTTGGAATTGAATTTTAATATCCCAATACCAAGTCCTAATACTCCACCATAAACACCTCTATGGATGGTACCACGCCCCCATTTCGAATAATTCCAATTTTTCTCCAAGGGCATGGAATCAATTTTGTATACACATCTCGGTGCCAACCTCCAAGCCTCTGCAATAAACCCCTCCAGAGATATGCAGCATAAAAATAACAATTGGCATGGGAGTTCCCACGCCCCTCTGTTCAATAACTCTCACTTTTCGCCATGAGTACGGGATTGCTTTCACATGGATATCCTCTTACCAAGTTCCAGTACTCTCCCACAAATGCTTCCAGATATATGAATGTATTATGAAAGTTCCAATTTGGGTAAGTTGTTAAGGAATTAGCCTATTTTGCAATCGAAGTCATAAACCATCAGTGTTCGAAATTTCATTCTCAAACAGGTGGCAAAAATATCTTCGAAATTAAGCTCTCTTAAATTTTTTCCATATGGCGCCTGCATTGAAATATTTTATTAAACTTATTATATTTCATTTAACTCTTTTTACAGCCGTAAACTCTTCAAAAATATAGCATATTTTGTAATCTGGGTAATAAACTATCTGCTTACAAAATTTCATGTAAATCCGTTGAGTCGTATCCGCGCGATGGACCATCATCACATCCAAACATACCAACTTTCACATTTAAAATATTAGTAGGATGGCAACCCTCTTCAAAAATATCTTCGAAATTAAACTCTCTTTTTTTCGTTCCACCAGACAACTTTTAAAAAATAGTAGCCCAGACGCTCCAGCTCTGAAAAAATTCAACTCGGAACCCGCTATTGGTGGCAAAGGAATAGGGAGGTCCGCCCTTCCAGGCTTGGAAAGCTGATAACACTGCAGGGAAAATCTCAAGTTTTGAAATGAAACAAAAAAAAAACGCCGAAAGACGTAAACTTAACGTTAGGTCAGAGAGAAAGAGAGCAAGTAATAATGTTACATGGCGTATGAGTAACATTTTCCATATTAAAATTTAATTTTTTTTTTCATTCACAATGCAAACTTAAAATGAAAATCAGCCTTATCTGGGCTTCATTTTCGCCACAAATCGTTCAGGTTTCACTATAGGCGAATTTGAAAACCACTATTATAAAAAGAGTTAGTGCGCCTGGGCCACACTGGAGAAGTGAATCATACGTTACATATCTATTTTGTCTCATAACCAATATACATACATAGCTATGTATGTACGTGCATATGTACATCTGCTTTGTCTTAATTTATATTTTTTGTCTTTTTTCTGTCTAAATCCCTACCCCTTTTCGTTTTAATTACATTTATGTTATTCTGTTTTCCTTTATCTTCATTTTAATCTGTATACTCTATCGATATTAACATCCAACAAAATATCGACAGCATAACCGATAAAAATATCGATAACAAATTCGATGAAAATTTTGATACCAAAATCGATAATAACATTGGTAGCAAAATGGAAAACAAATCCAGTAAAAATATCGATAACAAAATCGATAAAAAATTGTATTGAAAATCAATGAAATGATCGATAGCAAAATCGATAAAAATATCAGTATCAAAATCGATAACAAAGTCGATAAGTAATCGATAGCAAAACCGATAAATAATTGATAACAACATCGACAAAATATTGATAGCAAAATTGATAAAATATTGCTAGCAAAATCAGTGACGAATTCGATAGCAAAATCGATTAGAAAATCGATAAAAAATTTTATAACAAAACCGATAAAGATATCGATAACGAAACCGATAAAAGTATCGATTATTTTATCAATTCTCAGTTCTACCTAAAGCCAACAACTGAAAACTTAAACTTTCACTAAAACAAATTTCAACATTTAATGTTTGCCACGCGCAGAAACTTGTTCACGCGATTTCTGCGCCCCTCTACAGACCAATAATTTTCAGTTGAATAATAAAAACGAACAAAACCGTGCGGCTGTTGAGGGGGTTTTATGAACTGTTTGAGAATGTTGCTGCAGGATCATTAATAATTCAGCGCAGAATGCCACATTCCTGATAACATAAACAAAACTATCAACGGGATGCTATAGCTCACACAAGTAGAATGTGGGATGGTACCCAGGTGGGCATACCTACATACATACATACATACACACAATAAATGAAGTGGAAAGGGGTATGTATGTACATACATAATGTACGCTGCGACCGAAAAGGCGACATTCACGCAGTCAAGACTTTGAATGCTGGCGAGAAGAGATTGAAAGGCGATGTGAGTCATGTGAGTCATGTGTGTCATCAAATGGTATTTGTTTTATTTGAGTGTTTGTTGTTGTCGCCATTAATTGTGAATGCATGCTTGCTTGTGTGCTTGTGAGTTGGTGTGCTGTGCTCATACATAAAAACAAACATACATATGTACATTTGTCATTTGTATGTACATACATATGTATGTATATGAAAGTTACCTAGAAATTTATCGCCTAGCTTGACATTTTGAGTGACTGCCTGATTGATGTCATTTGTCCTTTGAATGCGAATGCGTAATTGATGGCATTGATCATGATGCCTAACACATATAAACATACATACATATGTATCTGCATATGCACCCTGCAGTGAAAAGCATTACTCCTGTGCACAAATTCCAGTTTATGAACTATTATTTAAGGATGGAAGTCATACCAGTTCGATATGAACTATAATTATACCAGTTCCTCGTAGAAAAAAGGAAAACTACTTTCTTATATATTATAGTTCATAAACTGGTATTCGATGGGGACGATACCAATTCGTCATGGACTATAATTATAAAAGTTCTCCGCAGGGAAACCCCAACCCGTCAGTATTCGTTTCTTGGTCAGACTATCTGGTTCTGAGTTCTCAGGTTGCAGTCCGATTGGAGGTGGTTAAAATAAATGAAGTCAATTATTTCAATTTTAATAAAAAAATTAAAAATTTGTAAGTACTCAAACACCATAAAAATTAAGTGAAATATTTTTTATTTAAAAAAAAATCAATTAAAAAATTTGCCAAAAGATATAATTAAAAAATCAATTAATTAAAAAAATATATATGTATAAAGTACATTTAAAAATCAAAAATTAAAAAGTCCTCTGCTCGAGAATTCGCGCGCCAAAGCTTTGCTCTGTCGGTTATTGCGACTGCTGTGAGTAAAATTGCGTGCTTATTTCTTTCACGGCGGATGAGCGGTAGACTGTCCCGGAAACTGGTATGATGTTACTGGTATTTCTACTGGTAGGTGCTGATGCAGGAGCGGACAATTTACAACCCGTGTGACACCGCCACGTTAAAAATACCAGTTGCGAACATAGAGAAGTGATAGAAAGTGAACTAGTTGGGCTGAAACGCAAACAGGTAGCATTCTAGCTCGCAACTACCAGCTTTCACCGCAGGGTATCTGCAGGCCCAAACGCCAAACGGCCACTTGAATGTGCGCTCAACAGGAACTAATAAGAAGTCATTTGGTGAAAACAAAGTAGCAGGTCGGCGATAAAGAACACAACGTCTCAAATTTTCTTTTATGTGTTTATCTGTGTACATAGATATGAACGTATTCAATTAGATTTATTAAATAAAAATTAAGCAGTGAAATTTGATTTCGAAACCAACCGGTTTAGACGTTGTGCCATTGTCAGTGTTATTATTGGTTCTACGGAATCAATCAATCAATCAATCAAAATTCGCGTTTTTTGTAGAAACGAGTCACCAGTATTGAAGGTAGTCAAAAGATTACTAGTTATTTATTATCGTACCAATGGAAATTCCCGCATAAAACTGGTAAAAAGTTAGCTGTTCTGATGGTTAGTAAAAGCATAGACACACGGCAGCGTTGATCGGAATCAACTCGTTCAATCGGAATTATCTTGGGAATTAACTGCAGTTCGGATTTAGCCCTGCAGCGTGTCCTCAAAGTTCATACAGATAAGGGGAATTTTCGGTGACACGACTGACCACAGCAACTAAACAAAGCCAGCGGACTTGGCGTTTGAGGTAGCCGAGTGCTGGGAACTGAAATTTCGTAGGATCGATTGCTGAAGTTTATTAATTTTTATTTTTTATATTTTTTACTTCAATTATATATTTTATTTTCTTTATTTTTTATACTGTTATTTTATTTTATTTCATTCGATTTATTTTATTATCAGTTATTTAAAATTTGTGAATTTAAATTTATTAAAAACTCGCGGCTCATTAGTCCGCCGTACTGCCGTAGGCCAGGGCACAAATTTTATCAAATCAACTGCACCGTTAATCTGGATCAATATTGCCATCTGTCTGTGCTATAAGATTTTCATTTCATTATTTTACAATTTCTCAAAATTACTACAAAAATAAAAAATTGCAAGTGGCAAAAAAGAAGTCATCGCATTTCGACAACGTGGGAAGTACGGAAGTGTGTATGAGATTTATTTGAATTTTTACTCTATTTTCAAGACGACTCCTACGTATGTATAAAAAAAAAGTCAAAAAAAAAAAAAAAACCGCCACCCCCTAGGATTGTTCTGAACCCAAAATAAATATACCCCTGTTTTTTTATTTTGAAATCAAAAAATATTTAGGGAGTGCTCACAGCGCTCAAAGTTTTCCATGTGCTTTATATGGGGAATAAACAAATTTTCGTAAAAATGGTATAAAACTCTTGAAAATCAATATCTTTCAATCATAAAACTGTGGTTCTCTTCAGGCGACTACTAATAATAATATTCAATTGTTTATTTAACCATTTTTTATGATTAAAGTTTTTTAGTGGCCACCCCCGCCCCCCATTGCATTTTCTAGGACCTATAGAATATAGTACCATGAAAAAATGGTTAAAGGAACAATAGGGTATTATTACTGGGAATCTCTTGAAGATAAGCAAAGTTTTCCGATCAAGAAATATAGATTTGCAAGAATTCTACACTATTTCTACGAAAAGTTGTTTTTTCCCCATATAAAATGCATTGAAAACTTTGAGCGCTTTGAGCACTCCCTAAATTTTTTTTTTATTTCAAAATAAAAAATAGGGGTATAATTTTTGTCGGTATAGAACAATCCTAGGGGGTGGCAGCATTAAATATGCGACCTTATTTTTTTTACATACATTTTTGGACCACTTTAATGTATATGCATCTGACCAACCGCAGTCTATCGGACAGGCAATCAATTTTTTAACTCCAATACATTCACCACTCTTCTTTTCTGGATCGAAAATTTTTAGGCTGCCAAAAAAGTGCTACATGCAGTATTTTCCTAGCTTTACTCTCGTGACATTATCAACTGCAAGCATCATTATTTTCTCTATTCTACTGCAGTCTCGAACATTATCGCCACTGGCGTTCTTTCTATCCTTTGGCCATTAATAATAATTTTTGTGAGGACATCATTTTCTCGACACTCAACCAGTTCGCTCATTTCCTGCCAAACAATGTAGGGATGCAACAAATAACAAATAATTGCAGCCAAAAATATATTTCATAACAAGACGCAGCAAAAAACGGCATAGACGAACGCTTTTTATTTCACATTCAGTTAGCCAGACTGTCTGTCGTCTAGCCATACAAACAGCCACGCGAACTACAAGCTACTCATTCAGCGAGATAACCTTTCACAAATGCAGTAAAGTACAGATGTATGTACATCCCCATACATACATATATTCGTATGTACATATTTACTTGTTATTTTGTTTGCAAATCACATTACACTCCTCCATTTTGGGCAGCTACACGCTGGTTGGTTGGTGCCTTACGCCGCCAACATCAGCACCGACGACCGCTTGTGCCGCTGACGGGTTCGATAAACTTGATAAGCATGAATAATGTATGTCTAAGTAAAAGGATAAATAGCCTGGCGCACAGGATAATGCAGCATAGAATGAACGGAATTTAGACTCACTTCGCTGCTCCATGCTCTGCTACAGTCGAAGTTGGAATAAAGGAATGTTTTTTTGTTTTCCTTTCGTAAAATCGGCCAAAATACTTAGCACCAAATCCTTGCACTGTGTTAAATTCTTATGTTAACGGGTTTTCACCTATGAATTTCGGTTCCATAAAACATCAAGGAAACCCAAAATTCAAGAACTAGAATTAACCTAAGCCAACGAAAACTTTCACGATTGTATCTAAGCTTTAGCTTAAGGTGGATTGAGTGCCACGGTGGTCCAAATGGGAGCTTTAATTTGCTCTCTTATATTTGGTGCTATACTGGTAAGGCGAATAGCATCTCAAAAAAGAAAAACTTTTAAAGAGTAAATCACTGGATAAGGTAAAGATTTACGGTCAGGACAGGCGAATAGAACCTTTTGGGGTTTAAAACTTCTTACAAAAAAAAGTTTGTAGCTTTTAACCGCATTCAACTGTAAATTATTAATTTTGCGGTTTGGTCAGTTGATGTTCGTATATTTTAGCGCTTTTTTTGTGTTTTCTAATATTTTATCTGCGCGAGGTGTCAGCTTAATGCGCTGAGTGCATTAAAGCAAGCGAAACAATTCGCTCAGGTGGAGATGGGGAGACGCATATTTCGCATAATTTAGAAGCAGGTGAAATTATTTCATTTCATTAACAAATTTTTGTACATAGTAGATATATTTATGAGAAAATGATTTAAATACTGCCTTTCATAAAAACAACTCGCAATTTTATGCAAACTAGTGCTCGCCCAGCGGTTAAAATTTCCCCGTTGCGGTTAAAGGTTGTTGAGGTGAGGTGGTTTGAGGTTATGTGAGCTGAACTGAGGGCAGTTAGTGTGTGCGGTGGGTTGAGGGGAAATGAGGTGAGGTGAGTGGATGTACATTTACCAACATAACATATCTAAATTTTCGGTCTCACCTTTTTTTGTCTCTTTATCTCTCTCTATATCCCTTTCTGTACCCTTTTTTCTTATTTATCATTTTTCTTTATCTTTATCTTCATGTCTAACTTTATATTTATTCTCATCGTTATCGCTGTCTTTATCCTTATCCTTATCCTTATCCTTATCCTTATCCTTATCCTTATC